>NW_026623330.1:1077123-1244222 GCF_030028575.1 Malurus melanocephalus | reverse complement strand
CCCCGACCCCCTTCTCTCCGTGCCCCCCCGGCTCTGCGTGTACCGCCCGGGCTTTCCATGCCATCTCCCGCTTCCCCCGCGGCCGCACAGGTGGCTGATGCCCCTCTCGCCTGAGGGGCTGCTCTGATTCCCGCAGAGCTCAATAGCTAAATTTGCCCAAATAGAAGCTCGGGTATCAATTGATACTGATTTTGTAATAGAAGTGGTTATACTGTGTCGGCCATGAGATCCTGCTGCTATCCCGTAGCTTTAACCTTAGCTAACCATGAGGTCTTCTCAGAGGATGTCACAAGGAGTTGCTCATAGGAGCAGGGAGATTGAATTCTGAGGTAAAGTGTGTGTGGGTTTATTCTGACCTTTTTCTGGTGCCCAGGGAAGCGCAGGTTGTGCCGCTGTTGCTGCGGCCGGAGCCCTGACAGCTGGGCCGGCCTTGAGGGCAGCACCTCGCGTGTGAGAAAACGCCAGAGTCCAACTGCGCCACGGGGAAATTCAACAGCGGCTCCATTTAATCACGTCCTTATCAGCACTGCGGCAGCTCATACACAAAAGGCTTCGCCAGCCGTTCCATTCTGTTTGCTTTCCTTTGCAAAACTTCTCCGGGGTAATTGTACAGGGTAGGGTAAGAATCGTCTGTGTTTGAAATACAGCCTTGAATTCTGATACCAGATACAGCTGTGGTGCTGGCACATCACCATCTCCATTTATCTTTTCATTTCTAGTGTTAAAGAAAATGAACTTTGTGATACATATTAAAACAATATATCAAAATCAGTTATGCTGTAAAGGTGCCTTACATTATCGACATAGTGGATTCTAATATGATGTCTCAATTGTCCATAATTAACCTTGTTATATTTAAAGACAATATATACACCCCAAACGTTCAGGTAAGTCTTTATTAACTACCACCCCCTCTTTTTGCTTTTTCTGCTGCACCATTTATCTTTCATGTGTACTCTGGAAAGATCTTTTCTTCCCTTTTCCCCTCCTTCCCTTATCAGACATATATACGTTACCTGCAAGCTTTTCAGTATTTTGCTTCAACCTTACTTTTCTTACATTTTTATCAACTCATTGTTGTCACCACTTTACCTGCGTTGTATTTTCCTCCTCTAAACAAAGAGTGATATTTCTAAAATACTGTTAACGTGCTTTATCCTGCTTATCATAATTGTCTCTGCTTAGTATTCCAGTTTCTTTATCTTCTCTTTCCTATTTAGTTTCTCTACAGCCACTTGTTGCTGAATATTTAATTTTATGCCAGTCTTTCACTCCTAGCAGCAGAGGTATTTGATGCACTCAACATTTCTGAGGAACTGACATTTAATTTCTTTGCTCTGGAGCTTCTGGTGATGCTTCTGATGTTTGGTGTTTGCCAGGCTGGACTCACAGGCTAAACAGCAGGAGTAYCCCAAATTATGAGCATCTTTAGCTGTCAGAGGTTGAGTTTGAGGTCAGAGGCACCTGTTMCAAGTGACAAAATGTATCAATATTCAAGTATGTGTGAGAAAGGCTCTTCAATATTGTATAAGCACAGTTCAGTGATTCAGTCCTTGGAAGTTGTTTATTGCCTAATTTATTCCTGTTTCCTCCCAACTGCTTCCAAGCCTTTGCTGCTTTTAAATTTCAGAACTGAAAGGAGACAGAGGGCAACCTTCCAAGCAGGAGTAAAAAAGATAATTCAGCAATTAATCTCTGGCATTGAGTTGGATCTGCTTGTGAGCAGAGGAACCAGGGCTGCAACTCGTGCCTTGAATGAGACAGAACAGTCCAACACCACATGTGTGTGTCTGAGCCCTCTGGCTGCCAAAACAGGAGAGCTTTGGTAGCTTGAGCCCGTTTTCCTTAGTTGGTAAAGACTTTCTTCATTTTTCAAGTTGTTTAGATCTGCTGCCCTGGGTTGTTCATTTATCCTTAAAGAGTAGAGAGTATTGATGARATACAGGCAGCTCAAAAACTCTGAAATACCATTTGCCATTCCTGGAAGTGTTCAAGGCCAGGCTGGATAGGGCTCTGGGCAACCTGGTCTAGTGGAASGTGTCCTTGCCCATGGCATGGGTTGGAAGGAGARGATCTTCAAGGTCCCTTCAACYYAAACCATTCTGTKAYTCTATGATTCAYTCTAAATTTGGAGCTTCATAGAATGGATGGGTAGAAAGAGCACAGGGCACAAAATAGCAAGTAACTTTGCACAGYTAGAAGCAAGAAAATAAATACTCTCTTTTTCGAAAGATGGAAATTGTAACAGTTTCTTCAGAAGAAATAAGCTATAGCATGAAACCCCTATAAATTTTACAGATGCATTTATTAAAAAATAATTAAAACGTTTTTCTTATGTGCATCTACATCAGGTAACAGAATGTTCGCCGTATTTATAAAATGACACGGAAAATGTGTTTTCTAATAAAGTAGTCTAAAAAAGATGTAGTGAAATAGAGTGTATTTACTAAAATAGATATAAACACATAAAATTAAAACTGTAGAAGATTATGATACTGTATCTTTTTGCCATAAAGATAAAAAGTATCCTAACAGAATGGGGCAGTTTAATAAGTTTAAGATGATAAAGGGAAGAAGCAGTCAATTGCAAACCAGGACTGCTGTTGGAACAAAACCCTGAAATGAAATTAGAAGTAGGTGGCAGAGGGGCTTTCATGCTATGTCAAATTTTAGCTCTTGAGATGGTCAATCCATTCTTGTTTTCACATCCTGTTAGTGGGATTTGCATTTGATATCCAAAAGATCAGATTCGTTTCCTGCAGATTGAAAGCATRTGCTACTTGTAAATCTCTTTTTTCCTACGGCTCTTTGCAGCCTGTGCATGCCCAGCATTCCTGTCATCTTTAATGGATGAACTGCAGCGATTTTCACCCCTTCAGATATATATGTAAAAGAACATGCATATTTTATAGCACTTTATGGATTTTTGCTTTGTTTCATAGTTACATGACTTTGTTGGTTGCCTGTAGTACCCCTACAGCCACATTAAACTTTTCCGCTTCCAGTCCTCCAAATTACTGTGACATAGCACCGGAATATTCACAAAAAAAATATTTTTTTTAAGGGGAAATAAATACTTGTATACTTGGAGCTCTGTCTAAGTGAAGGTTCTGTCAGTATATTTATACTGTTTTCCTCACACCTTTAAACATGGATCTGTCCATATAGATTGTTAGTAACTAACTAAATTCTACTAGAGATCAGTTTACCTTCTGAGAAATTAATCTTCCATATAACTTTGGAACAAAAGAGTARTGTTTACCACCTGAATGTAAACTTTTGATCAATCTTTGTTAAGGATTGGTTCSAGATTTGGACCATCATGAAAGCCAGGGTCGGTATTTGTTAGGRAGMRTTGTTATACCACAYAGRTAAGRCAYGGGAGTTGGGTGTTCAGGGTCTTGYTGAGAATTACAAATTCTCAGYGACTGKTCTGGATACCTGTGTTTCTTTATTTTGGCCTTGAGCTAACRAGCACATTCAGTAGGATTCAAGAGCATCCAGTAGGGAAAGGACTTCACACACTCCACTTTCTGGTTATACCCAAACTTTGCTTCTTGTTGTTTTCATGCATCCAGGTTCTTCTCACGCCCTSTCCAGCCCCCAAAACCAGGTTTTCCACAAGAGAAGTGAGGAYACACAAATGCTCTAGAACCGAGACAAACAAAAACACCTCATGTAGATGACAAGGTCCCATCTGTGTCACTGTACTCCAAAACCGGACCCCTTTCACTTACACAAATAAACTTCACTAGGTGCTGAGTTAACTTCCTCTGCAACAGTTATAATTCATTTTTCAGTTCATATTCTTTATTTTCAGTCTGTTTTGATGTAGACCAGCAGTAACTGCCCACGGAATTTGTTAGATAAGCTACTCTTCCCTACCTACTTGGAAAACAAGTCAACTCCCACTTATGTTTTCCCAGACTCTTGTAAACAGAGGCTACATAATATTGCACCTGGAGAAAGGGAGCAATTCCAGCTTTCTGGGTGACATCATGGAGCAGTTCCAGCTGTGAGTAACAGCCCAGGAGCAGGTGGGGTACAGGGTGTATTCGGGATGGCAGGATCATATTGCTGTTGGGGTGGAAGCTCTCAGTTTCAGTTTGCTTTTCTGCATATTAGTGTACAGTGCTGCCCTGCTTTTACAAGCAGGGAACTGAGAAAAGAGAAGAGAAGCTTTCCTGTAAGGGAAGCACTGTGGAGCACAGCAAAGGGAAGAGTCAGGATCCTGCACAGCAACCCAAGTGTTCCGATGTGAAGCCATGAATGCCGTGTGTGTGTGAGAGATTGACAGAGCAGCCACTTGTGATTCTCATTCACGTGTTTGGCTGGGGACTGCTTTTGTACAGAGCTGCTCAAATGTATTCCAGGAGCRCAGCACTCAAGGAACTTGGCCCTCAGGGAACCTTAATGCACCCACAATGCACAGCTTGTGTCTTGAGTTATTGCAGGGAGTGAAAAGGGAAGGCACAGGATGTTTTGCACCAGGGAGTCACCTTCCTTCTGCTTTCACGTGGTGAACAGTCAGTGATAATTAATAGTCAGTATTGCTTTTAAAAATGCATGTTCAGGACTTGTTCCTTGGAGTTTTCTTTGTGATGTTTTACTACATTCTTCATGGCTCTTCTACAGTGACATTTTTTTCCTGATTTTCAGTTAATTATTTAGTTTTGCTTGGTGGCTTTTTAGCATTAATGTTTGTCATTACAGTTGAGATAGTGGACTAAAAATACTTGCTTCAAAGCATTGTGAAAAGCCTGGCCCAATAGATTAATTTGCTCTAGAAAGGCAGGACAACCTTTAAGATGATTAAACTGTAGAGCCAGAAATATACTAACTACACAGAAAAAAAAAATCTATGCCAAATCTTGAAGTTTAAATTCTTTATACATGGAAATAGAGTAGGAAACATTCTAGTTCATACTGTAATTTCAGAGGTGCAATATGTGTACTACGCAAAACTATAAAAAGATGATTCTAAGTGAACTTTCAGGATTTCTGTTCTCTTAGTTCAGTCCCGGAAACTGTGAGAGATATGGCAACTGAAAAACTTCAGATGCAAACTTAATGATTAAACTCAGAAATGCTGAGATCAAAGAGAAACTGCTGAGAAGATGTGAGAATTAAGTCAGTTACAGATGTAAATAGAAGTTTCTGAACAAAAGATCTGTTGACAGTGCAAGAATGAAATCTTCAATCACTCAAAAAGAAAAATACAGGAGGATCAAAGAACATGTCAATAGACAGTAAAATAAAACCTCAACTGAATTAGTTAGCTAATTAATTTCAGCTTYAAGTAAGGGATAAGTTTTAACAGGGACCAATTCTTTCTTTTGTGGYTAAATGAAGTACAGATTAATAAAGTGAGAATTTGGAATTTTATCTTCATCAGTTGCTAGAAGGATAAGATCAGGGCAGAGACTGTTCTCCTGGTGTTTCCCAGTTAGCACAGATATAGAAAATTCACACATGGGGAAACTTATCTGAGTGTTTCATAGGAGTCTTATCATGTTATCTGGGGTTTCGTATGCCAGAGGTTGCTTCAGAAGGCTTTTACAAGAGTTTATCTTGTTTTTGGAATGCTGCTTGAGAGGATATGATTCTGCACACAATAATCTGAATTATCCATTCTACAGAAGTTGTTTTATTGGTTGTTGTCATGACTGTGGTCAAAGTACTTTTACCACGCTAAAAACATCTCTGTAGAAGGATGTGAGAAACACAGCAGGAGGCAAATTGTGACCAATCCTAATCCCAGTTTTTGGAAAAAGAAATAAATCTATAAGTGGTATAGTTTATACTTTTTGTTGCACCAGTATCATTGATGCCAGTACTGACATCTTTGCTTTTAAAAGATATAAAGCTTTCCGCAGGGGAAGTTCCAGCTTTATCTAAATTGTTACTTATGAGATCGTTAGGTCACCCAGGGCCRTGCCACAATTTCACTAACCCTTCAAACTTAGACAGGTTAGTGAGGTAAATTAAGCTTAGCATGACTGCTCTCCAGACCTCCAGCAACAGACAAGAAATAAATTAAAGATAATTAAGCAATATATTTTGTGGTGTTGACAATTTGGGAGTATGTAGGGGAGATGACTGATAYAGTTTTAAATTGTTGAAATGTGACTGGCATTCCACTGGGTTATGAATTGGCARCTAGGACATGATGACTGACTAGTTGTAACTGCCCTGCTGCATTTAGACAGACTGTCAGCTCCTCACCAAMCAGCCAAATGACAAAATCAAATTAAAAGGCACACTCATAGCCACTACTGTGCAAGCCTCTGGAGACCCTGAATAAGCAGATGGATCTTGTACTGAGTGCCAGATGTGAACTGGAAAGGAAACAATTCCAGAGGCATCATTCCCCTTCACTGGAAATTCCCTATGTATAGATGTTCAGATCTTGGGGCAAAACAGAATGCCTCAAAATGAGTAGGAGGAAAAATTGGATTCATAAAAATTCAAGTTCAGAGCCAATGCAGAGAAGAAAGTAAAAGTTTTGCCTTTTTAAAGAGATGATATGTAAAGTATCAGGTAATAGTTCTGTTRAGGCATTAATTGAAAATGTTTCTATTTGTTCATTTTGGTTTTTTTTTCGCACTTACAGTTGAAAAAAGAGAAGAATGAGTGAATGAAATTCCAGGAGGGATTCAGATCTAAAGTCACAGGGTAAGTGCCAGCAAGCTGCAGGAGTAAAGCAATGCCTTGACAAAGAGAAGCATTTTTCTATCAGAATGGAAAAAAATAACATGTGTCTAGGACATGTACCAGGATTAATGCTGGTATGGAACAGTCCAACTGACCAACTGCGAAGTCTTAAATTTAAATTTTTGGATGCTCAAGAGTGGAATTGCAGAAATGAAACCGCTATTTATGCTGATTGACTGCTGGTTTTGGCAGAGGTGAAACCAAATCATCATGTAAATTATTTTAATTACAAAACTAGGGAAGTTAATTTAGTCCAAAGTTTGGGTTAGTCTATTTTTSAGAGTAAATTCCAAACTGTTTTATTAACAGATGTGCTCATATATTTTCAAACCAAAGTCCCACAAGCTCAGTAAATGCTTTGAGGGCTTTGTTAAAAATATGTCCTGAAGGGAAGAACCACTGGCTCAGCTGAAGTTAGTGGAAGCTTCCCAATTCTTTTCATGAGGTCATAACATCACTCTCATTGTTTAAAAGACATCTTCATAAAGTACWTGTTAATTGTAAAATACTGTACATSCGGGGGCATCTTCTAAAAAGCTKTAATTGTTTYTGCACTCAGGTAGTAAAATAGCAGCAGTAAAAAAGATAGATATAGATCAATTTGTAATTTAAATATTTGCCTTATGCACATTAACCTTTAAATATTTTAATACAGACAAAACTTAAAGGAAAACCACTGTKGTTATTCCTAATTCACAAGGTATCCATTGCTTGCAGATATAATCTATAAATATTAAGCTGTGACAGTTTGCCAGAACTTCTCCTGCAAGKATCCACTGATGGAGTTTTGCTAAAGAGACTTCATAAAAGCAGCAAATTGTGGGACCCTACAGGTGCCAGCTGCAGCATTTGTTTCTCCAGTTTTTCCAATAAGATTTGTTGAAACTCTCTRTATCGCAACGTCTTTATTGGTAATGGATCCCTCCCTTAATTTGCACTGATGCATTTGGAATGTCAGCTTCCAAAACAAGGCACATGGGAGGCATTTAAAGTAGATTTTATGAAAGGGAAATGAACAAAGAGCATGTCAGGTTCCATTTTGATTTGCATGACAAATCCAGCATGCAGTGTTCTGGTGGGTCGGGCTGGGCTTGCCTGCCACTCACGGCGTTTGTCACTTTGGTATGAGCACTTYTGACAGTCCGTTATGTTAATTGTTCTAAGGATTGTTTTGCTGGGGGAAGAAAAGGAAAGGCATTTTTATTTTTGTGCTTGTTCCATCTACAGGAAAGAAGGGGTATCTAAAGGGAACAGAAAATGTTTTCAATCAGGTTTTGATCTATTTTTTTGGTAAGTAATCCTGTGAGGTCATCAGCAAAGTTCAGTATTTTAAATCTTATTGTTACTCACTCTGTGTGTTTTGAGTGGGAAGTACTAGGCCCCTAAACTGGAAACTTGGGGAGTCTATTGTTTTGGTGCACACCATTCTTTGATCCTTTGAGTCCCACAGTGATGGGTCCTGCAGAGTGGTTTGTGCTGTGCCTATGTGCTTCTATGGGATGATATTGTGGGGTTTTGACAAGTGCCAGCAAGAAATTTAATGCTTTCTGAGGCCTTGTTGGACACCCATTGTTATCAATGTGTGGGGAACTCAGACCTGTTGGTGGATCTGTGCATGGGACTGAATTCTGGAGGCACATTTGAGGTGAAGGTTGCTGTGGCCCCTGAGGGCACACACACTTCTCTACCATCTACATTAAAATAGTCATGGATGGTTTGGTGGAGGGTTTTGAGTTTCACAGWTCCTGACTGGCTGCAGGTGGCAGAACACTGTAGGCTGATCACAGAACAATTTTCAATTGACAGARCAATGAAACAAAGTTTCAGAAGACTCAGTTGTTTATGTTGGTGTTCTCTATCGCAGTTATTGCTGGTTTGCAGCCAAAGAGGAGCTGAATGGTTAAAGAGAGAGGASAGCAAGAAGATAGAATTTTCCAGAAGTTTCCAGGTAATGGCTGACATTTACCTTTTCAATTCATAACTCCTACACTGCATGTGGTGTTCTCATTTACATGTTGGGATTTATGTGCACCATGACAGATTTGATCCAAGTACAGAATGCTTTTATAGTATAAAATCATGCACTCAGATGCAAAAATATTCAAATGAAATGAAACAATCCAGTGCAGTAAATCCAATCACACTCTTGCTCAGCAATTCAGTGTGTCAATGCTACTACTGCCTCTTCCCCTTCTACCATTTTATTCAGAGACAAACTCCTGCCTTTTCCCCCAGGGAGGAGCGATGGCAGGGACACCTTCCACTATCCCAGGTTACTCCAAACCCCGTTCAATTGGCTTTGAACACTTCCAAGCATGAGGAATCCACATCTTCTCTGGGCAATCAGTGCCGGGCCTCACCACCCACACAGTAGAGGATTTTTTCTTAGAAATTTGGAAGRTGTAAAGAAGGAAGGTGCCATGTGAGAGATGCTACTTGTCCTGGAGGAATCCCATSAGGAAGCAAAGTGCTGGAGTAGGCTCTAGGCTGCTGTCCGATCACTCAGCCTGGTCGACACTATTGTGTTTTTCTCCAAGGCTGGTGCCAAGAAGATGGTGCCAAACTCTTTTTGACAGGATGAGGAGCAATCGCCATAAACTAAAACACGAAAAGTTCCATCTCGACATGAGGAAGAASGTCTTTCCATGGAGAGTGGCAGAGCCCTCGAACAGCCGCCCAGGAAAGTCGTGGAGTCTCCCTCTCTGGAGACATCCCAAACCCACCCGTGTGTTCCCTGCTCCAGGTGACCCTGCCTGGGCAGGGGGCGGACTGGGCSATCTCCAGCTCCCTTCCARCCCGARYGATTCSGTTCAGACGGTGCGGTTCTGAGCCCGCCAGGCGGGCAGGGGGCGGACTGGGCSATCTCCAGCTCCCTTCCARCCCGAACGATTCGGTTCAGACGGTGCGGTTCTGAGCCCGCCAGGCGGGCAGGGGGCGGACTGGGCCATCTCCAGCTCCCTTCCAACCCGAACGATTCGGTTCAGACGGTGCGGTTCTGAGCCCGCCAGGCGGGCAGGGGGCGGACTGGGCSATCTCCAGCTCCCTTCCARCCCGAACGATTCGGTTCAGACGGTGCGGTTCTGAGCCCGCCAGGCGGGCAGGGGGCGGCAGAGCGGCGCGGCGGCCGCGGAAAGGCGCGGGCAGCGGGCGGAAGCGGCGGCGGTGCCGGGTCAGATCGGGCCGGGCACAGCGGAGCCCCGGGGGCCATGGCGGAGCGCATCGAGCAGCGGCTGGAGGATCGCATCCCGGAGCTCGAGCAGCTGGAGCGGGTCGGGCTCTTCACACGCAAAGAGATCCGGTGAGCGGGGCCGGGGCCGGGGCCGGGGCGGGCGGTGAGCGCACGTGGTGCGGCCGGGAGCGCTCCGGGTGCTGATCTCCCGTTCCCGCAGGGCCGTCCTGAGGAAARCCTCGGCTCTGGAGTACAAAATCCAGCGGAGAGCGCTACGGAAGGAGGATTTCATTAATTACATCCAGGTAGGCTTTATCGAGCAGCAGAACAAGGCATTTCTCGATGCAGATCCAGCTCAGTCAGACCCAAGGAGTTTTGTAGTGACCCACGTTAGAAACAATTCAGAAAACGGAGACCCCTCCCCATCTGGTCCCTGGTGTTCTCCTGTGAGCTGTTGTTGGTACCAGAGCATGAAGCGTGGCCAGGAGTTGGTGTTTGAGTTTGGGATCAGACAGACTTTTCTCGTGTTGTGACCATTTTCTGTAGTTTCTTGTCTCTCCAGGGATGTAGAGCTCCCAGCTCCCTGATGTGCTGTGCAAATTGTAGTTAGGTGGAATTAATAAGTTGGGTATTATGAAAAAGTTCCTAAAAGAGTGATTGGGCACTGAACCGGCTTCCCAGGGAATGGTCACAGCCTGGAGCCTGACAGAGCTCAAGGAGTGTTTGGACAATGCTCTAAAGCACAGGGTGAGATTTTGGGTGTTGTGCAGGGCTAGGAATCTTAGACTCAACCAAAAATTACTGCTTATGGTTCTTACCTGTAATGTTTCTAGTCCACCTGATCATCTATAACAAACTTGATCCGTACTTTCTTGCCTTATTTTTATGTGCCTCATCACTTGCTTTTAAATGTTTTTTTTTCTTCCCATTCTAGTATGAAGTTAATCTGCTGGAACTGATCAAGAARAGAAGAGCAGTAAGTTTGACAGTTATTAAGAGTGCAAAATACTTGGTGCCAAATTTTCTGTTGCAATAAACTGAATGTTTTTTTCCTTCGTAGCGCATTGGATACTCATTTAAGAAGGATGAAATTGAACACTCTATTCTGCAAAGAGTCCACAGCCTGTTCAACCGAGCTACAGGAAAATGGAAAGTAAGTTTATTTGTACTGAGATTCAGAATACTTTTTTTTCTGCATGCCAGGTCATTGTACCCAGAGTGTGTTGGTTGATTGTCAGAGTACAARTGATTTTGTACATTGTGAGGTTGATTCTCTTCCTCTTTTCATTTCCAACAGGATGATGTCCAGCTCTGGCTTTCTCATGTTGCATTTTGCAAGCAGTGGGTAAGTTTTCAAAACMTGATCTTACCCAGGCTGAGATACTGCATAGGTGCTTATTCACARACCTGAAACTCGATTTAAAGTCAGGGGTACACACTTTACTGCCACATGCTATAACACYGAAATAATTTTGATCATATTGTTGGAGCTGCTTGGGATTTTCASTGTATGTAAGTGTAGAGTTTGACTCAGAATGAATTAGTATAAAATCTGRTGCTCACAGGGGCAAAGATAAGGCTGACTGCATTAAATCTGGAGTACCAGTAGGTTTGTGAGAGCCAGAATATCGGTTATACCTTCTCTAGAGTGAATGCCTCACCTGTCTGTGAATTGTGATTTTGTTCCAAATATTTCTTGGTGCATTTGGACTTCAAATGCTATGGTGAAAAGTCTAATTGTGGCAGTTCTGTACTTGGTAAATTTATCTGTGCAAGGCTTCACATAATTACCAGCATTCAGGTATTATCATTTCTGTACTGAATAAGGTGACTTTGCATGGTAGTGGAGGTGRCCAAAGGAAAATACAGTCTCTACCTCAAAAGAGGGCATGAGTTTGGGACTTGGGTAACGTTTGTGTTGGCTGTGTGGTTCAGAAAATTTGAGTTAGCCATGCTACTCTAATCTGGTGACATTTAAATGCTGGTCACTATTGAGCAAATACATTTTGTACTGAAGCTAAAGTAGCAGAGAAGCATCCTTTCCAGAGCAATTATACCACAACTTCTAGTCTATTTTAATGAAATGTTGATGCCGGGGGTTGAATTCAGTACTAGAGTGGGTGAAACAAAACTACTTGTTTTACAGAATTCAAAACATCAACTCAGCAAGGTGTTCTCTACCATGTTGGCCATTCATTCCAATAAACCAGGTAAATAACACAAYGGTGAGTGCTGCATAAATGCCTCAGCACAGATTGAATGGTGTTGGTTTAAATTCTTGTGGATCTCCGTTCAAGCTGTTGGGGTAAAAATTCCTACTCTGTTTTTTGCCTTGCTGCTGCTTCAGAGAGAAGGGCTCTAACAGGGGTTGTGCTGAGCAGTGGTAAGGGGATGTGAAGTAGGTCAGAATGACCAGTTCCCAGGCAGACAGGGGACTACATAGATGTATCAGAAGTGAGATGTTGAACGCTTGTGATTGCTGTGGGCTCTGAAGACATCATYAGATCTGTAGCTAAACCAGATTAAACCTGCTGGGTCTGCCCGGCTGCTTTATGGTTTTACATAGGAGATAATCAGTCTTATTCCAATGCTGAGCTCATGTTGAGAGGTTAAATAAATGTATTTGTGTCACCTGTTGCAGCACTATGGATTATGGCAGCAAAGTGGGAAATGGAGACACGACTGTCATCAGAAAGTGCCAGGCACTTGTTCCTTCGTGCTTTGCGCTTCCATCCAGAGTGCCCTAAACTTTATCAAGAAGTGAGTTCCTGTTTTTCTTCTATGACTTATTTGATCCATTAGAGCAAATCAGTTCAGCACATTTCCCAGATCTTGTTTTTTCATTAGCAGGAAAACAACTCCAAAACTCCTTTCTAAAGTACTGTTAAGGTCTGCTAGGACATAGTTAGTCTGGCATCCCCAATCTTTGTTGAGGAGCTTGGTTTTCTTTGAGGGCAAGTTAAGGTTTAAAGAATGACTGAAAAAAGATCACTGCTACYTGTGGGAAATTTCTGGGCACTGGGCAGTAGAGGTAGTTGCACAAACCTTTGAAAACCAAGGCTGTAGGACATATGTGTGATGTGGCAAAATCCTGATTTGTAGCTCCTGAGAGCTTGTTTTACTCTGTTTGTGGACTTACATTTTTATGATTTATCCCTGCAGTAATTTCATTTTGTTGTCACTCTTGCAGTATTTCAGAATGGAGCTTATGCATGCTGAAAAACAGAGGAAAGAGAAGAAAGAATTTGAACAAGCWAAGATGGATTTGGTAGGTCAGCTAAACTTACTTAAGAGATACTGCCTACTTGTGTATTCCATGTTGAAATTCACAGTTTTGGATTAATAATTTATTTGACCATGGCTTAGAGAAAGTATTTGTTCATGTCCTGCACGTGGGGAGCTTTTCAAGTGTTTGCTGATACTCAGCTTAAATATTTCATACATTTATGTTTTCTCTGCATTTGTAAATCTTTTATTACATTCCCCAGTCTGAAAATTAATAGTAATTTCCAGAAAGGAATCGTTGACCTTCCTATGGTATTTTTTTGTAGTTGTGCAAACTACATAAAAATAGACTTTCATGAAGAAAAACATTAATATATTCTGATTTTCTTTTCCCTGTTGGCAAAAATGATAGCTGAGAAAGGACTATAATTTCTTCAACAATATGCTTGATATTTCAGGGGGAATTCAATTACTCTGAAGAAATTCTCAATGGGGAAATGGCTCGCATCGTCTACAGGGARGCTTCTCAGAAAATTAAAGGTGAGTGAATATTTCTTGTACTTACTCATTAGGAAAATTGTCAGCTTTAACAATTTCTGCAGTAGGTACTGCTGATAGACCTCACTTCCATGCACACACAAAGATCCATTTTCAAATGCCCCATTTCTTCAGTAGAAYCTAAATAATGCCAGAATGTCAATTAATGGTGCTGATAGTTCTGATTTCACATCTTTCCTGCAGGCCAACACATCTTCCAACTTTAGGGCTGAAGAGGCCCAGTGCTGGGTACAGTCTCAAAACTTRATTGTTTAAAAAAGAAAAATGAAGGACAGCTCAGAGTTACACACCTTTTTTATTTTGCTGAACATTAGATAACAACTAATCAGCTACCACTAGTGGCAAAGAAGTAAGAATTCAGACTGATAACAAACCATTCTAAACTAGGCAGGCTTGGTTAAAAAAAAGCATTTTATTGAGAGAATTGGGTAAAATAACTGCAAACTAGTAGCAGATGTCTTTGGGAAACAKGTCAAATCATGGCATGTGGCATTTTCCAAAGTAAGTTGTGGAGATACAAGATGGACACAATTCCTGGACCTCTATTTTGTGGAGCTTTGGAGAGAGATCTGTCCTGAGTGTGGAGCATTTTATGTTTGCATGGTGCAGTCAAGTGAGGGAGGAGAGGAGGTKCTGATTAAATTTGCAAGTGTGGAACCAAGCTACAGAAATGCAAAGTGTGCAATTGATATAATATGTTGAGGAATTCTTTAGCAAATACTCCACTTGATAGTTTTTTCTCCTCWTGAAATGTAGGTGTTGAGTTCCAGCTGGCTGTGCTCTCTATTGCAAAGCTCTTTGATTTTACCCAAGATTTGCAAAAGGAAATTCTTGAAAGGTGAGTTGTGGCTTTGTATTGTATTTTTATTTTATTTTGGTTTGTTTTTTAAGAAACATTATTTCTCTGATTTATAGTGGATTACTGGATTTTAAGAACTAAAGGCTGTTCCTCTAGGGAAGTAGTGTTAAGGCTTATGTGAAGTCCTTTAAGAAAAACTAAAGACGAGGCAAGCATGATCTTGAGAAAAGAATAATTGTATCTGACTTCAGAAAGGGTTTGAAAAAGCTAAGAAGATGTAGATAAAATACAGTTGTCAGTGATAACTACTGCAGTTAGTTTCTGTAAATTCACTGAGGGAACTGTGGATTTTCCTTGCATACTTTTGTGGGCTTTTTGCATCTTTTGTTTCTCCAGTTGTTCCTCTCATGAGAAGGATCTCTTTTGACAGTTGCCTGTCTGGGTCATGTTATTTCTGGAGAATAATTTTTTTTTTCAAGCGAATGTTTTTTCTTCCTCTTGTGGAAAGGAAAATGATTTTTTCTCTGGTATTTACTTAGCAATAAAGTACATTTCTATACCAATTTAACAACCCTCTTAAACACACCTGCAGATGAAGAGTGGTGGTTGTGGGCTGTTACAAACATGTTGTGTTTAGTTTGCAGACCAAATACGCTGATGATCCCCTGACATGGGATTACATGGCCCGGCGGGAGCTGGAGCTGGGGTCCCTGCAGCCCACAGAAAACACCACAAAACAGAAGAAAGTATCTGAAATGGCCCAGAGAGAGGAACGGTGCTGTGCAGTCTTTGATGAAGCTGTCAGAGCAGTCCCAACAGGTGAAATGTTCTGCCTGCATTTYAAGTTTTTTCTGGTACCTAAGCAGTCTGTAAAAGTCTTGAAGAAGTTGAAGGCAGGCTCTACCATAAGTAAGAGAAGGCAAGCAGTTTTTAGATGCGACATTTTGGGATCTATTTTATGTGTTATTTGGGTTATTTTCTGCTGCTTAATTGAAAGAGTGACTGTATTGCTGGTTAGCTGGGAGTGAGCAATGGTCTTGAGTTGCCAGTGGAGTGGATCTAGCTTCAACATCTGGCATTGTCCTTCCTCTGAAAGGAGGTTGTTTAGCAGCTGTTTGTGGAGTGGTCTCAAACTGCTGTAGCCTTTAAAGCCATAAAATAGTTTGGGTTAGAAGGGATCTTTAAAAGCCTCAGCTGAATTAAGAGCTTGATGCTCTTTTACAAAGAATTACTGCCTGCAGCTTGGACTGGGGAGCCATGTAAAAATGTTAATGGTATAAATCTAGGGCCTCTTTTGTAATAGAACATTTTAAAACAAAGTTGGCATTAACATTTTGTGTTATTTGTATCTTTGTATTTCATAAAGACAAATAYTTGTGCTTACTGTTGTGTCCTGTAAAATGTGGAAATGCCTTTGCTTCTACAGAGGACATGTGGAAATGTTACATCACTTGCTGCTTAGAGAGATACAACAGAAAAACCAACAGTGAAGAATTAAAGCAAAAGGTAAAAGCTTATTAGGAAATCATACGAACAAATCATTCCTATTTTATTAACTTCTGTAATTCCTCAGATAAGCAAAAATATTTTGAATTTTATCAAAAACACTTACTTGTGGCAATCATTAAAAATAATTTAGTCTCCATCTGGGGGATCACTTTTACTGCCAGGCTCACACGTAGCCTGCCTGAACATGATTAACCTGGGCATAAACCAGCCTTGTCAGTAAACTACAGGGACCTTTTTGGATGGAAGCTAAAACTGGAATCATGGAGTTAATCATGGAGTCATAGAATGGTTTGSGTTGGAGGGAATCTTTAAAGTTCACTGAGGAGTCCTTTAAACTTGTGCTTGTTCAAAGAAAGTATGAATTAAAATTAATCCTGCAAATCACTCTGGCACGTGGGCAGTTTAAGTATGCATCTCTGCTTGGGTATGACTTGGTGAATTAACTGATTATCCTGTGCAGTTTGGTTCCCTTGCACTACACTAAAAGAACATTGCAGTGTTGTTCTTTGCTCAGATTTCCACTTTATCTTGGAACATTTGCAGGTACCCAAAGCTTTAGACACGTAATGTGCAATTAGATATTCACTGACATGTTGATACACAATCCASTGGGCTTCTTGAAATCCTGAGATCTGGTACATACAGGAATAATGCTTGTTTTCTTTTTCCTTCTCTGTTGGTTCTAGAGGCTGGAGAGGACACTGAGTGTGTTCAGCAAAGCCCATGAGACAAGTATGCTGCCAGAAGCTCTCTATCAGCAGTGGGTAAGAATTGATGAGGAAATAAATCCTGAGGCTTTCCTGCATGGTTTGTATGCCTGTCCTTGCCATTTTGACACAAAGATGGACAAYATTGGTTCAAAGCCCTGCTTTTTAACAAAGTTATATCTGCTGGGTTTTAGGTTCAGCTGTTGCTGGACTCCAGCCTCTCTGAGAAGGCTGTGGAGGTGGCAGAAGCTGCTACCAGGCACTTCAGCCAGTCCGTGGAAAYGTGGCAGATGAGGCTGCAGGTGCTGATCCAGCTGGAGAGGGACGATGTCACTCCATGTTTTGAAGAAGCCATTAAACATGTGAAATCTAAGGTTTGTGCATGCTTTCATCTTGGGYCAGAAGCTTCTGATGCTTGGTTCTTTTGGTTTTTTTTTTTGTTTGTTTTTAGAGGGCATTTCAAGTCCCTAATATTTTTAAGGTCAAAAATAAGGACTTGACATTTCACATGCAAATTGAATTACCAAGTATTAGGGAATTGTAAATTCACTTAAAATTTGCACGTTTAAAGTCTGAATGCTTACAGGTGACATTCTGCATATTTTTCTGCTGATATTTGTGTCTCAACTGAAAAATGGGTTTCCCTTTCTTCACTGTCSCAATACACCATTTGCCTTTGTGGTATTTCAAGCCTTGAATTAGCTGTGTGCTCTCCTACTCCTTTCCATTTCAAACCCTTGGCACAAGGAGGGAGGAAACAGGATGATGTCTGTTCCTTTCCTTCTTCTTGGAAGTCACCTTTGTGCACTGCAGTGCTCAGTGATGCAGAACTTACTTCTCATCCTTGGCAACACARCTGTCCAGCTAAGGATAATTTGTCCTGTAAGTGAGAAGTGAAATGAGAAGTGATTTCAGTATGCAGTTCAAAGCTGTCTTTGCAAGAGCTGTGTCCAAAGGGTATTTTTTGTGGCAGGAAACCTGATGGTTGTGCTGCTTTCTGTAAATCAGTCACTGTATTTCAACCATTTGATGTGTTTGCTGACCTTGCAGGGCACTTTGCCATTGTGGACCCTCTGGGTGGAATGGAGTGAGGGSACAAACAGCAAGGAAGACACAGAAGCTCTTTACCAGGTACTTGGCTAATCAAAATCTGCTTTTATGTCTGTGTAAATAAAATGGAACAATGTGTGTTCATGGAACATGCAACAAATGCTTTACACTGCAATTCCTTTGTGGAGGTGTTGATATCAACGAATTTTAAGCAAAACTTAAAAACTTAAAATTGTGTCAAAACCATTTGGACATAGACTTACAGGCACAAATGTCATTCCCAGTACTTCTAAGGCATATGGATATTTGTAAGCACAAATGATGGACTCCTACTTTCTGGTCTAGAATTTTTGCTCTGTTTTCAGAYAGCTATCTGAACATGGAAAAGAGAATTTTCCTATCTGTGTGAAAATATCAGTCTTGTTACAGAAAACTCAAGATCAGAATRGGGACTTCAATCTCGCTATGAATTTCCTCAACAGCATAGGGCAAAACATTTYCTGTTTGCCTGGCATGTTGTGTTGTGTTTTTTYCCTCCCATTTACAACATAAAACACRTATTTCAGGTAGAAGGTTGAATCCAGGTGTTTGTAAAGCATTGTGAAATCCTCTGCATGGAGGATTTTATGGAAGTGCCAGTTCCAGCTATATGGTATATCATAGGAGAAAAGTATTTTAGACCTAGGAGATCTTGTTGTCAAATGCTTGACTGGGGAGAAGCATTTATTGGACCATTTAATTGTAGGTTATGTGATGGGTTCATTTTTTGTTTTGGATTTTTTTCCCTTTTAAACTTGCAGAGATCCTTACATGCCACAACTCCTGCTGAATCTGTGACTATGAAAGAAATGTATCTTGACTGGACTTACAGAAAYGGTGGTTACAAGAAAGTTAAAAAACTCTTTACCAGGTAACAAARCCTTCAAACCTGATTGTTCTAGGGTATGTGTTAAAAATCCTGAAATTTAAAATTACCTATTTTATTTCAGCCTGTGTGAAAATCGTCCATTTTCACTGGACTTCTTCAGGAAAATGATCCAAATAGAAAAGGAGCAAGTAAGTTGTTGACTATCCAAGTAGTGCCTTGTATTTGTAAAATACAGTTCTAACTCGGRATTTAAATAGGAAGGAAACAGAATAGTGGTGTTAGTCTGATCAGTTCATGTTTGTCCTCTGYAGTTGATTCACAGGATGTGATACAAACCCAAGTTCCATGGTAACTAATCTTCAGCAGTGTGTGCATGTAATTGCCATGACTCTCTTCCTTTGTCAGAATCTAATCACGCTGCAGATTCACTTCTGTACAAAATAAATGGCCTTTTAATACCTTCCTTTGTTAGGAATCCTGCAAAATGCTTCATCTGAGAGAATACTATGAACGTGCCTTGAGGGAATTTGGTTCAACAAATACTGGTAAGGGGATTCCAGTAATTTTTTTTATTTATTCATTCATTCAGTGCTGCCTCTTTTATTTCCATCCATTTCAAAAGGTAGCTGTTTGTTCTGCCCTTGTGCTTGCTGTCATGCAGAGTGGAGCTTATTTCTTCTGTGCCATTAAGTGCAGGACACTGCAGGGACCCTCCCCTKTCAGCCCAGGGTCATTGGCAGTGGAATGGCTTCAGCACAACTGGGAGCAARTCAGGTTCTGACACTGGCTGGCCTAAGAGATGTGTATCACTTTTAATTTGGATTTATGAACAGTATGGAGCTATATATTTATAATCCAGATTTCTGAAATATTCCCTTCAAGAAAGTACAATTACTGTTGCATTATTTCTGAAGACATCACTGTTCCAGCTGGGAACAGAACCTAGGGTTTTGCTCCTCACATCAGATTTCACAAAGTAAACCTTGCTCCATTAACAAGAGAATTTCTAGTTAGGCTTGTATGTTTGTTAAGTAATACCTAACCAAAATCTAACCATAACTTCCATTTTTATTTTAAAGACCTCTGGCTGGATTATATCAAGGAGGAGCTAAATCATCCCCAAGGCAAACCAGAAAACTGTGGGAGCATTCACTGGCGAGCTATGAAGATGTTGCAGGGAGACCTGGTGGAAGATTTTATTTCTAAATACACTTTATTGCAAACTGGACATTTATGAAAAACTATACATAATTAGAACATAACTCTGCATTTTTTAAATTCTTTGTACAAAGGTAAATATATTCCTGGATTTTATTAAAATTTACCTTCTTCACATTTTATGTGACAAAAAAAATCATCTCCGTTGCAGTCATTTCTAGTGTTGATTCTGCCAGGGGCAGGTTCAAGTGCACAGTCAGAGAAAATAAATCTCTGAGGGTGTTTCCATAAAGACTTCTGAGAGCAAACTCCATCTGGCTTAAACATTCAGTTAGATCCAGTGCAACATGAAGGRTGTTTTTACACTCTTGAAAGCTAATATTACAGCACCTGAATGTAAAAAAAACCAAACTAAACCCCTGGAAACTACACCTGTGGGTGATCTTTTTATTTTAGGAAGTTAAATAATGGAAAGTTGGACAGTTTTCATCAGGCAATCAAAAATCAGTAAAAATGCAGAATTTGTTGTTTCCTGGCCTTGCAATCATCCATAATCCTCAGAACAAAAAAAGAAACAGCCTCTGCAGCCCCCTTGCATTGGTGTYTGCATCCTGAGAGCGGGGAAGGGTAGAGGGAAGCTGAGATCTGTTAGCAATGTCCCTGAGGGGGGAGCAGAAAGTTCTGATCTACACTTCAACTTCTTGTCCACCATGCCTAAAAAGCGGGTAATGTTTTTTGAAAGAGTGGTGTCCTTGGCTGTTCACAGAGCCACAAACCTGAGCAATCAACACAAACCTGAGCAATCAACATAAATGCCACCCTTGGACCAACAGAAATACAGGGAAGATACAGGAATATGCAGCAAATGTTCTTTTGTGCCATTTCCCAGTAATTGCAGGGTGACAAAATAACAAACTGGGCAATGTTTCTTGATTTTGCACTCAGAAACTGCTGCTCCTCTCAAGCAATCAATTCCAGTAACTTAACTAGCAGGAAACAAAGTTTGGAGCAGCAGCATGGCAAGATTGCTCCTGTGACCAGATCTGAAGTACATCTTGCTTTTTTTTGTTTCCCAAGCTTTTAGCCAGGCCATCTTCTATATCCCCACTAGTTCTCTGACAGAGATTTCCTTACTGGTTATCACTTACACCCTCCTTCCCTGCTGTTAGTCCCTCCCCTGAATCACTTCTTCCTTCTTCCATTGCACAATTAAAGGCTTTTAAGTACAAAGTTTGGAATTTTTAACGTCCAACAAAGCTAGTAACTCTACTATTTCAGAAAGTGGCCCCTTTTCCTTCAGCTGTTCTGGTTCCTCGCAGAACTTTTCCATTCTCTCGAGGAATAAACATTTTCTGAGAGCACATAGGCTCGACACCTACCACAGCCAAGGTGCTTCCTGTCTCCTCATGCTCTGAGCATGCTGCTACCACGAGGCCGGAAGGAAATTAAGTTTTGTCGAGGGGAAAGCTCCACCCAGCCTTGAGAGGTATTGATACTTTACAACTTCATGAGTGAAAATGTGCTTTGTCAGCGCTCTTACGCCTGCATTTCTCCCGGGTGCAGTCTGCRCCGCATGGCAGTGTTGGCTCATGATGTCGGAGGTCTTTCCCGCCSAATGGGTGCGGTGATTCCGGGGCTGTGCACGGTGGGCGCTGTGGGCGGGCGCGTTGCGGGCACGGAGCTTGGAGCGGGAGCAAGTCCCCAGTCTTTACCAGCCCCTGACCCCGGTGTCACACCCAGTCCTTGGGCACAGCCCGGCCGGCTGACACTGCCCGGGGCTGTCGGTGGTGCCCTCAGGCCAGGCCCGCGCTCGGCTCCGGAGGTTCGGGGGTCCCGGGGAGCGGCGGGGCCGCCGTGAGGGCTCGTCCGGAGTCCGCGCCCTGCCCTCGGTCACCGACCGCGGCCGCCGCCGGTTCCTTCTCGTTCCAGTGGAAGCGTGAGGAGAATTCGCCTTCCCTCTCCCTGTGCGCCCCTCAGAGCAGCTGAGGGTTTCTTTCTGCTCTCCGTCCATCTTGGTGCAGCCCCTCAGGGCAGCTGGAGGGTCCGGCCCGCTCCTTTCTCCTCGGCTTGTGGAACGGTTGATTCAGCTTTAGTACCTTTTCCACTCCTTTTGTGTTCATTACCCCTGCCGCTTATCTCAGAGGGGCACATTTGGGCCGCGTTTGTGGGGGGTGAGTGAAGAGCTGAGCTATTCTGTGTTTGATAATGCCAGGGGTGACCGATGGCAGCACCAGATTTGGCCATCCCTCTCTATTTGCCTTCAGAACTGAAAAGCCTGTTTGTTTCTAAACCTGTAATTCATCAAGGGAACAAAAGGAGGCGCTCGGGAGCACTCAAAKATGGTAGAGGTTTCGTGACCAATGACAGGTGTTACTAATTATTTWAAATTGCCTCGCAGGTGATGGCTGTTGCCAATAAGGCCGCAACCTCTGAGGGGAAAGAGCTTATAAATGAGGAAGAAGCTATAAGCTCGCAGCCCACAGAAGGTAGGACMAAACAAAGCAGACGGTGAATATTGAAACTTGTGCTTTACTTGAGWACTATACTTAAAACCTTTTGGTGTTATATGGGAAATGCCTCTTTAATAATGTAGTTTATTGGTGTATGCCTAGGTGTACTTGAATTTTTTTAAACCAGAACTTACCTTTTTATTTTATTTTATTTTATTTTTTAATACCTGTGGGTGAATATGGTGAAACAAGATTGCTGGGTCCTTTGCCCTAGTTTAAAGAGTGATTTTCCAACACCAGTCTGTGGAAAATCCTGATTTGGGCTGGTGTTATGGTCCCCTCATCCCCAGCATGTAAAATGTGAAGCCGCTCTGTAGTGATATTACATATATAGGAAACGGCATATATTTTAATAAGATTAATCATCACAAAGTACATTTGTGTACCTCTCTGAATTAGTGTTTGCTGAGCATTTAATGGTTCTGGTTTAATTTCTGAGTGTATCTGTTGGTGCTTTCTGTTGGGTTTAGAATGCTCACCGAAGAGTATTCCCAATGTTCCTGATGGCAAGTCTGAAGCACATGAATCTGCCTCTACTTCTCCCAATGAAGGGGATGTCAGTGGCTCTCCTGATGATGACTGGTGCAATACATACGGTGTCATGGATTTGTGGGATGAAGTCTCTGAGTCTCCAGGGCAGCAAGATGCTTCTGGGTATGAGGCGGAGGACTGGGATAAAGAATTGGAGGAGTCTACACGTAGTCCTTATGGTGAGTACACATTTACATGTGTTTCATTTGAATTTTGGATAGTAGATGGCTGCCCTTTTGCAGGAGAATGTGTTTAAATAACTCCATGTTCTATTTTGGGAAGCAATGTGTTGTGTTGACCTCATGGGTATGTGAACAATTTTGTTGTCAAATACAGAATTCAAAGGTGGTGGTTGGAGTTAAGATGAAACTCTTGCTTGAGCAATACAATTCTTAGGGATTGGCATGGTAAAGAGGAGAATTCTGTTTATATTGAGTTTTTCTGGTGAAGCAAGTTCCCAGTGGTGTATCTTTGTTATTCTGAAGCAAAAGAGGAAGGTACATGGAGTGCAGGAATGTAACTTTTTTTGTGTAAAAATTCTTCAAGAAAATTCAAGATTGTTCACTGTAATCCCTCTCTAGAGCATGGAATTCTTGGAACGGAGAATTAGTCTCTGAGTATGGTTTGTTGCTTTTACTGTAGTTTTTTTGGGTGGCTTTTTTTGTTTGTTTGACGTTGTTTGGGCTCTTTGAAGCTTGATCCTCCTAAATGGTAGTGCACATGATCAGTCCCATGGACAAAAGTAGTCTCCATAATAATGTGCTACATAAAGACTTCCATAATAAACTTCACTATACCACTACTTTTCTAAGTATCTCCCAYGGTTTAAACCTTTTATTTTATCTTCTTTAGATGCTGATGATTTCTGCTGTGGAAGCTTTGAGGAAAATAATCTTTTGGGCTCATATGTGTGGGAAGAGGATTGGTTTTACAACCCAATGTGTCGCCACACACCTTGTGTTGTTTTTCCACCACGAGTTAGAACAGTTGAGAAGGGCCAGTTTGATGATGCTGATGACTGAGGTTGACCCTGGTCAGAAATAAGTTTGGCTTCTGWGTTGGATTATATTCTTCACTGATTGAGCTGTGTCAAGTCCCGTGGCTTTTTTGCAGAGTTGGGCCTGAGGCCAGAAATGCAACACCATCTCCGAAGTTTTGCTTAGACTGTTTCTGAGCTGTTCATAAACTGATCACCCTTGCCCTGGAGACAAGAGTGCAGGTGCTGGGTGTMAGGAGTCAGTGCATTTCTGGAGCTTTTGTTTGTATTGTATAAATCTATGTTACTAATTGATTGAGAAGTATTTAATTTCTGAACTTCAGTTTGTTTGCCAGGCTTTGTCAGTTTTGACATGCTGATCCCTGTGTTTCTGTGTAACTTGTAGTTTTTTTTCCTTTCCATTTGATGCTGTCAGATTAGTCTGGATAGCTTTAATAACTCTTTCTTGAAGCTTCTCTGTTGTATTTCCATGTAGTTATAATGTSTGTTTGTGATTCTGATACTGCTATTTAACAAAATTAGCTGTGGCAAGTACAGAACGAGTTGTTTTGTGTTTATTTTTACATATTTCAGTATAAAGGAATTACAAATACGTAACATACATTTTGTAAATATGTGTTGATATATAGTGGGGCCTGCTCCATCCAGGCTTAAGGCTGCCTCCCAACAAAGATTTCTCCACATCAGACCAATTTGTATGTGGGCATATTACCCTGCAGTCCCACAGTTGTCTTTATTACATTCTCATGCAACATCAGATGTGTAATGACAAAGAAAATATCTCTGCTTACATATATTGCAGTAGATAATCTGTGTCCTGCAGACAGTAGTGAATTAAGGCTCCTGATACTGCTCTGCTGTTTGTGTGGTGGCAAATGAGGAGATGGGAGCACAAAATACGTGCCCGGAGTCCCTAAGAGAATAGCTGGAACTAGAATCATATCCTTCTCACCATTGCTCTGAAGTTAAAGGAAATTTTCYTCAAATGAAGYATATAAGTAGATTGAGTGGCTGGTSACCTGAGTAATGATAGTCTTCAAAATGCTCATGTTTCATTAATCATTTTTATCTGAAAAAGTTTTAATGGCTTTAGACACTGACTGAACTGGAGCACAGTACAAGGGGGTGATTTTTGGTTTTTTTTTTTCTTCAGTCATCCAGTGTATGAGACCAAAATAATTCATGCACTAATTTAGAAGGCGGAAGTGAATGACACAGTAATATTTCCTTAATATTTTCCTAGAGAGCAYGGGAGGACAAGAGCTTGGAAGACAAGAGCTTTTCTTTGCTTTTCTTTCAATTCCTGGTTATGTTTGGTACCTAGCAGTCAAAGCAGGGTGGAAGACTAGTGTTGAGTTTGCAGAGAGGGTCTGGTCTTTTATTCCCATATGATAGAGTAATCTACAGATTAATATTTYCATCAAAACTTGCTCAGTTATGCTAATAACTGGCTCATCATCTCGAGTAAAAGGGTTGATTTGCATTTATAAATACACTATTTAGAAATATAATTTGAGTGCAGATTACTGTTCAAGTAACAATAAACCAGTAAATTGTAAAAATTCCTCTGAAAACTACCCGGTTCTTCGGTGAGTTCATCCCTGTGCAGGTCCAGCTGTGGGTAACAAGACCCACAGCTTCCCTGCAGAGGGCAGCAGAAAATTGTCTGCCCTGCTTGGCGTGTGCTCAGCGCTGTGAACTCCCCGGGCTGGATTTCTAACGCTGATAGCAATTTAGATCAGAGTTCTGCATAGCCCCGTTCCCCAGTGAGGCTGATTCATGGCCCTGATTAGTTTCTCATTTTTTTTTATTTCACTCTGAAGTTATACTTACTGGACTGAAAAATTTCTCCCATGGCTGAGACAAGAACATCACTTGACTTCAGGCTTAATATATTTTTTTTTACTATGCTTGTGGGAGATATCCCACCGTATTCAATAAAGATGAAACTAATAGAATTCTGTGGAAGCAAACCCATCTTTTGTGGAATTGTTCTAAAAGGGTAACCAAAAAGTCTTTATAACACCGATTAGGATGATTTTTCTTCCTGTACAGTTCTAAAATTCCATCAGTCCTGAATCTTCAAGCCATTTTCCATGCACTTTATAAATCAAAGTGCTTTTTTGCCCTGTACCTTTAATTGCAATTAGTCTTTTCTGTCTCAAAGGCCTTATTATTTGAGGAGAAATTGTACTGAATGGCTGCCTTGCAAAGCTGTTTGTATTTTAAATGACTGTAAACCTTAAAGATTTGTTTTCAGCTTCCATTTAAGATTAAAATTGACACTACCCCCTCCAGCTTTGGAAAACCAGCMTTTTGCAGCAGACGTGCACCATTCTCTGTGGGGATATGTTGGCAAATACAACTTTGTTCAACTTGGCCCTGCTTGTTAGGGCAGGGACTTGATGTAAAGCTTGATCTGAACACTCAGACTTCAGGGGGATTAGAAAACCAGATGCAGGCTTCTCAGAAAGCATCTGCCTGGAAGGATTTGAAACCAAGCTCATGTATTCCAATGTTTTTGCGCTACAGAGTGTTTCAAATTCCATTGTGAGTCTTGCACCAAGCCTGTTTTGTGTTGATACAAGCATGTCATTCTAGGCAGGAATAGTTGCAATTAAAAACAACATAAGGTAACACATGAGCCAGCAATGCATACCAACAGCCAACCCTTCAGCTCAAATTGTTGGAGGGAACCGAGTGCCTATCACAGGACCAAGATCATGGATCTTGGACRTACACAAGAAACATAAATGGCAGTACCTGAATCAGATGGAAAACTTTCCACAAGTGCGAATGCTTTCTCAGTTAAACGCTCATACATCTTTAACAAAATTTCCCCTTTCTATACCCATGGTGTAAGATGCCATTCAAAGTACTGAGACCCTGTTTCAGGTTAATAGGTTTGCTGGGTTTGTGTTGTGGGGGTGGCTTAGCAGTGCCTTACAAGGCCCGGGTACAACTTTGAAGCTGTCCTTGCTTTTCTTCTCAATACCCCACTTGATAGGTAAAGATAATGACTGCATCCAGTAAAGTACTTCAGATTTGCTGAGCAAGAAGTTTTGTCTAGATAGTGAGGTGCTAAGAAACAAAAACAAGTTTTGCATTTTCTTTGAACRGTCAGCAAAGAAAGGAAAACTTGTTTTGGGTGCATCTGTTGTTTCCTTTGAGACCTACAGGGAGTGATTTGCAAGAGGAAATAATTGTAGGAAATGTGTTCATATTTCCTGTTGATAAGGTAGAACACTTAATTCATACATCAGATTGAGATAGTATTTTTTGCTTTTATATAAGCACAAAATCCAGCCCATTTTAGTGTCTTTAAAAGACACTCCTGCTTCACTTGTTTTGTGCCATCTTTTAACTGATGTGCTTTCATTTTTAAACTGAGAAAACGCCTCTGCTGTTGGGGGGACTATGCAAATAATTTCAGACTCAAGGAAAAATGCTGATGGCAGCAACTCATCCTGACCATCTGTTGCTTCCAAGGACACCAATGTAAATCCTTTTGTAACAAAGCTTGTTTTGTGAAGCTGGGTAAGTCTCTGTAGGCATGGGCCAGGAACTTGTGGTTCTGTATTGCAAACAGAGACATCGGAAGCCTGAGTATTAGAGGATAAATTTGTGGTGGAGTTGTTAGTCCTGGAGTACCAGCTGCTCATAACATAGCTTCCTAGCTTGGCAGGAGAAACTGGAACCTAGTGAAAAAAGCTGCAAAGCACACAATCCCAATAATTGGATTTAGTAATGAAACCACTTCCTTTAAACATTTGGAATAGATCTTCAGCTGGTACAAACTTTGGCAGCTCATTACCCAGGCAGAACCTCTGTCCCTGTATGTCCCCCTGTGCAATGCAATGTGTCATCTCTCAATCAAACCCAGGTTCAGTGTTTCATTATTGCTRTGGAATTTAGCTCTTAATACAATGGACTGTCTTTACATTCACTTTAGCTCTATTGATTTTCACAGAGCAAAACCAGTGAATGTGGCTCAGTGTCTGTTTATTTTTTAGYAGGTTGTTTTGGGTGTGTTTTTTTTCCACATTGGTGATGGCTAGTTTCAGGACATGTAGCTGAAATTTGCCTTGGAAAGTTAACTTTGGTGACTCAGCAAGTCTTGATTCTTTGGCCTGAATTTTTTTAATCAAACTTTTTCTGATCCTCCTGCAACTTAATGCATTTAAGACCTGGAAACACTTTTCATTGTTTGGTGCAGGAATTTACGAGTGAGTTGTATACATAAATTGTATATATTTGTGAGCCTGAAGTCTCAATTTATTGTTGTATTTCCCTCAAAGGGAAATATTTCTCAGTCCTTTCTGAGCTATTGGTCCTTTGTAAAACTTATATTGAGGAACACATTTTCTGTGACATGTGGGGTAGCACAGGATGCCAAGTTCTCATTGTGCTGCTTTGCAATTTTAATCAGTGTAGCTACTTTGCCTCCTGTTCCAGCAGTAAACAAGTTATTTAGTATTTCTACATCTACCTCAGGACTACTCCAAAACCTTCCYGTTCTCATTGAGGAGTTCCTTCAGTTGCTTAACACAATCTGGAAAATACGAAAATTATTTTATCTCAGATAAAGTAATATAATTTCACCTGTAATCTTCATCCAGACACCAGAGTAAATATGCCACATTGTAATATAGTCCTGKCTGGCTACAGTTGGTTGGGAATTGTGTAACTCCCTRTCCCATGTTACATGYTCAGATGTTTCTGGCGAAGTAAACWGGTGTGACAGKGAGATGGAACAGRACCTATACCCCACAGCAGACATTACAACCTCCTACTATGCAACTGGAGATCCAGATAGCAAGGAAAAGTCTTCTGGCTGAGCAGGTCTTCACAGTGTGGCTGACAGTAGTGTGGTAGAATTAGAATAGCAAGGTGAGACAAGAAACTGATAGTTTTGCCAGAAGCATGGGCAACAAATCAAAATGATTTGGTACAGGAATCTCAGTTGCTGCATGCTCCTTAGTACAGGAAGGACATGTAAGGGAAGYGTGCAAGTTCTGTTTCAGCTGTGRTTAACTCCTTATATCAAAAACTGARGCAGGACAAGTAATCTGAAATGAATGCACTGAGGTAGAGCCTGCAAATAGCCACATGCTGACTCAGCAATCAGCACTGTCTTGTGTACTGACCCTACTGGATTTGGTCTGGTGGGAATACCAGACCCTCCTTGCTCTCAGTGTTATTTTTATCAGTACCTTCAGTTCCATGTTCTTCAAACAGGTCATTATTTTCCAGGTTGAAACACCTTTTACCTTCTGTTTTGTTTAGTTGTAGCTTATCTGCATCATTCARGCTTGATTTGTTTGATTGGTCCTCTAACTCTGCAGCTTGCCAGACGTCTGGTCTTTTCAGTGGGATTGGTCAGACAATATCAAGACAGATAAATATTTCTCAGGCTGAGACTGCCTGTCTGCTAGATAAGAACTACATTTAGTTCTATTATCTGYACTTGTGTTTGTAAGTGGATTAGTTTAATTTGGTCCTTTGGAAAGAAGCGGGTAAACTATTCTTCAGACAGATCTTGGATTYGGTTTAAGGACAGGCTTTCTGATGTGGTCTGTGAAGTGCCTTGTAGCCCTGTAGGAATACTTTGTGTGTCTGGTTCCTGACAGCAATTTGGAGCTCTAATGATTGTGCTTCTAATTATGTACAGAGGTAAATTTTCAGATGAAAGAACGGGGAGTTTCATCATCTGTCCCATTAAGTGCAGTAGGGTTTCTGTTGTGCAGAGGAGTGACTGCCTAAAACTGGCACCTGATACCTGCAGCAAGGAGAAGGGTTTCTCAGGAARYGTTTCTCAGGCTGCACAAGGCAYCTTCYRTCCSTCCACAGTGTGYAACTCTGATTAAAGGAGATWCTGACTCYTCAAATGAGCCATGTCTGTCACAGYTTACRTTACTGTCATTTAYCTTTAATATAATTTTTCTCCCYMAGCAAGGGGGTAGATGTGAACATTTGTCCAGCATGTAGCAGAGTGGCTGGTCAGTGTTAGAGGACTGGGGAAATTGGTAACACCCAGCCTTTGTGATTGTGACTGCTTCCAGACAAAAGGGCAAAGTTCAGTGTCCTGCTAATGGACTTAAGTGTTCCATAATGGAGACTCCAGGTATTTGGGAAATGGCCTCTTCTGCTACATATCCTGTCAAGTTTGGGTTAGTTATTCCCATTCAGTTTACCTTGCTATTGGATATTTCGGTGGCTTTAATGCTAGCTTCCACCACAGTTCTGTCCTCCAGGCTTGGCAATAGGATTTCTCTGGTTTCAGGGTTTATCTCTATGGTTTGTGTTTCACTATCTGCTTGAATTTTCCATTTTGGAAGGATTCTTTTAATTTTTTACCCATTTTTGTACCTGCTTTTGTACCATCATTTTTTAGTGTCTGCTTCTGCTTCTGTTTCTAGCTGTAGTACTAAAATMCAGCAACTGGTACCAGGTAAAGGAAGGAAAAATGTTCTCTGTTAGGCAGCGTCCACCCTGTGTAACAGCTCGAGGACTGTATCAGCAGGGAGTGTGGGAGGACGCTGAGAGGAGGTAAATACGGGAGAACACAGAGGGTGCAGTAACTGCTCATTTGTACTGTGGGAGTGTGCTTCAAGTTTCACTTGATTGCTTCCTCTTTAATTGAAGCCTCGCCTAATTGAGCTGGGAGCTTTCCCTTCTCTAGTTCAGAGTACTGTGTGTCTTTTTTTCTTTATTTGCCATTTTACCTTCGACATGGCACTGATGTGAGAGGAATATTTATTTTTAGCCCWTCTTCCCATGATTAATCCATGCAGGTTCTGCTTGACGGTTCAATGCTATTTTAATGATGTAGGCAACAGCTGCTTTCTCCATGTCTTATCAAATATCCTCCATGTTCTAATAATAACAAAGAAATTTCTTTATTCTTGGCTATTCTGAATTTCCACCCAAGGGATATCATTGCATCTTTTCATGGGGACTGCAATCTAGGAATAGGTACTTGTGGGTAGCGAGGTAGATTCTGCTTTAAGCAAATAAGTATGATTGAGGATTTAACATCCATTTTATCTGGATTCTGTTTTCACACTTAGGATGGCAGGGCTAATATTTTTAACAGCTCAGTAGTTTTAACGGTTGTCTTGTTGCTTTGGTAAAATGATGAGTATACCAATCTGCTTTGCTATCAGATGCTGTAGGGATTGTTTAATTAGACTAATTTCTGTTTTCATTAACACTTCTATTAACTGTGTTTTAATGATAYTGTTTACAGATTCTTATTTTGTGAATTTTTTTCCTACATATTTTCTCTCATCCGTTTGGTTGCCTGTTTACTGTCACAAAATTGATGCTACAACAATTGTCTCATTTTTCAGGAGGTCTCTCAGTGATATTAAGTGACAAAATGTGGTACCTGCACTACTGGCAATGGTGTGCCCTCATGTCCATGGTCCCTCCCGAAGTAGGGTAGCCTGAACCATTACTCCACTAGAAAAGTAGGAAAAATCATGTAAATTGTAGCAGTTTTGGCATACCATGAGAGCCCAGAACTGTGATGGCACATATCCCAAATTCCTTCTGACTTTGTGTTCTCTATGCTGATTTTTAAGATCTGTCAGAGATGTGGTTTTCAGTGGACTCTGTCATATTTAAGATTGATCATAATTAACCTGGAGAAAGTTCTGGATTTGTGAAATAGTTGCTTGCTTTCAAGCTTTTTACAGTCTGCAGTATACCACAGAAGAATGCAGTTTATTCTTAGGCCTGGAAACTTATTCTACTACCTAAGTGCTTCATCAAATTCACTCGTAATAAATAGCRTGTTTTTCTTGCTTAGCAGTCTTATCTTCAGAAGTGAATTTAAGAAAGCATTTTGCAGGTGGATTTCATTCTGCTATAACATTGTACCATAGCTCAGTGCCAGGTTTATTCATTAACTTTTTATCCATACAGGTGCATACTTCTAAAATAACTTGGATTTTGAACAGTATCTGGAAGACGAAGTATTTTAGCTGCTCTTAACAACTTATGAGTTAGTCACCACAGAACATTGCCTGTTCTGTCTTCTAAAAAAAATGAACATTTGCAAACACTTCACTTGGTTTATAAAAAAATGAAGTTGTCAAGGACAATAACAGCAGAAGTAGAAACCACTTAGCAATTTTTTTTTGTCAAGACTGATAYGAAAATTATATTTGAAAGAGAGCTGTGTTGTAAAGCACCTGAGAGGCCACTGCTAGTAAAWGTGAATAGCTTCATGTATTGAAAAGCATAGGTCTGCTGGAAAATARTGGTTTGAATGCMAGTCTGCAACTTGACAAATTAAATATCTATTAAAATGTGTATTGAAAAAAAAAATTACACTGTTGCCATGGTTACCAAAACTTCCTTAKTTCCAGGGCTGCAGTGCATTTCACTTCAAAGAAGAATCCCTTTTYCCCCCTTCTTTAAGTATAATCAAATAGAACTTTCAGAAGTGCTTTTAATTTGCATGCATTAGTTGGTGAAACTTGTTGCCACAAAGAATCAAAAACCCAGAAATACAGCTGTTCCCAAAAAATATAYTCGTATCTTTGAATTAAATCTCATTAAATCATATTCTTTGGTTCTGCACTGTAGAGCAGAAGTGACCATCCCTTGGCTGGGAGGACACTGGGACTCACAGCAGCCCACTGAATGTGGGTAAAACTCTAACAAATGCTATTGTGGGTGTCTTGTGTGTGTTTATATGAGTGGCTGATGCCCAGTTTTTCTTGAAATGGGTTTTGCACTTTTGAATATTTTTGCTGTAAAGTACTTCTTTGAGTAGTGAATGAGAAAGGTAAGGGAGGAATGAATTTTATGGTCAAGCTCTGCCATYATTGTCCCATAAAGGCTCATTTCCTCTAAAGCTGCAGGTGCTGCCACCACGTCATTGTGGCCAATACAGGGGTTTTTGGAAAATGCAACCTGTTACGTGTAATGTGGAGGGATGGACATAAGCCCCGTGGTGMGATCCTGTTAGACAATACCTGTGCAGCTTTCCTCATGGAACTCAGTAAATGATAATATTAGYAAGGTTGTAAAAACAATACAGAGTGAAGTAAGGGAAATAAAACAGAGGGATTTTTTTGCTCTGTTGTCCTGGAATCTGCCCCATGCCAACAGCACATCTGCCCAGCCAAGGTCAGAGATCAAGTGCTTCTGACACTGCTTACTTCTGTCAGGGATTGTTCCCTTTATATGCAGGACAAAAGAGCCTGTGTTGAGGCGTTTCCATCGTGCCCTCTATGGTTATTATGTAAAGTTGACTCTCTTGTTGTGGCCATACATTTTCTGCATATTGCCAAACATTTTTTATCCCACGTGGAACTTCTGCTTATGGCTTTAATGTGTACATTTGAGTCTGTGTAAATAAGTAATGGAGGGAAACTATGTGCTGAATTAAGTCTGTTTGCTTTAGAGCTGCAAAGCTTTGTCCCTCAGGAAAACAATCTGTCAGGATACATGAAAGCATTCAGTTTGCTGGGAGTGTGCACATCTGGGTAAGTTACRGCATTTCTGGTGACACGATTCCCCATTCCCTTCCTGTGTGCCCTCTCAGATGTGGCTGATCCAGCTGGAGGGATGTGCAGTGCTGCATCCACAGAGGAGGAGGAGAAGAGTGTGGGTCTCTAATGTAGCACTCATGGCCTGATTTATTTTGATTTGAGCAGGATTGAGGAGTGCCTGAAGTGAAAGTGAAAACCAAAGGATGAAGTAACACTGACTATGACTTCTGGTTCAGTTCTGATATGTCCATTAGATCTTCTAGTCCTTATATCAAACTACTTATTTATTACAGGTGAAATATCTGGKTGGTTGCTGTACCAACCTTCCCAAGGTTTAGGAGTTGAATGGAAGATACTTGTTTTAACCCTTTGCTGTTCTTAGGTCCATCTGCTCTGTAAGAGGCTAGATTCACTTTGCATACTCTTAAGTTGGAGCAAGAAAACTGTATAATKTTGTGCACAGAGAAGAAAGGGATTAATTTTTGAAATTACCACAGTAGCCGTATCCTCTTTTTTGTATTAAATGAGCAGGGTACTGCTTATTTAAATTCTGCAAGCAGWTTTGAAAATAGCTGAAAGCTCTCACAGATCAACAGCATGCACTCTAGATAGATTGTTGCAAAAACAAAATGCTTCCCATAATATGCACCTTTCCAAGTACATACATTGGTCCATCCAGGGTGTATTTCTGAAAGAGCTTGTTCACCAATACCAATATGTTTGAAAGTTCAATTTTCTGGCACTTTTGAATCTGCTTCTGAACACATTCTGAGGGTTGGAAACATCATGTGGATTGTATAAATAAAAACACCAAATTGCCTGGGGTGCATCTGTGCCCCTTGCTGTGCAGGCTGGCTGTTTCTCTGCCATCAGCCTGACATTTTCAATCAAGTTTTTAATGGACTCCTGGGGCTCCCCCAGTTTCTGTTCAAGCAGAGTCTGGCACGAGTCTCCCCAAGTCCATAGCAATGAAAAGCTTTATTTTAGCTTTTGATTGTACAGAAATTTAGTGACAGTGGGAAAGAAAAAAACTGGTTGGATTAGTGCCAGAATAGCAGGAAAGAGCTGTCTTTAGAAAAAATTCATAACCTACATTTTATTTTGTCAAATTAGGAAGTGCAAAGTATAGGGCAACCAGAGATCAGAGTCCTCTGTAATCTTTTCCAGATTTTGACAGATTGACAGTTTTAATTAAGAATGTTTTGTTTAATTCATTTTGCCTTTACACCTGAGAGTGTTCACAGGCCTGTGCAGGTTTGGACTGCAATTCTGCAGGTTTGTTTTTTTTTTTTTAAATATAATTGTTGGTCATTAAAAAAGATTGAAGTAAATGTTATGAAGGCTTTTAATTTTCATTCCTGTTCAGGAAGTTCCCAGATCCCCTCTTAYGCTTACATAAGTTATTTTAAACAGTTTCTTATATTTTAAAACTTATTGTTCTAAAGGAAGAGTGAACCATAAAACCAAAACAGTAATTATGGGCATCTCAGTTCTAAATAAAATAAGTCATCCTGATTGTCTCTCCATGTTAGATTTGTAGCAGCAGCTGTTGTAAAAACTGGTAAAGGTTGAAGTCCTGTGATCTGTGGGAATAGATGTTGGGATTTTATATGGAGAAAGGTATCAATTAACTTCCTCTGTATCCTTCTGGGAGTTACAATTATTATTCCTCCATACAGTAGGTGGAGACAAAGACCTCATGAATTTTATCATGGTCTGCTCACACTGATTTTATTAGTTATGCTTGGGCTCTCCTGATTTTTGGTTTTATTAAATCCCTTTATAAAAGTAACAACTATGAAACAATTTTATTCCAAAATTTGTTAATTTATATTCACATTAATGCTGTAATTATTTTGCCTGCTATTATTGGTAAATTGAAATTGGTTCTTTCAAATATAGGAGGTGATTTGGGGATTGATCTGTGAAACCTTTCTGTGTAGGTTCAGCTCTGTCTTAGGCCCAAAAATTCAGAGGTCAAAGCACGCCCAGGACTGACTTCAAGTTTGAACATATCTTGAGATTCCCAGTGGTGTGGGAGTTGGAGCTCTGTGCAGRCTGGAAGATTGAGGTGTGGTCTGCCTGTGTTTATAAAGTGAATTTATATGTGTATGTGTGTTTATATAAACCCAGTGCATGTTTACAGGTGGGTGTTTGTGTGCTTAGAGCATGTTTGACTGCACACAGAATATGCCTTTGGCGGCTTGCCTCTGCCTAAACTTACCTGAAAATTTACAATGTACTTTGGAGTAGTGAGGGCAAATGGACTTYAATAATAAAGTGGGAAATATGGTTTCATTAGCTTTTCAGAGCGAAAAGGGAGTTTGCAAATTTCTCAAATGYTGGGTGACTATTTCAAGTCATCTGTAGATGTATTTTTATTTAAATCTTCTCCTCAATATAATTTACACTGGGCTGTTAGTACTSTGTAATAGAGGGAGTTTCTGCCATATGCATCACGCTGTGTACACTGAAGTTGAATGAAAGAGTCATGCCAGTGATGGATTCCCAGTTATACAATATACAATAGTTCAGGGTAGATTTCCTGTTACATTGGATGCCAGGCAGGTTGCCTTAGGAGAGAAGACTTTGTCACATCTATTCCTCATTTTCAGCTAAGGTTACACTTTGGCAAAGCCGTGTGATTTCAGCTGATCATGGTGAGATTTACTGATCTCAGATTGCTCTGATCAAAGTTTCTGTGGTTCTTAAAACAGAGAATTTACCTAATGAGGTTATTTGTGACAGTGTAGATTCAAGGCAGCAAAGTGGAGTTTTACCCAGTAAGGAGCATAGAAGAAGAGCCCACATATCAGGGTAAGATCAGATACCTGAACTTAGGAGCTGTTTAAGCAAAATTTTAAGAGGGATTTCTATTTCTTGCTGCGTCAAAAAATTTGAGAAGGGTTGTTATCAAGTACCTCTGTTCCTTGTCTGCCTTTGAAGGATTTGCCTTCCGAAAGGAATACTTGGGATTAGGCAGGAGAATTTGTTCTCTGTTCAGTTCCTCATTATGCCAAGTGCTTTGTGTGTATGGGACAATTAATTTCACTGGAATACTGACAAAATTTTCATCTCATGTGAGAGTTGTGTATGTCTGATTTTTCATTTGTGGGTAGTATATGCTACAAAAGGTCAAAATGGATGCTATTATTATATACAGTTCATATGAAGAGGCAATGAGCAGAGCAGTTTTCCAAAATAAAGACAACACAAGGTTTAGGGGTAACTGATAAAGATGTGCAGAATCAGTGCCTGCTGCAGTATCATCCCTGTTCTGATGAGGTGGGTGTTTTGCAGGGCATCTCTGAATAAATCAAAATACCCTCCTGTAAACATCAGTGGGAAGCTGAGAATGACATACAGGTGGGTGTGTGGATCTTGCCTCTAGTGATGCACAGAGCCTGTCTTTCCAGTGTCATTCAAGCAGAGGCTGAAAGTCTAAACATCCCAACATCGCTTTAACTCTCAAGGACATKAAACTCTTCAAATGCAATGTGGTATTTTCCAATTTTGACCTACTGAGCTAATCACAAGGATTGAACAGAAATCCTGACTTGGAGTATAGATGATGATAGTGAGTGGATGTGCAGTCAGACAACAGTGCTACTGCTTGGTACATTGGTTATTTTATTGGTCTCAGAGTTATGGCTTATCACAGTTTCTTCTATACTTCTTTACTCTAAGAGTGTGATTTAATTTAGATCTATATAATAAACTCTTYAGATCATTAACAGACATAAACTATTATATTCCTGAGGTTTGTAGCACTATTCACTGTAAATCCAGCAGAATTCATCTTCAACTAGGAATGCTGCCAGGGCTCAGGGCTGTGTGGGAACCATGCTTTTCATGTATCCATCCAAGCTTTGCTAGGCTGAGKAAATAAGATTTTGAGGAGCCCAGAGCCAGATGGGGATGGTCAAACTAATGGTTCCTTCTCTGGCTGCATCTACCTGCATCTTCTCTTTGACCACCAGTGCTAATCAAAGCTGTGCTCTCTAAGGGAGCTCGTGTAGGAGCTGCTCTATGTTGGGGCAGTACAGAGGATGTTTCACAGAGCAGGGATTTCTGTAGCTTTTGGACTGAACATGTGAGACCACAGCTTCCTCCGCTCCTCTGAGTAGAGTCCACTGTTAGCTGAGGCTTCCCTTTCTGTCAGAAATCACAACAAAGGAAATAACATTTGTAGAATTTAAATTACRTTCTTTTCTGTGTGTTGTTAGATATTCCATACAAAATTGTAGGAATGGATCAGTATAAATGCCATCCAATTTACTGTTTTTCTGTATATAAATTTCCCWTATTTTCCACTCTACATGCATGTACATAATTTATACATTGTGTTATTCATATTCTTTATCAATAACAAGGATAATTGATGAGGAAGAAAAAAAAACACAGCAAGTTAGTCTATTTGGTTATCTCCACAYTTGTTTAACAATGCCCTCGGAAGTGGAAGGATAACAAATGTTGTGCTGTCAGTTTGATTTTTAAGGTGGCATGTGGATAATCTCTGGTAGGCTTGAAAAATGAAGCTGCCATAGCTGCAGATTTTCAGTGCTAATGGTGGGGGCAGAGAGGTACAAAGAGATCCAAACACAGAGGTAAGACACTGGGATGGACAGAGCTTTTCATTCCAGAGTATCRCTTAATGTTTGTGTTGGCTTTGCTGTTCCTGTTGGCTCACGTCTATAGGATGCAGACCGCTCTGTGAAAGGAGGAATGAAGTGTCAGAAGTGGCTGGAGGGAGACTTCTTTGAAAGTTACTGAATTTGTGAGCCAGTAAATAAGTGGGCAAATGCAGTGTTAACTTAGAAGGAAGTAAATTTCATTTGAGCATGTTATTTTTGTTCACAGAAGGCCAAATCCTGAGAGATACTAAGGATTAAGYGTTTCTGATAAAATGTTCTTGTGTAGATTCAACTTCAAGTTGCCTTGGGTTTTCTTCTCCAGATATGCATAAGATTTGGCTCTGTCTGTGATAACTAGTTTTGCTCAAATTATTTATCAAACTGCTTTGTAATGTCTGACTCAAATGCACGTAACATTTGCCTAAAAAATGTGTTTTGGGAACAGAAGACTTTGCTTGAGGTCTCTGCTATTAAATCTTTGCTGAGGGGCAGGGAGAGGCTGTGAGTTTTTTGGCGAAGTTAATAAAATGTGTGGATTAGTGAAGTGCTGATTAGTGAGGTTCTATTGTCGACAGAAACATTCCTGCCTTAGCTGAAACCCAGATGGAAAGCTGCCCGCCTCGATTGCRGAAAATGGTTTATGTTGCTGCTCTGCTGGAGTATGTTGCTGAGGTTGCAGCAGAGTGAATCTTACTAATGTCTTGAAGTGTAATTAACTCTGTTGTTCGATGTAAATATTTGAATACTGTTCATTCGGTCTCTACAGGGGCCTGTTTAAAACAATTTTTGCCAAAGAGCTCAAAGGCCAGTAGGAATGTGTGTGCATTAATAAACTTCTCTTTGTCCTGGACTTGATCCAGAGCTTATAGAGGGCAGATAGGATGAGATCTTCCCATCTCATGTATTTACAGTAGGGCTCAGAGTGCTTGATCAAGGCTTCATTGTGCTGTCATTGTGCCCAGGGTTTAGTTTAGACGTGAAACATTGCAGGACATGGACACAACAGTCAAAGGGACCCCGGGTGCTGGAAAGGCTGGGGGAGAAAAAGGAATAGAATTCATGAGAAAAACAGTGAACTCTGTTATCCTTATATGTTACATAAAAATGATGGCTTTTTAAARGTGTAGAGGTTTCATTTTTGTTCCCAAGCATCAGCTTAAATACTCAGAATGATGCTTAAAAGGTGAAAACAATACTCTCAGGGAAATAAAGTTATATTTCCTCRCAATCATCATCTTTTTGGGGGGTAAAAAATTTTGCTTTCTGCAAAACGCTTTTTTTTTAAATAAAATCCTTATTTCTGAGATCTGAAGTACTTCTTTCAGAAACAGAGTGTGCTTCCTTTATGAAATGTCATATTGCTCCCAAGATATTACATGTTATGTTCTGTGTCTGGACTCCCCAGAATGCCTATTTTTGTGCTGTCTCCCATTTCTGAAGACTCTGGTCCTGCAAGCTCAAGCAAGAAAAGCTGTGGCAGGGTAAGAATGCAGCCATTCAGCAGCAGATGGTCAGCTTCCATGGGCCCAGCCYACAGCTCCCTTTACACCACAGTGTTTTCAAATGAAAATATCTCTTCTGCCAAAGGGCCTTTTTTTTTTGTTTGTTGGCATTTTGAATTTTCACCAGAAATGCCTKCCTATTTATCTCTTATGAGCTCTGCTTCTGAGCAGCTCTCCTCAGTTTCTGCAACAGTGAAGATGAGCAGGATTCTGCAGTAATTGCACAGCAGGGGAAGCAGCACTGCTCAAACACTGCTGGGAAATGAGGATCAAATTTTCATTTTATTCCTGCCTTGCTCTGGTGATGTTTTCGGTAATTCTATTATCCAATGTTAATTTCTACCCCACTGTAAAAAAAGGCTATAATATTGACACTTATCTCTTATGGATGTTATCCATTTTACTATTTTCTGTAAAGTACCATGAGATCCTTGGATCTTAAATCACTGATTATTCCCGTTAATGGCATTGACCAACTTGGTCTTCAGAYCACTGTCAAAACTGCAGACAAAAATAAGCAGCACTCTGGAGATATAGCTTTGAAACTGTTTATAAATTAACTTTTTGTTCTCTGAAGATGTAAATAAACACCAGGATCCAAGAGGAGTGTTAGCGTGATGGGAACTTGCATGGGTGACATCTGGACATTCTCTGCATGCAAATGCCCCACTCAAAATATATTTAAAAAAAAAAAAAAAAAAGAAAAAGGCCAGAAATGTGAAAAGATGGCAGAAGGAGCCTCTATTGAATAAGTGGTGGTTTTTTATTGCAGTAGCAAATATCTCTGCAATCTCATTCTAAGGTGTCACTGGATGCCAGATACATCATGTGCTCTTCAGTTGTATAACAATCCACCCCAACTCCTTAATGATTTATTTTTTGAAGCTATGCTCCTTCCCTCATAACACCTCTGGTGTGAGATAACTTGCTGCCAGAACTTTGWGGACAGATTTATTGAAGACTTGCAGACTGAGGCCTTAAACACACACCTGGGGTGGTGTCTGTTTTCTTCTTTCAATTTGTTTGCCTGGAGATTATGGGGATGRGAGTGGATTTGGTTTTGGTGGGTTTTTATTTTGTTTGGGKTTTGGGGTTTTYTTTAGTTAGAACATGCATACTCYTAAAACCAAAATAATAAAAAAAGGAGGCAGTATCCAGGATTAGAAATTCAACTGGCATAAATTGTTACAAACCACTGTGTGAAAAATCTCTTCCTTTTCAAGTTAAAATCTAAGCATGTACCCAGAATACTTCACAGGAAATAACTGGCTGAAAATTATCAGAGCTGAAAATTATCATTGATGAAAATTATCAGAGTACTTCCTGGGATCTGCATGAACCCTTGGCATATCTATTAAAAATCTCAGAGGGAGGAGCTGCTGAGTGTAGTTTCTCTGGGAGTTATGAAGGCCCTGTATGTTTGGCTAGAAATGCATTGTGACTTTCAGCATGTGTATCATACCCTGCTGCTTAGGGAGCTGTAGGCAGAGAACTGAGGCCCAGGGAAACCAGGTAATCTTTGTGAAGTTTATTTTATGTCTCATTTCAGAACATTCMCACCAAAGCAGAGATCAACTGAAAATATTTTGTGTATTAAGACAGAACAGTCCATCTGCCTTTCTTCCAACACAGCCCTCAGTCTACTGCTCTTGTCCCTTTCCTCATCTTTCAAAGCRTACAGAACAAAGTAATTTATTTGGTGCTACCTATTCCTGGTGATATTGGTGCAAATGGGCTGGGTTTTTTTATATTATTATTTTCTGTCAGCTTCCTGTGTCTTAGGTCTGTTTCCAGCTTTGTGGGAGGGAGCAGTCACAGCTGCCTGCAGGTAATCTGGCTGAGAGGTGCTACGTGATTGAGGAAGGCAGCTTCTGGCAAAGCTGGGGCTGTGGCAGGGGGCCAAGGTCACTTCTTAATGCAGTGCTGCTTTTACATTTAAAATTCCTCTTGCTCTGGTGGCTGCATGGCCACCAAGCTGACCCTGGAGGAACCAGTCAGAGCCTGGCAGTGCTGGGGGAAGGCTTTTAGTGCTCACACACGCCGGTGACACCTTGAGCCACTCACTGCACTTTCTTCTTGACTCTTACTCCAATCTTTCTTCTTTTCTGCTTTTATCTCCATTATGTGACCTGCAAACATTTGGAATTGATACACTCGTGCTGTCTTTATGGAGAATGTTTCCTGTGACTGAAACTCTGAGATTAATTCATTGCCATGAAAGGAGAAATAACACTGGAGTTGTGCAGGGAGTAGTGCAGTAGGGAGTGGGGGGTGGAGCTGTTCAGACAAATATTGCCCCTTTTATCCCTGAGTTGCCTGATATGGGGCAACACAGARCCCAACATTACCTCAATCCATCAACACCTGTACTCTTGGGTGCAGTGGTCGCTTTTTGACTTTGGAAATCTGTCCATTTTCTGCCCAGTCTGTCCATTATCTCCTGAAAATGGAACAGCACAAAGACATTGGTGAATATGTGCAGCTGCATAGGATCTGCACTAACACATYGCTGTCTGAAGAGCTCAGGGGAAAGCTATTTGGTATTGAGTGTTGCTTTTCTCTGTGCTAATAAAATAGGGTATTCAGGACTCTCTGCAACTTGCAGTGTGATTTGATTCTGAATTGCGTGGAAGACTGTCTGTACCACCCCAGCAATCTGACAGGATATTAAAGTAAATTTAAATTTAATGTATTTTTAAGCTCCTTTGCTCAGCTAAATGATGCAAAGGGGCTGTTTTGAATTTTCAGCTCTTAYGAAGTGGTAATTTTTCCTTTTCTTATGAAATTGCATTTTCTGAATCTGCATGAAAAATGGCAGAGGAGCTGCACACAGATGAGCTTGTGCCGGMAAACTATTTTTCCTCTCAAATGACATTTTCTAGTCTACTTCTGCAAGGATGTGAATCTTTTTTCAATCATGCTGGTCTGACAGCAGCTTCATCAGAGTTAAGTCTTAATCTGTGTTTTCGGCTGGTGAAAACTTGCTGCTCGCTTTGATGAAGGAAGTGTTGCCATTTTCTCTTTGACATGCACTTACTGTCATGTCAAGAAAATGGAAACCCACTGATGTCTCTGCCCTGTGGTTAAGGGCTCTACAGTTCAGGATTCGCTCATTTATAAGCAAAGAACTTGGGGTGGTTGTGGAGCCTCACGTGAAGCTCCTGGAGYCCTGCCTGTGCTCGGGTGTGCTCTGACCCAGCAGCTGGTGTTGGTGCTGAGCTGCCACAGATGGAGCTCAACCTCTGACATGGAAGTTTGCATCCTGTATCTCCTACCCAGAGTTTCGTTATTTCAAGACGTTCTTTGGAGAGAGATTTCTGAGGAATACTTAGGCTGSCCRGGTAGCTGATGTTCCTGTTTTCAGYTGAAGCCCTSCTTCACATAATGCAAATGCTACTCTCCATCTTTGCACTGAGATGAAACATTTATTTCAAATCACTTGAACTGATGTTCAAAGTTTCCCTCTATTCAGGCTAAACTCCACCTTCTTACTTCCRCCTCTTCCTAAATGATTTTGCAGTTACAACTGTGTATTGTTGACCCTCACATCCTGCTGTAAAATGCTGCAAAACTCACCCTCACAGGAGGCTGCAATTCAGCTTTTTCAGATACTGCATAGTATTATAAAATGCTTTGGCTKGGTGCAGCTGTGTAAACTAGGATTTTTGCCTCTGCATCTTAACAGAGTTTCTTTATTTATTGCTAATTCTGGGCACGTTACATAAATATACTCTTGCTTTTAGTGAGATGTGGACTGTGGATCTCAGATTGACATAGTTTTTTCTTCTAGCCCCTAAAGGTCCTGTAATTTTGTAAACAACTCAATTTCAGTCTGAACTTCTTTGTAAAATGAAAATAAATGAAACCAGTTTCCCACCTGGTTTTGTTTATGATGTTTGTTGAAATTCCCAGGAGGTTGGACATAGTTGGGCAGAAACACACTGTCAGGTGGTCCAGGCTTGTCCATTAAAATCGATTTTCTTTTTTTTTTATTTTTACCTTTTTTTTCTCCTTGGGGTCATGGGGGGAAGGGAAAGCTGATGAGAGAGAAAAAGATTCACTGTGGCTGACAGGGAGGAGATTTACTGCTCTTCCATGACAGCTCACATTTTCCTCTGTGTTCTTCCAAGACCGTGTTCAAAGTTCTTCTATTTTGGACTAATCAAGATTTGGTAGCTAGAGCAGAGCTCACCCATCATGTAAGATGCCAAATGCTTTCAAATTCATTGATCTCAGTGGAACATGAGGGAGCTCAGCCATCAGCACGAGCCTTTCAGTTTTTAAACATTTTCAGGCTTTCAAATGGGCTGTTAATCTTGGCTCTGGCAGAGCATCCAAGGACGTCAGCAGTGTGTGATATGTCCCATAAAGTGCAACTTCTAGGAATCCTTTTTTTTTAAAATGTGTGGAGCGCGTCAGGGCTCAAGTTCTGTTTGCATTTAGTCTAACAACATTTCAAAATACGTTATTTAGAGCACATTTAAAAAAAAAAGGTTTTGTTAGGATCCAGTCAGTGTCTGGGCTAATGTGATTACCTTAAACCAAAATACAGCTGGACTTTCAAATGTGTAGGAATTCAGTGCTCTTCATAGGGAATATTTGTTTTGAAATAAACAAAATGAAAGCTTAGAGCAAAATCTCCCTTTTTACAGTTTTTCCCTTCATTTACTCTGGTTTCATGTAAAAACTTGCAGTCCTCGTTGCTCTACCTGAGTTTCAAAARTGTTTCAGTACATTTATGTGAACAAAGTGATAGGGACCAAGTGTCCTTCGTTTGGTCTTGTCTATTAAACCCGAGCAACAACAGAGCTTATGGATCCTGGGCAGATCTGACCCTAAAATACCAAAGGGTGTGACAGGGTGTGTTTTTCAAAGCAGCAGACTGCAATGTCAAACTTATAAGGGTTAAAATGATGTGATAACAATGAGAATTGTTCTTTTCTGTGCACTGCACGTTCGCAGTCCACGTGAAGCAAATTTGGCTGTTGTCGTGATGTGCTGCTTTGTAAGAAGTGTGGTTGCTCTGCAATTACTTATCTTCAGGCTTGTGCCAAGGATTAACCCGTGGGTTAAGGCCAAAGAGCCCTGGTCTGTTGCCCATTAAAGTCAGCAGAGAGCCTTGCATCAKCTTCAACACTCCTGGATCAGAGCTGAGATTCATGGTCTGAATGCAGCTCTTAGGCTGTCTTGATTTTTCAGTGTGACCTGGAAGAATATCACTTTCTCTCACTTCACTTGACTTTGAGCAAAGCTGTTACTCTCTCTGTGCCTCACCAAGAAAAGGAGGCTTATAAAATCATCAGTATTTCGAAAGCACTCATCCTAGAGAGGGAGGGGGCTGTAGGAGCTGAGCAGTAAATCCTGCTCTATTGGAGCTGTCCAAATATTAGTGCGTGTATTGAAAGAAAGCTCTTAACTGRAGGCTGGTGTTCAGAAGCCAGTCCAGCCCAGGAGTCATCACAACATCACTGATCTGCTGCAAACCTTCAGTGTCAGTTGACTTAGTGTGCTCTCACACAAGCACGAGTGTTGAGCTTCAGGTTTTTAGTTTAACTRTTTTTGTCTCTGGAGAAACAGGTTTGACTGTTTTTTGGATATTCTGTTTCCTCTTTTTAAATGGGGCCTCTTTTTATATTTTGTTCAAGGTAGATCTGAACTACAGAACTCTGGAAAGCTTTRTATAGATTTAAAAATAGATTCCTCATCCTTGTCCCTATCTTTGTCATTTATCAGTCACAGTGAAAACACAGTTTGTGCTTTCTGAAGTTATACAAAGCTATATGTATATAGATATCTATACCTGGTACAACTGAAACCAGTGTCACACACATGCATGAACAGGACAGGTTGTGGTACTGAGTGCTGCATTTAACCAGATGTTTGACCTGTGGTCTGTGCATGGAAACACTCAAGCATGTGAGTGAGTAATCATTTTGCATTGGACCACTTAAAATTTCCAATGACAAAGTGAAGAATACTTCTTTAAAGTTGCAGCACAGTAATGGAAGTTAGGATTTACAAGCCCTGCCAAATTCAATAAGCTTGTGTTATAGCCTTTTAAAATTGTTATATCGAACGCAGCTTATAAAGAGCCATCTTCCTTCTATTGTTTCATAATTTATTCAGTGTTTTCTTAACTGGCCCATCAGCAGAACAGTAAAAATGCCACTGAGTAAACTTTGTTTAATGGTGACCAATTTTTGTCTATGTTACAATAATGTCTGTGGGAAGAAACAATTACCTTGTGATTTGCTGTCAAAGMGGTAAGTGCATTTTCTTTCCAGTTCATTTAGAAGGGACATCACTTTCAAGCTTTTTCTTGTTCTCTTTGTGGGGTTTCCTCTTGTGCACATTTGGGTTTTTTGCTATGCACACTAGGAGGTACTGGGTCAGTCCTGAATCCAGGATTCCTAAACAGGGCCTATGCTGTCCCCTGGACATTATCAGTACAGATTTGTACTGATTATCAGCTCAGACTTGTTGCTCTGATATTCACTGAAACCCCCCAAAACAGAACCTTCCCAGTAATAAATAGCCAATGCTATTGATTTGATTTGATTTGCTGTATGAATCAACATCCATTACTGTTTTTTTGGTTACATTTCCATTTTCAGTTGCAGAACAGAGACACAGAGATACGGTCTGTTTTCTTTTCCTACCTGTCCAAAAGTGTTAGGGATGGAAGTGTTGRTGAGTTTTTGGCTACTGCATGTTGCATTTAGCATTATTATTATAATGTGAGAATGTTAGAAATGTTCACTGAGGCCTGAAACTTCTTAAATATGTCACAGTTCTTTTAGTGAGTGCTGGTCAGTCCCCAGTGTCTTTGCAGGGGGACTCTCAGAATCACTAGTGAGGTCAAAAATCTTCAGTTTGGAGAGGAGCAGCACATACAGAGCTGCCCAGCATCACATATAGAGACTGCAGGAAAGAAGCTGAAGGTTCAAATACATTAACAGAAAACAGTTCTCAGAATATTTTAGGACAGGTGTCAGGGTTTGGGACAACACCCATATGTGCCCCAGGCTGTGGGTATCTGTACATAAAGCTTCTTGATTTGTATCCTCTGGTCCACAGCTTCCTGTGCTGTTTGCAGCTTTCATCCTCACAAATGCTTCCCAATCTCAATGCCCCTATTGTAMGCTGAAAGGATGAAAAGYTGAATTGACCCCAGGGATTCAAGGTGTTTCCAATCTGAAGATTAGGCTGTTAAACAGCYCTGGGTTATGAATAGCCTCAAATCTTTCCTTCAGGCTTTACAAGAAGAGTTGGGGCATAATCGGCGTCGCCTGCTCCATATATCACGTTACTCTTCTTGGAGGYCAGAATTCTGTTAGAAAAACCATATTGGGAATTCATAAATAGTCCTGTGCTCTTCTCCAGCACACTGGCCATTAACCACCACAGGATTAAACAGCCACCATTATTTTGGCAACATCATGTTTATAAAAAATTGCTTCCTTAGAGCCCACCTGCTGCTTTCAGTAATTTGAAAGCACAGTAAGTTAGATCTCAAATGTTATGTTTTGGTAGATGATGGGGATTTAAATAAAAGGTTTCAAATTACYAGGCCTCAAATAGTTGCCTAGAGAGGCAGTGTCTAGCATCTGGACTATTACAGAATTACTCTAGGTCACTTAATCAGCAAGGGAGCCCCTAAACTGAATGGCTGGTGGGAGTGAAACCTGACACTAAATGGACAGCAATGTAAGAAAGCTTTGTGAGCAACTCCCAGAGGACTGGGATGAGTAAGTACATCTTCAGGGAAATAAAAACCAAAGTTGCCTTGTAGGATAGAGAAGCTCATTCCCTGCAGCGTTTTTCCTCTTGGTTTTGTTTTTTGATGGGTTTGTTTTCCATATACAGTTTTTGAATGTCCAGGCCAGATATTTTGGTGCTACAAATCAATGTAGTTCTTTTGGTTTCAATAGGGTTATGTTGATTTACTCCAGCTGAAGATCTGCTCTCTGAGTCTGTTCTTACACTGCTGGACTTAGCAAGTTCAAGCTCACATCTTGAGAACTTCATGCATGCACAAGAAATTAATCCTAGCAATGATGTGTGCAAAATATGTGTGAATATATTTCCACAGGCAGTTTTYAGAATCCCTGCCTCTGCTATCCCCATTTGGTGCTGACCTTGTCTCCTCTCTCAGTTGTGCAGGTTTTACACTGCAGGAAGTTCACTGACTTCAATAGGTTTGCTCCTGGTTAGCACCTGTCTGTGAAAACAGTGTTAAATCAGGGCTCTAATGTTAAACCTTCTGACTCCATGTAAAGCATCATATCCCCAAGGGCCACAGTTCTGGAATGYTTATCCCTCTCCATTTAATGTAGTAATGAGTGACGAGTGATAACTCTCATCCAACACCTACTGAAGAAGAAGGTTTCACCATGTCCTCTGTGGGTATTGGCTCAAGCTCAGTTTTCTCCAGGAGTGGTTTAGCATTGCCTGTCACTGACTTCATTGGTCTCTGGGTGGTGTCTTGTCCAGTGGGCTTGGAGGGGAAAGGGGCTTGCTTAAACATTACTTCTTCTTTTTTATGGTGTCCTGAACCATCATGCTGACAAGACAGAGAGTTGGTACATGGGATAACAAGGTGCCATCCATCTCTGATGGCCTGAAATTAGCAGTGACCATTTCAGCAGCATCAGGGACCTGAGGAAAACCTGGCTGAGGTTATCAAAATGGTCCCAGAGCAGCACACTCAGTGTCAGTGCAAACTGGCTCTTAATTCCTTCAACTCTTTCCTATTTCGTTTTAATTCCCAGCATAGCAGTTGGCAGCTCTGGTCTGCTTTTCCAAAACGGTGGCAGAGGTGTGAAGTGAGCAACTTTCCATTCATTCCCATGCAGCGTGTAGGTGGCRCTCAGAGCTACCCTTATGGCCTGGCAGGTGGAAAGTCCCAAAGAACAAAATCTAGAGCTGCCAAATAACTATTTTGCTTCCTTGAAATGCTCCACACTGGAGTATTGGGTGCAGTTTAGTACCTGAGGTATTTTAAACTGACATGGTTTAATTTAAACCTTCCTACTGTATGTGCATTTGCGTGTGTGCATGGTTTAACAGAGCACGCAGTAGATGCTTGCACACACAACTGCTCTGGCCAGCTGTTTGGGCCTCCACACTGCCAGCTGTATTGATTGATTTAATTCTTCTGTTGGCTGCTGAGTAATGTGTGCCAAATGCAGAACTTGGATCTGCTCTATGAAAATAATATAAACAAATGTAACGGCCCTATAAAAAGGACATTCTTTTTTTGAGGGAGGAAGATTCATGCTCTGTATTTGTGCACTGGCCTGCATGGTGCCTTTCATTTTRTTTTCTTGTCTGGGTTGGAATTGCTGGATCTGATAATGTGAATAAATAGGTTAACATTTTTATTCTATGTGKAGTAAAAAATGGTAAAATCTTTAAGTCAAAAGAGATAGCACATTTTATTTGTAAAGATGAGAAGCAGTGTACACGTGGTTTGTAGTTAAAGTCTCCGTTTCATCAGTGACAGGAGTAATATGAAATCAGTGTGGTTACTGAGACCTCCRTTTAGGCTCTGATTCCTTTAAAGTAGCAACATGCGCACCTAGTGAAGAATGAAAATAAATACTTCATCTATGTTCGATCATTATTTTGAAGGTTTGTGTGCAAGGATTCATAGTTCTATCTTTATGCAAACAAGTATCAGTCACTTCATTCCTTTTACAGCAAAGATAAATTGCATTTTCTGCAATTCTGTTTGCTGTGTATCATCCTGACTTGGGGAATTCTGTACTTGTTCTTTCTTTTTACTAAAGCCCTTCTGATTGTGCTGAAGAAGAATCCTAGCACCACTGTGTAAATAGTTTTTTCTTCCTCTCCTGGGTAAATGCTCTTCCTGCCATCTCATTGCCACCTCAGTCATCTGGTTTTGGAATTTCCTGGTCCTGGCTATGGGACTGCAGCTGCAGTTTATAGAGCTCAACTGAATTCTCTTTCGCAGCTCTCTTTTCAGAACCGTGTTGTGTTTTTCTTCCTCCAGCTGTCTGACATCTCTGTAAAGAGACAAGCTTTGTTTCCTCTAACTAAAGCTGTTTGAAACTATGTAAGGGGTATTTGGTACTGAAGTTACAGACTTCTTGAGTTTAAAATATGCTTGTGTCATATGTGTACTGTGTGAGAGCAGCCCTGCCCTCCCGTGGGTAGAAGGAGAACTCAGCTCTGTGCCCGGTCCCAGCTCTGCCTATGCTGGGAATGTTGTTTTCAGTCAGGAGTCTGGTTTATGGGACAGGAGAATGTGAATCCTTGTTTTCTGTGGCGTCAAACACTTCTTCACTGCAGTCTGAAACCTCAGGACAATTTTGTGGTTTGCTGGAGCTGTCTCCTTTCCTGAATCTTGCTCCTATGTTGGTTTTTCTTTCCTTTCCTGTGTCCCCTGAGGTGGGACATGGTGCCTGGTCCCACCCGTCAGCCTTTCCTTCTGGGATGCAGTTTCTCCAGCTGGTGGGATAGTGAGCATTGTTTGGAAGAGGTGATGTCACAACCTGTGCATATGTCACTGTTCAGGTGTGCTGAATTTGCACTGATGTGTACCAGTGTATCCAAGCAGATTTGTGTGTGGTCACAGCGTATTAATAGGATTTATTTTCAAATCTAATCAGCCACTTAACCAAGTCATTTTAATGGGTCTCCCTCTGTCCTTGTTTTTCCTGTGATAAGTAGGACTTTAGTTATTTAATTCTCTCCCATTCCTTACAACTTTTTGAAAGAGGTCAAGGAAACTTGGAATACATCTTTTATTCCTAGGAGGAAAACCATGATTAAATTGGGCTGATGATCATTAGATCACCCCCTAGCCCAGGTGAGCAGAACCATCCAACTTTACTGGTGCTTCTGCCAGTGTGCAGAGGGTGAGGAGAAGAGGGGAGGACTCATTGAGTAGGGATGTATGATTTTTTTTTTTTTTCCGTCATCCTGCCAAGCTTCCWCCAAAAGAGCCAAGACTGCTGACATGAGCAGAAGCTTGACCTGCAGGCAGCGGTGCCAAGTAATGCCGGCAATGTGTTTTACACAAGGGTGTGCTAACCTCGGCATTTTTCCCGAGCTAGATCATTCCCACAAAAACAACTCTCTCCCCTCTCAGATGTAGACCGCAATAGAGAGCTTGGTTTGCAAGCTCTGATCTGATCAAACACGCCCAGCAAAAGACAAAATGGAATCGCAGCTTTGCAACTTGAAAATGTGTCCGTTTCCTTTCGAGCCGCATAAATCAGGAGTGGTGGACTCTTCCTGCTYGGAGGTGCTCGAGTTGCATGTGATAAATTTTTCGTGGCAGGAAGAACGCGCTGTGTCAGTGTGTCATTAGATTTGATAATTCACAGATYGGACCCAGCAGAAAAATTTATTGCCTGGATTTACTTGTCATGAAATTGCCTTAAAATATGGGTGGAAGAAACATCAAGTAAAGCAAAAAAATAAAAGGAAAATGCATTATTGGATTAACAGAATAAAAAGTCTTTGGGAATTGCTATTTTATAACCTTTTTTTATGTAGGTAGGTTCAATTTCTTTTAAATGAGTTTAYACATAAATCAGTGAACTGTATACCTTAACCCAGAAGGATGCTCTCAGGAATTGCTCCTCAGTAACACTGGAAATGAATGAACTTGGGAGAGGAGAAGATTGTTAATATTGGTGGTGTCCCTTCTCATTGTACTGGTGGCTTTTTGTGGTACTGTATTGAAGTACAGGTTTTAACAGGGAATATATTTTTGAATTTGGTAACATTTAGTAATAAAGCCCCAATATGAATGTGAGATTCTACAATAATTAGGATAAAAATTGGGAAAGCCATAAATCCTAATAAGAAGAAATTTTTAGTGGCTTTCATTTCTTTTTTTGAACTGGTTAACCATATTGTTATTAATATTTAATTTAGAAAAATCCTATTATACAAAAAAAAGTCATAACTTTATTCAGGCTATTCCAAACAACTATTTATTTTCAGTCTTAAATTCAGCTTGTAAGGTGAGCTGTATTAGACTGAACTATACTTCATTTTTTAAAAATTTATGCCCAGAAAAACAGTTRGCTATATTCTAAAGCATGTAATTTCTAAGCAAAATGTTGACAACTTTTGAGAATTCAGTGAATCAAGACTTTTTTCTAGTGTTCATCAAGTATTGTGCAAAAGTTTGTGGAGGTTTTTCTGTTTTCTGATGTGGGCTCTAGAAGCCAACGGTCACAGGTGCCTCAGAGGAGGGGACAGACTCAGCAGGAAAGTGAAGGATGAGGATAGTAGTGAGGATATGCATCAGGAAAGTTCAGTCCAAATAAAGCCAGAAAGTGATTATTCCACAAATGATTGGATTGCACACGAAGTGGGTGATTGGAGCACTCTTCATCCTAGTGTGGCCTGACTGAAAAATGGCAGGTTATAAAAACCAAAACCCTGAAAATKTACACCTCTCATCCCTTCCTTTGCTCTTTCCCTTCCTGCATGTTCTCTGCATTATTTTCTATGATCGTTTCTATTCTGTTTGCAGCTAAGTGTGTTCTGCAGAGTAGTGTGGTATATCAAACTCTCCTTTACTCTTTATTATTAATTTAATTGACTCATTGGGTTGATTTAAAGAGAAGCTGAATGGCTATGAAATGCTAGTCTTGCTACTTTTTTTTTTAATAATGCCACTGCATTAAATCTATTTTAAGTCCTACGACATCAATGGGATGGTTAGCACAAATTYAGCAAGCTGAATGAGCAAATGAAGTACTAGATTAGTACATGGGCAAGGTCTAGAACTGTCCTGTAAGGAATGGAAGAGCCCAGCAGAGCAGGGCAGGTGTGTGGTGCCAGCTGTTTGTCTCTTGGGGAGCCATGGGGCAGTGCCAGGCTGGCATGAGATCGCCTCAGCAGTGCTCCAGCCTGGTGGAACTGCATGAGCTGCACCTCTACAGAAAGCCTGGAGAATATTCCTGTTTCTCCTTGGCAGGGCAGAGTGCTTCAAGGTATCCCACAGTAAACCCCTCCAGGCTGTCAAATGCCTTTTTTTTGATCTGTGTGATAAGGACAGTGGTGATTTATCTTCAGTTTGGTTACATCTGTTTCAGTAAATCTGGTGAATAACTGAACTTTCCCCTTCAAGTTTTTCCTTTGTTGGGGATGGAAGAATAGATGACCAAGGGGCTTCTAAAAGACACAACTGGCCTCAGGCACCTTTGCTGGTATTGTCTCCTGTCAGGCCACTTTCTTTAGGTTATGAAGGCTTTTCCTACCTCCTTGGGCAAAGGGTTAAATCCTGTCYCTTGTGCCAGATTTTAGCATTTGTACATCTCATATTTAAATTAAGGGTCGTCTTACTCTCTTAATTTTTCTCTCTTTTTCCACTATTTTGTTTGAAACAACAATGAACTATTTATTCCAGTAGAAATGCTGAACCAAATTCTTTTGTTGATATGAAACAGAGTTGGGGAACTTTAAAATGGCAAARTTCTGGATCATTTGATCTTGCCTGTCTGTGTAGATATCACAGACTTTTTAAAATGTGAGTTGGGCAGTGAGGCCCAGGCAAGGCTGGTGAGTTGCTAAGGTCCCACATGAAGCTGTTAGTACAGCAAGGAATAAACCAAAGCATATGTTTGTCCTTTTGAGCCCCCTATGATGCTTACAAGATGATAATTGAACTCTGCRGTTTCTTCAGCTAAGGAAAGTCTCAAAGTCCTTTYTAGGYAGAGAAGTGCCTGAGAGGACTGCARCAGGGATTGTGTCCYCCTTTTTAAGCAGACTCMAGAAGTGAAGGTCTTTATCTGTCACTTCTGACTTTGGAGTTTATTCCTGAGTTTGGGTGGCTCATYAGGAGTGAGGCCAAAAGTACCCAGGTACTGACTGACACTGCAGAGGAGCAGAGTCCCTCACTGTGCACTGTTCATGAGCCTCGCTGCAGATCTGCAGAGAAACAGCAGTTAGGAGGGTGGTTCCCTGTGAGCTCAGTCTTGCAGCYCGGGCAATCCAAGTTCTTGTTTCTGCAAGTGCCCTTCTTGGAAAAGCTCTCCAGAGCAGCACAGGGAACTGGAAGAACAGGGTTGCCAACTACCAGGACTTGGATTCTGAAAACTTTCATGTGGAGTRTTTGCACATCTCTGCATCCTTTCTGGTTGAGTTGTGGGCTGTTCAGGTGCTTTGTCTGTGTGTCTCATTCTGCCAAAGCCAATCCCCATGCTGTTTTCCTGAAAGCTTTGCAGAATGCAGTCTGTGAGTCTGCATTACCTGCTTTTCTTGTTTGCTGGTTTTTCCCCCTCCCCCTTCTTCCATCCATATTAAGCCATTCACAAAGTATTACTCATTAGGAACTTGAGCATCTCCATCCTGAGTAAAGAAAAAAAAAGCTTCAAGTGAGCCAGAACTTACTCATCCTATCCTGTTTTCCTGCCCTCTAAGAAAAATGTATATGGTCTAATCATAATTCCCYGGTGACCCATAAGCTGGGTCTAGCTGTGGTAATCAGAGCCTCATCCTGGGGCTGCCTGTCAGAGGTGGTTGTTAGCACAATTGATGCAGCAGACATCTGTCTCAGCTGAACTCTGCTTGTACCTTGCAAAGGAAAGTGAGCATTCATTTGTATACATAACTCGGGAACAGGAGAGAATCCACAGTTCCGCTGCCATCCTCTTTAACGAGCTATCATGATATTTCATTCAAATACCATGCACACTTTGAACTGTCACATTGCTGCACAAGGCACTGCTTCAGGAGCAGGAGGAAAAATTGCTTCATTGCATAGGCTGCAATGCTGCTGCAGTTCACTGGGCTGTGCCTGAGGGGCATGTGGGGATAAAATAGTGARGGACAGAAAAATATATTTTGCTTGTATAATTAGGACCATTTAAAATTTAAATATTTGAAAAAACCTGTCTCCTCACCTTCAGAGAGATATTTTTGTGTTGCTTTTGGAAAYAGTTTGTACTTCTAACCCTTCCATAAAGAATATTATTCTGGCACGACAGAATTTCCAACAAATATCAAACTCTTGAGTCAAACACCCAGAGGCCATAAGGAGGTTGAAAAGCACACARACAAACTATTGTTAAAATTTGCTGATGCTGCTGGCATTGCCAAGGGGGCATCTTGTTTTTTGTTCATGTGATTTAAAGTAATGAGAAAATTCAGAATGGGACAAATTAGGAGGCGGATCTTGTGAAAGGACTGGGCCTTCCTCACTGCCACTGAGCAGTGTTCAGACAAACTGAATGGGGCCTATTTCTGGATGGGCCAATGTGTTCTCAGTGCTTGACATCACTAGTAAGGGAATATAAGGATGGTATTAGTGGAGCTGAGAGASGGAGAGGAAGAAAGATAATTTTGAAAAATCTAAGTCCCACAGCTATATTTACGATTTAAAGTCCCAGTCGTATCACCATAAATTACCTCTTTTTCTCAACAAATTATTGCTACACTCAGCTTGTTCATATGACAGTGAACTGGAAAGTGCATCATCCTGTGCAGCCAAGTAACTTTTTCCTCCTCCAAATATATGACACTGTTTAGATGAATCTACAGTTTTGTGAACAGCGTRTGTGTCAATATAAAATGAATCACCCTCACACATTCTTTTCAGGCCTTTATTTAACACGTCCTTTGCTCAGCTTTTGAAATATAAGAATACATCTTTGCCTGTTCTTGGTGAAAGTSTGGTATGCAAAGAGTCCTTTGTACTGTATCAATAAAACAGTTCAAACATCTGTCTGAAGTCTTCAGTACACCAGAAACTCAAGTGTGTGAAGTGTCAGATTTCCATTTCTGAAGACTGTTAAACTRTTCCCTGTAATAAAAACAGAAGGGTGAAAAAACTCTGGAAGAACMGAGTCATGCTTGTGGTCTTCATTGCACAGCAATAGCGAGAACTTCCAGCATTTGCTTACAGCAGTGGGAAGTGGGGTTTATCCATGTTTTTCCTTGGAAGGGGAAAAAGAAGGGCACAGACATGATGAGAAGTTTTCCGTATCACTCACAGCAGGTCTGTGGTAGCTCAGGAGCTGGGCAGTGTTTGATTTTTGTACCTGGACATTGAAATGGTCATTCATCCCAGGGGCTGGACTGCCCATAGAGCTGCATTAACCTCCTTAGGAAGCAGTTTTCTTTAAATTTATTTCAGAGGCTTTACTGTGTTTACTTCAAACCAGAGCTGCTTACGYCTTACTGAGTTGTTCTGTGCACTTGAAAATATATTGAATCTGAAGTTGCGTGCATGGCTCGCATACCTTTTTGACTCCTTTTCCTTGTTTTTGTTTTCMGTGTTGTGTTTTTCCAGCCTGTCTGATTTCAGTCCCCTGTTCCTATCATAACACGCATGGTGTGCGCATTGGGCAGAGCAACCTGATTATTTCAAGCTCCAGTCTGGTTTCCTTTTTTTTGTCCTTTTAAACCATGTTACTGGAGACTGGTAGCCATGGTAACCCCCCTTATCTGTGTTGAGAAATAAATACTAAAAATTGCTTTTTTTACTATTTATATATAAAAATGCAGAAGCAAATAAAACCTGCAGTGTATGACTCACTTAATATTTTCAAGTCTCCATTACTTCTGTTAAATGTGGAACCAAATCATTGGAGGAAATCAAAACACACTTAATTAATAAATTAATAAATACATTAAAATTGCTCCTTTTCAAGGGGTTTCAAAAGCAGTCTGCACAGGGGAGGTCCAGCTGTATTTAGCTTCTCTTAGTTTGTGTATCCCAAAGAGATCAGGGTGACTGCAGAGAGCCTCAGCTGGGACTGGACCTGAGTGACAGAGAACTCCAAAAAGAGCCACATCTGAGTAAAGGTTTAGACAGAACATTGCTGGGTTTTGTGTCTTTGTTAATYAGACTTTGTCCTGAAAAAGGCCTCCTCTGGATCAGATTTTGTTTTAGAATAAGCTGAGAAATGCACCCGCTCTCAGTTGAAGTGAACCTTTCCAAGWTGGAATTGCTGCAGGTGTAAAATCTTTAATTACTGCACCTTGATATCTGGAAACTAGTGCATAATTCAGTGATTCCTTGTAAAGCAAATKAATGTTTTCATTTCAATTGCTGTGTAGAATAACCAGCAAATTGCTTCAAAAACATTTTCTTCGTGTCTCAAGGAATATCTCATACTAGATTTTCATTTGCTTTCCAGTAACTGGGCTCCAGCTGTTGTAAACTCATTTGCCTTTTTAAAATCACATTTATAGCGTRTCTTTTTAGGCAAATTAATTTTTCTTTTCTCCACCTACCTTGCTGGGGTGGCAGAAGGTTTTGTTGGGAGAAACTGGAAAATAATTTCTGGAAAAAGAAAAGTTTTTGACCACATTTGTCTGTGCCTCACTGTTTAGTGAGTGTGCTCTTTCAATTCATCAGTATCATCTTCTATGAGAAAARTAGAAAGCAGAGGTTTTCCTGGATGGCATCTGAATGGCTGGAGTTGGCAATGCTGTATTTAAAATTCAAATAATCTGCCGTTTCACTTTACACATGTGATTTTGTTTCTGTTTTTGGATTGGATGAGGGAAAGTYTAGGATTTCAGTGAAAATGCTTTTGTATGTGAATTCTTTGCGTATATGCCAACATATGATTAATATGCTCTTGTTTACAACATTCCTACTTACAACATTATTTGCTAGAACTGTCACATAGTGCAAATACAAAAAGAACCCTGTGGACTCAGTAGGAAGAAAATGATTTAAAAATGTTTCTATTCACAGAAATATTTGTTTTGGACTAGTCCTATTTCAGACTTCTTCTATTTTCTGTCCGTGATAATGTGTGCATTTATTTTCCAGCAGAGCTCCTCCCTCACGTGCTGTTCCATTGCTCACAGTCTCTCCTTCTACGTCTCTGATTCACTAATAAACTATTTTCAATTCTTCTCCCCTGCCTGAATTTCAGCTCTTGCTGAGTTGTTGCAGCTTTGCCCTCTCCCTGCAGCGTGTGTTACTGAGCACTGATTCTGGCTTGATTRTTTTATTTTTCCTTTTTAATAGTTCCCATTGTTCTGAATGGCAGAGCGACTCTAAAGCTCACTCCGTGACCAGTCCTGTTCCGACAGGCACCACTCCAAATTAGGGACTCTGGCATCCAAACGGGACAATTTCTAGGCGTGATGTTGAGGGTTAAATTAGGAGCATCTGTTACTCCAGAAATGGGCTGCCCATATATAGTCTGAACTGATTAGCCAAAGGGGATTTAAGAACTTGTGGAATTGCCTGGGAATTGAAAGGAAAAGCAGGCAGCAGCTTTCATGTATGTGCACAAACACACATGCCTTTGCAAATATGTGAATTTAGTCAGTAAGGGTTTTGTGGTTTTTTTTTTTTTGTTTTGGGGTTTTTTTTTTGGTTGGTTGGGTTTGTTTGTTTTTTTTTTTTTGCCTATCATGTAAAGGGAAAAGTGAGCCATGGAAAAGTAGCTATTGACTTCTGTACTATTTTAGTAATTATCTGCTGTTTCAAAGAGAAGAGATTTCTGTATGACATAATTAAGGACTTCACAGCAACATGGATTTGATTCTCAGAGCAGTGTTGGGAGACCTTTTTCCCAGGCTGGGCTGCTTCAGACCCTACATTTTGGCAGCAGGGCTCAGGAGCACAACCCWAGCACTGTCCCAGAACCCAGGCCCTTGCTGTCCAGTTTGCTCAATCTGTACATGACCTTGACTTCTGAAAACTTCCTCTTCAGCTTGAGGTCTGCTGTTTTATTTGAGATTCTTCCTTTGGGTAAAGGTCAGCTTGCATTTCTTTGCAGGGATTTCTGATGTGAATGAGAGCTCAGATGAGCTGCAGAAGGCCCAACACTGCTCACAGCAGCTCAAAGTGTGTTRGAAACTGTGCAAAGAGAGGAAAGCTTGCTGCCCCTCTGTAGAAGTTTCTTTGACAGTTCTGGAAAACTCTTTCCTCTTCCTGAGCAGCGCCTCAAGTCCATTCTCCCAGGGCTGAAGCACAAAGATGGAAATTCTTGTTTAAATCTCTCACATTTCTTAGGAGTACCTTGTCCCTGATATGTGCTGTTTCATGCCCTTATGTGGAATCTGCTTGTCACCGATGCTGACGGATGCAGGATAAAGTGCACTTTCCTTTGGCTGTGCCAAGTGGATATGCAGCAGCGTGCTCAGCTAGAGAAGCCAACGGCAGATTCTGTGCAGAGCCAGGATTGTYTGAGAGAGCTTTTCTTTCTCAGAATTACCAGTTTAATGGGCGTGTRTGCAGCTGCCTTGATGTGCTGCTAGTGGCCAGCAGTTTGGTGTGGTGGTGGATGTGCTGAGCTTGTTCCTCCTGTCCACTGGGGATTTTCAAATCCAGGGTGATTGTTTAAATTATCTCTATTGTAAACTGAAGTAGAAATTTTTAGTTTCCCAGCTTGGTGCCTCTGCTCTCAGGTCTGACATTGGGGCCCACAGGTTTTTGCTGCAGCCATTAATCCTTGCTGCTGAATAACAGGTGACTTTACATAGCAAATGTGTTACAAGATCTGAGGTCAGTGGATGGGAATGAAGGGCCAGAAAAGRAGGTTTGTCACGTCTCAGTACTTGCCATAACAAGCCAAGTGGYCAGAGCCAAATTTGAGCACCCGTTACAGATCATGTACCTTAGCATTCAGTTTGCTGYGAGAGTTACTGGTGCTGAAGTTCACAGTATAGTATTTCCAGGGAATGGACAGACATGGGAATTAGGCCAGTAGATGCTGCCTTTCCATTTCTAGATTTAAATAATTAGTAGGTGTTCATTTACTTCTGCAATCTTGTACTGGATGCAGATACAGTCACACAGAGCAGATCACCACGCTTGGGCTCTTTCTCCCCTTTAAACAATAATTTTCCTCTTTGGTAGCAACAGTGCTGTTTACAGCCTCAAGACTGTGGGTAGATGGGTTCATCCAGAATTTCCAGGCTGTATTCAGTCTTTATCTTATTTTGAAGCGCCATGGGAAAAATAATCCCTGTTTCTGTGAGCTGGTTTTCATGTATGCAGTTGTGAATGCTGAGTGCCAAGAATGTGAAGGATCCAAACCTACAGTAACTAARTAGGTCACTCTTGATATGTTGTTTTGTGTTTGGATTTTAATTTTTTTTTTCTTCAGTGAGGCTGCATAAAGCTAAGATCTGGGATTGAGGGAAATCAGGGCTAGTGCTGCAGTGAAGGTCTGGGTTCTGAAACAACCCCAGTTTTATTCCARCATGGGAGGCAAAGAGATTCCAGGAGCTGAGACTGAAGTATGTCAGGTGGCCTTGTCATGGCAGGGTCTGTCAGAGGTCAGAGCCAGTGGTGAGAGGGTTTGTGATCATCACCAAAGGATGTGCTGCAACTGCATCTTCAGAGTTCACATCACAGTCATGACTTGCTGTTTGCAGGCAGAGCAGGTGGTCCTGTGGCTCTCTGACTGAGCAGAACCACCTTGAAACTCTGCAGTGAATGAAAAGATTGTATTAGGGGCTTGGTCACTGCTCTCGGCTATTCCTTTGCGGAAAAAACATTGCTGAAATGGATTTCAGCTTGGTCCATTCCAACCCAAATCAATCACATTTAGTTATCTGCCCAGGGCACAGGGTATCCGTCATACTCTGATAAATTCAACGAACATGCAAAKTGTATCATCTTTTGTCATCAGTACCGTCTGTTCTTGGCATTCATGCTATGAGGCTAGACTGTAGATATGTTGATTAGCAGATACGTTGATCAGTCATGAAAATTCATTTCCAAAATGAATTTGGATTTGGAATGAGCATGGGTTTTTTTCCACCTCAGGCAAAGGGAGCCTGAATTCTTGATTRCACATAATTATTTATACTCATATTTAGGCTATTTTATATACCCCCAAGGTGGTATAAACTGGTATGAGTTTAAATATGAGGTTAGATCTGAACTGTTTAAGCATTTCACTTGTTGGGTGCTTGGAGGAGGAGGCACAATGGGAGTTGTYKTTCTTTTTAATTGTCTTTATGTACRARCTGATTTAGATGTCCTCTGCTATTTTATTTTCACTCTGGAGGTTTGAATCCATCTTAATCAGAAACAGCCCAATCGGCATCCTGAAGTTTTTTCTACAAAGTGCAATTTTCAGCAGTTGTGGTTAAGGAACACATTTTKAGGGGTGCCTGCTCTCCCCATTTTGAACTGAATGGGAACCCTGCCTGTTGTTTCCCAAAAGACAGATAATGGYCTGTGCTTGAAATCCCAGTATGAGACTGCATTGTGTCTCAGCTTGTGTTGCTGGGAATATCCTCATCCTACTTTTACTCCAGTGTGTTGTGGGGAGGCACCTTTCATTCTCTAGTGGTACTGCCATGTGGAAGGTAAAGGGGTCCTTTTGTTATGGGCTTTCAAAAGTCCTTGCAATCCCAGTCACTTGGCATTCAGAGGAAGTTTTTGCAATGTTTAGAAATGCCAGACTCCRTAGCTTGTATCAGCATAGCTCAGCCAAAATTGTTGCCTGGTGTTTTCACAACAAAATGGGCTGCCCAGAGTTCAGTGTCTGCCATTGAAATACCTTGGGACTCTTCAGGGGTCAATCTTCCATCAAGTGTCAGTTTTTCCATRTAAACCCAGACAGGCCTTGGTTTCCTTGTGCTAAACCCAGGCTTATACTGTGACTTTTTCTCCACTTGTGAAATTTAGCAAGAACAGTATTTTAAACTGCATCTTGAAAAAAAMCAGATGGAAGTCCCCAAGTGGTTGTTTTTCTACCTTGTCCAAATTTGCAGGATTTTATGTATATGTGAGAGATCTGTTTCCTAACACGTCTAGGAACCTCTTTCCAGAAAATCCTGTTGGAGGTTTCTTGAACCCATTTCCAGCTGTCAGTCACACTGAGGAGAGGCAGGGGCTGGACTTCCCTTGTGATCTGTAAGGGCATTTATTATAGAGGCCAGTAAGTGTTTAAGGACTTGCTGGCAATCTGGAAACCTGCTGAAATCCCAGATTTGACAGCAAGGCCACTACAGGTGGGCCCAGCTGCTCTCTCTGTGGTTTATTCTGCCCGGGTCACACTCCCTTATGGTCAGTCTGGTCAGTCACTGCCTGTTTGTGTACCTGATTCCCAAAGCATTCCACKCCAGCCCTGTATCTGTGGGGATGCAGTGAAACTTGTTTGGACTCTGTAGAAGCAGAAGAATCTGTGTGGTGCATACCTGATAAGGACCTATTCCCCAATATTCTGTATTATTCTTTCCTTTTTTAACAGATTAGCGTTCATTTGATCTTCCTTTGGGTGTGTGTTGTCCTCTTTTAATTGCAGGTTTCTGAGTATTCATACCCCTTTGCTTAGCTCTTAAGTTTTGCTAATAAGTTCCTGATGTGTGCCAAGATAATGAAGATGATTAATGAAATTGTTACACTCCCAGATTCTTGTTCTAACTCGCTGTCTTTAAGTGGTTTCAAACTTGCATTCATCTGCACTGTTACCTGCAGCACAGCCCAGTTTTAGCCACAGAAGCAGAAATGGGAACATGCTTTGCTATCTTCAGAGATTGTCATGTGAGAAACCCCAGAGTGAACAGGCTGGTGGCAAGTGCTTGGTGGTTCAGTCATGAGTTTTACTGAATCCCACAGGGAGCTGACACAGGTACTAGCAGCTCGCTTACACTCTTGGCAAAAGGCATGCTCCTTCTCTGCCAGGCTGCAATTATCCCACATGCCACAAAACAGGACTGGCAAAGCTGCTGAAAGAATCCCAGCTCCACAGAGTGGTTCCAGGGGAGCGACCTGATCTCATAATCTTGGTTGTACTGCTTGTTTTCCTAAGCACTTTTACTCTTCCTCCCAGACTAAAATACAGCAGTTAAGTTCATTAAAAACACTTAAAGTTATAAACAGTCACCCTTTTTCATTTCCTATGCAAACAGCACTGATCTGATAAGTGTGTTTCCTTTCCCAGAGCCATGAATATTTCTTTGTAGAAAAAAGTTTGCTCTGATAAAAGCTGGTTTAGTAAAGTCTGAGTGTGTGATTCTCTTCCCTCTGACAAGTATTTTGCTTCTCACTGATGTTTTCTTTTCCAAAGACCTGCCCTGTGCAGGGAGTTTCAGATGTGGAAAGAAAAGCTCTTTTCACAATGCCTTGTGGAGGCATTTGATATAATACCCACTAYGTGCCTTGAAAAGCAATAAATAGTACTGGTACATTGGGCAGATAACATACTAAGAAACGCATCCAGTTTGTTTCAACTAGCTTTGTTAAAAAAGGTATGGCAATGTAAAGCAGATTTCTCTTTTTCTGAAGATTTGCGTGGATTGCAATGAGGTTTTGAAATACTCCCTGGGTTAGAGATGGTTCTGGTCTGTTCTTGGGATCCTTATTCGGGATCTGAAACAGAGTGGGATGGTAGAGCTGGGAATCATCAGTATCACTCCTGCCTTTTCTTTCTGAGCTGTTTTTCGCATTATTTTGAGCTTGTGTGGGTCCTTCCTTGAGAAGTGCAAAAGACACTGGTGAGGAGGATGGGGCGCACAACAGCTGGGAATGGTTGTGCCCAACTGCTGACAGCCCTGGGAGCTTGTCGGTGTTTGTGGCTGTAACATGGAATAATAACATGGAATAATAACATGGAATATCCTGTGTCCCTCTGCCCACCCAGCCTTGCAGCTTTACCTGCCTGAAGGCACTTGCTGAGCCTTTTTCTTGCTTTGTCTTTTAGCTGATGCTTTGAAAAGAGCCCAAGTGCACTGGAAGAACAAATCTTAATGTCTCAGTGTAAAGCTTGACATATTCCAGCCCCATACAAACTTTTATTCTGTACTTTTCAGTGACCCCACTTGTTATCTGCTTTGTAACAGAACTGGAGAAGAGTCCAGGCACTCACACTGAAGGAGATTTATGGTTCATCCAGTCTGCAGCTCCCMAATGTGCAGGGATTCATTTGCCAGCAAGGATGTGTTGTGCCGCTGCTTGATCCAGAGCTGATCTGGGGCCAAACACACCCTTAAGAAACACCTGGTATATGAATGGTAAAAAAAATAAATTATTACTTTCTTAAAACAAGAGCAGAACTAACCTTGTCTGGAACAGAAAACATGCCCTGTAGAGCTAAACTCTACTTTTATTTTTAACTCTGGAATGTTTGGAGTGTCTGTTTGAAAATGAAATAACCTCATCATGGTTTATGGGCACATCTTTACACATGTGCATCATCTCTCTACAAACAAATCAGTTGTTATGATAAGGAGAGAATTTAACAGCTATAGCCAAGACATTTTTCAAGAAATAACTCCGAAGTACAAACTCTCGACAGTGATCTGAAGTGTGAAAAGCCTCTGTTCAGTTCCCTGCTATCCACAGGTTTCTTCCGTGACTTTTGGTGAGTTAATTAATCTCTTGATGCCTCCCTTTTATTTCTGCAAAATGCTATGAAAGTATTTTCCACCCAGCAGCACTATCATGGGGATCAATGCATCTAGAGTGTATTGCAAGGCAAAGTGGGGATTAGATGCTGTGGAAATTGGGGTCAGGCAAGTGCTCAGGACCACAGGAGGAGCTCCCCGTGTGCGTGATGTGAATGTTGTTGGTTTGTCTTGGAGGGAGCAGCAGTGTGAGCTCTSTCCCATCTGCACACAGTGAGCTGAACCTCTGTTTCTTTGACGTGTTATTTCTCAACCACTGAGTCTGCACACTWAGTCTGCATGGAACAGGGCATCCTCTTGCCTAATTGCAAAACTCTGCTTGAAAATCAATCAAGACAGMAGGCTCCTAAATCATCCTGCTGATTTTCTTGCAACATCTTTTTTTCCCTGTTTCATGTGGAAACTCACTGACGCTCTAAGAATTAATGCCAGTGATTTGTGAACCATTTAGTTTTGTCAAGATTATCCATGTCTGTAAAACTAGCCTGCAATTCATTAGCTGGGTCAAGTATATTTAATGATGCGTCATATCACTAATGACATCACATCCTAGCCTAATAACATGTGCTTTTCTTAATTTTGATTTTTCTTTTCCCCCAGCTAATAATGCGCTGTGCTTGGAATTTCCCTTGACAAACTCCCATGAAGGCAGGGGGGACAAAAGGAGAAAGCTGTGTTATGAAAAAAGTACAGGGTGGCTATCCAGGGCTTTTCCACACAGCTCATGTTTATGTTATAGTACTATGGGCAGAGAGAGATTGTGCTGAAACGTATAAATCCAGGCTTTCACAGGTGTTCAGGTCCTTGCCTCCCCTTGAGGATTTAACCACAGACTGCTGATGGTCTCCTTCAATGCCAACTCTGATAGGTTAAATTCCAGCAGTAACAGCAGGGATTTCAACACACGAAGAAATGTTCAATAGCTATGGATTTTTCTTGTGAAGTGAAAAAGCTGTTATGCTTCGTGCAGAAATGTAAGACTTGTTGTTTCTGTGGCCAGAGTATGTTCAGATGCGAGAAAGGCCCCTGATTTTGAACTAACAGAGAGGTGTAAATGAAACCTGAATCTGAAAGATTTCTAGTAAAATTGGCTAATTCTGTCCTTTGGCTGATGAGGTGGCTCCATCTGATCAGGTTAGTGACTTCAGCTAGTAAAGAGGATTGGTTTRAAAGTGGAGCAGGAGCCTCAGTAAATCTCATTTGGTGAATTATACTTARAGCATGTGCTGTGTCTCCCCAAATGCCTCTGCATAAACTCAYGAATTGTTCAGCCATAAAGTCCTTTTTTGCCTCAGAATCTAATGAAGTATTTGCATTCCTTCTTGGTAACAGCTTAGCGATTTAAGACACCTAGACCCATTTTCAGAGGAGATGCTTCAGGCCAGGTTTGCCAGGACATTCTCTCTGTGCCTGCCTGTTTCATTGGATATGACCCAGTGAGATGTCTCATGTACATGAGTCATTAGGTATTGACTTTTTAAAAGTACAATTTAAAGTGTTTGGACCTTAGGAAGATAATTTTGATCGTCTTTCCCTGAGTGTTTCTAAGAACTTGGGTGAGTCACTTTCAAAGATGTGCCAGCACTGTGATTGTGTGGGATACACCTATGAACACATTCAGAATGCTCAGGTTGACCGTGACCCAGCTTGTTTGGCCATGGGCAAATGCTAAATGTGTTTCTGTTGRATCTGAGCATGAGTAGTCTCTAGTGAGTTATCTGCCTCCCATCTCTCTAGGCACTGGATATGCAGTGAAATGCAGAAATACATCCTGTCCTGGGCAAAGGAGAGCTCAGGCATGCAGGGGGAAGSCAAGACTTTTACAGTTATGAGACARTCATGGCTGGGAATGATGCATGATWRTGATACCTATTTATGCCCACATTTGCTGTTTTCTAGGTAGTAAGGACTTGTTGCCATCCTTCCATGGTAATTTTCTGAATAAAATACTGAAAGGACTGTATTTGCAGCTTTTTTTTCAGTTACATCAAGAAATTACTGGTTCTGGTAAACAGTAAATAATCTCACTTTTGTGCATTTGGTTTCCAGCCCAGTAGAAATGGGTTTCCTCTTCTCTTGCAGGTAATCCTGCACTTGCCATTCTCCAAGGGCTTGGATCAYAGATGCTCTGCTGTGTGCTTTTGGGAATAGCCTCCCCTTCCTGGCTGTGCCAGGGTCTCCCAGGCAGGGGGCTCTGGCTGGCCCTTCTCTGCATCCAACTGCATGTCAGGGCAAAGAGCTGATCCAAAACATCTTGAAGCCAGCCTTTCCCCTGCTCTTGCAAATGTTTAAATTGTTCTGTTTGAATGCTGAAAATATTATGTTTTAGGGCTGCCTAGGCTTTGCTTTCTCTCCCCTGTGGCAGCCAGCTCCAGCTCAGACTTAACTGCAGGGCAAGATTCAACAGTCTTAGAGATTTGTGACCCTGTGTCCAAGGCCAGGAAACTGTAGTTGAGCCAAAACCATTGGCACCACTGCTGAGATTTAATAAATGCATTCATTCCTGTAGTACATTTTTATTGGCATGAGCAAGGCTTAATACATACCACCTTGTTTTTCTGTGTGCTTGAACAAGGAAAGTTGTGCAAGTTGGACTTACTACCGATTAAGAGACCTGAGCAAGTTGGACTGATAAGATCATAGATTTTATGGTCACTCTGTGTCATTATATCATCTTATCTGAGCTCCTGTGTGGCACAGGCTGTAGAGCTTCATCCTTTACTCTTCTTAAGCCAATACATTTTGTTAGAGTGAGATTTTTCTCTCGAGACTAACAGTCATTACTCTCTGGATTTGAGTTCTCGTGGGCATGCTGCAGAATGACAAGCAGCTGGCTCCGACCTTCTTAGGCAACTTCTGTTCCTAGTTCCAGATGTGATGTTTCTGACACTTCTGTAAAAGACATGCAGAATTAAAGAAATTAAAAATGCCTGTGAATTGTCCTGGAGCCAGTCCCTTGGGATGCACTCCTTGCACATGGAGTGCTTCCTTCCAAGAGCACATATCCAACCCCTCATCTCCTCAGCTCTCTCCCCCTCTACATTTCTCAAATGTTTACAGTYGCTGGTCTTTCTTGAGTATGTCTGAGATGGAGTCCTGAGGGTTTTTCTGATGGGCTGATGCTTTGGGGCATTTGGGGGTTTTTCACCAGTTTCACAGCTGTCTGGGTATGGGCTATGCCCAGCACCTGGCAGAGGCACCACTGGAGCCTCAGCTACCAAAACCTGCCCAACGCAGCACTCAGGGTGAGTTACTGTGATGCTGATGCACAGACTGCATGGAGGATTTGCGTCCTCGGGCAAAATTTCATGCATGGGCTGGTTGGGTGCTCATGCATCAAACACGTCCCTCAAGCCGCAGTTACCTGGGTGCTCATGCATGAAGTGTTGGAGTGCTCAAGCATGAGCTGGCAGGACATTCAAGCATGCACTGATCAGGCACTTGGGTACCACTAACTGCATGTACCAGCAGGGCAGCCATGCACAGGCCAATCATGTGCTCATGCATTAATTAATTGTGCACTTACGAACAAATTAATTGGCTGCTCGTGCACAGACGATTGGGCACTCGTGTGTGTACTCATGAGACACTCATGCATTGACTGGGTGCTCATGCATGAGCTGCTGGAGAGTTCCTGCATAAACTACCTGGGTGTGCATGGTTGAAGCAATTTCACACTTGTGTGTGACCCAATGGGGTGCTCACGTGTGTTGTTTGGGCACTTGTGAACATGAACTAATTGGGTGCTGTTGTGTAAATASCACAAACCCTGCAATTTATGCCCCATACTCCCATTCCTGTGCCTTCCAAAACCTTTAGCACTTTGGGTGGTTTGGAATTGAGTTTGAATTGTGCAATTTAGGCCTAGAGCTGAGTTGGGACAGTAATTAGAAACAGATGGCACAAAAGAAGAGCTGTTTCTCTTGCAGGGATTAATGACCATCAGTTATGTGTTCTGTGCCATCCTAGAATGTCCTCCCAGCTCACATAGCTGCTGTTCCTGTCCTTGCTCTTTGTACACACCAGAATCCTTCTGTTCCCCATCATTCCACTGTTCTCCCCAACCCTCTTTGTTCCCATCATGGCCTGTAGTTTCAGGGATCGTGTTCATTGCTTTTTTACAGAGAGCAGCTTTAAGCTAAACTTACCTGTTTCTTTCCTTTTTGTGTCCTTGGATCTTTCTCAGGTCATGTGTGGGTGTGCCTCTGTGCTGGCTGAAAATTGCTTCTTTTAATCGTGAGACTGACTACTCACCCAGTGAGACCTTATTCCCTGACAGAATACTGATTATATTATAAAGGGAATCAACACCCCTGAAATGAGATAAACCCAACACCTCTTTGTAGCATGAAGTGTCTGTCAGCAACCAAAATTGGTGGTAGAGCCAGATGAGCTCCTTAAGGTGTCCTCATGACCTGCCTTAAGACTGCCACCACAGCTAAGAAGAAATTGCAATACTGCTTGCAGTACAAACTGTATTGGTAAATATGTATCAAATATATCATGTAAGTACACATGTGAAACACATGCCTATGGCCYAGGCTGCCATCACCAGATGGCCTTATTGCATACATACCCATCCCTGCATCCTTTGGTGTTGCTGTAGGGTGGGATGCTCTTCTGGGAGAGGCAGCAAGCAGCAAAAGAGTTGCTGTTCCCTTAATTTCTCCAAGTAGGCTCAGTACTTGTGATAGAGACCTCCCCAGGGAGCAGGCAGTCGTGCTTGAGTTTTTTGCAGGCTTTTTGTGATCGTTTCTCTTCAAAGACTTTGGAACTGTAGTGTAACCAAAATCAAGCTATACTTAAAAAAACCCCAACCGACCACCCCTCCTTTGCAGATGTGATGGCGCCACTTTCTTGTCTAAAGAGAAACTGATGTCAGGATGAGCTGCAAGGGGAAGTTTGTCCACTCACTCATGCAGGCCAGGGGTGTGAACATGGCAGATTGGTTACCAGGGGTGTGTACGTGCAGGTTGTTTCCCTGCACTACCACTAAACTGTATTTCTGGTGCTGGATATTTAAAAGCTTTTCATTCTGATTTCTAGGAACTTTAGTTCAGAATTTATAACTATACATATCTCCAATTCCCGGTGAAGTCAGTAGATAGGTTTTTGTGCAGAAAATGTTGAAGAAATCAGCTCTGTGGGTGGCATATATCCAACTTCATGTTTTATTGGTCTTAAACAAGCAGCACTGCCCTGTTGGTCGCTATTGCGTATTTCCAAGAGGCTGATATTGTGGTTTTGAGGTTTCAGGCAGGAGCCTGATTGGAAATAAGGCACAAATAAGATACAACAGCTGTCTACAGCCTCTTGTCCTGTGCTTGTGGGGTACAATTTCAGCAGCGCAGACCTACAGTGCAGCAACATAAAGAAGGAAGTAATAGACCAGCTTCACTCAGGACTTTCCACTCTAGAAACACAAGGGTTGGATGTTTCAAACTAGATGGCAGCTGCAATGTAACTCTCTTCAGCAACTGGGACCATCCTGGCACTGACCCTGGAGCCCAGTTTGGCTTAAAACTGGTAGAAGTGAGGAGAGAGTCGGACCCRCTGCCTCCTTCCTGGCAGGAATGAACTGCACCAGTTGAAGAGAAGCTTTAATTGCTGCCGAATCAGTTAGGCCTGAAAAACACCTGTCCGTGGTTTTTTTGCTGCTGGCCCTGCCATCGGGGGTGCCACCAAGCCTCTGCTGATTACAGCAGTGTGAGTTCTGAAAGCCTTGTCCTGAGGACCTGCTGGCTGTTCCCAAGATGATGCYTTGCTGCCAGAGGGAAATCACGAATGAGCAGCAGGCTCCAATTCCTTCTTCCCTGCTGAGCAGTGGGACAGTGATCATCCTTATTTGGAGCAAAGTATAAAGTTACAAGCTAGCCCAGAGTAAGTTATTACTCAGCGCAAATGAGCCTATAATAATGTGTCCATCTGTGTTTATAGATAGGAATTTAACATGATGCTTAACCAATTCAAATCACTGGAGCTGTCCCTGGCTGAGGAGTGAGGATGATGCTGTGTGGGAGCAGGCACTCCCGGGATTCTTGGACACAAGTGAGAGAAGGCAACAGAAATCAGGAGTGAAAAGAGACACTTYATGCAGCTGATCCTACTGCTGTGCAGGGTTGTTTTGTGCCATGTACTTTCTTGTGCTTTATTGAGTTTAATTTTAAACATCCCCATTGATGGGACTTCCTTGGTTTCCCTTGGGAACTCGTTCCTCAGCCTGCCCTAAATTTCCCTTCATCTTTATCTTAGATCTTCCCTTTTTAAAGCACACTAATGAAGTGAAATTCTCCTTTCCCTTTTCTCTGTGTTTCTTATGATATTAAAATATATTCCTCCACACCTGGGTTGGCAGGGAGGAATTTAAATTCATTCTGCAGCCATGCTGGAGCACTGAAGAAATGCTTAAGTTGATGGGAAAGGGTTTTAATAAACCCCCTTCAACTGCAGCCAGTTGTAGACTCAGAGCTTGTCTTTATAGGGCTCATCATTCAGTATTTCAGTGTATCCTGGACTATCATAGAAGCACAGTAGGAAAACGTGTATTCTCCAGGATTTTCAAATATCCCAGGAGCATTCAGAGCAGAGGAACTTTCTGCCAGGACTGTGTGTCACTAGAGCAGGGACACGTAAGGTTCCATATCCAACCAGCACAGGGAACCTCCAGAAATGGAGCTCAGAAAGCAGCCTGCCAGTGGGTATTAACTCTTCTGTTCAACAGCTGCTTCACTGGTGGATATTAAATTTGTTTCATTAAAACTGCATAGAAAAAGGGAAGGTTGTATTTTCTGGTCTTCTAGGCTACACTGAAAAAAAGCTGAAAAAAGAAATCACTGCAATTGATTGAAAAGAAGTATTTTTTTCTCATAGTCATTAATAAATCAATAAAGATGTTTTATTTACAAGATTTTTTAATCTTATAATTTTCTTTATTAAAAGTGAACTAAATATTGACCTGAATACTTTGAAATGAAATATTGGAATGGTTTGATTTTTCTGGATTGTGTTTTCTTATACTTTCTCCCACTCTTGAAATCTTCTTTACCAGTATTCACTGAAAAGTTATGCCTCATATTTCAGAATGGCCTGATCAGATTTCAAAAAAAGGAGTCACATTTTTATTTTTTTTGTCCATCTCTGATTTTAATAAAAATTAAAAATGAGGGGGTTTTTTTTGCATAGAGATAAAGGACCCAAGGGAATGTTGGTTTGAGCTTTGCATTTATGCATTTTCCTTTGAAAATGTCTTGGAGTGGAAGGGAAACAATGTAGGGAAAAGAAGAGAACAAAGGCTCACTGCAGAAACGAGCATGATGACAGTGCAGTGAGGCAGTTTATGAGCAGAACTGTTCAAACAGCTGGAGATTGTATTACACTGTTTATCATGTTTAAATCCGTGTCAAAATGACATATATTGTGGAAGCTTTTGTGTGAGATTGGGAACTAGGTATTACGTGAAAAAGTTAACCATATGTTATAATATTCTTCTGGGGACAAGAAATCTAGCTGAGACTAAAGGGAAGAGTGAGTTCACCCGAGAAGTTGTGTCCTCTGGGACAGAGGGGACGGTGTGGGCTGCATGCAAAATACATGGGTGATTTGCAGAGCTCCATGAGTCATAGAATTAATTTTCCCTTTCCCCCCCGCTTTTTATCTCTTTATAAAATATCATCATGTTTGAGATGTTTTTCCTGCCTAATTGTCTAATGGGCGATGGAGGTGAGGGAGAATCAGTTCCTTCCGTTTGACATTTTCTCCCATCTGTGGCAGAGCAGGAACATACCTGGGGCTGCTGCCTGGCAGTCACATGTCTCCTTGCTRTTTTCCCGAACTCAGAGAGACTTATTCTTGTCATCACATTTTGCTTGTGAGCGCTCCTAAAATTTGCAAGTCAGCAGAAGGCTGGGGCACAGCAGCGCTCCCTTGGCCTACTGGACAGATTGRATTTCACCCACTAAATATGTTTCAAACTGCGAGAATTCGAGCAGCTCACAATTTCTATGGTCATTTGTGCTAATAAAGTTTGACAGGCTGAATGTTAATGGAAAGTAAACAGGAGAGGGGGTGCTAACAAGGTCATAATGAAGCTCACATTTAAATTGAATTGAAACRAATATACGAACGCTCATGGGAAACAGTTTGTCGTTCTCCTCTAGGCTGTAGTGCAGCATGTGGTAGCAATGGGCAGTTTGTGAGTGGCACAGCAAAAGGRAGCTATAGCTATTCTGCAAGGACAAATTCGATGTGGTTTAATGAAKAAAACTGACTCTAGAAAGGAGGGAAGCAGGGGAGGATGTTTGTTTTCAGGAACCCACCAGTCGTGGCAGCTCGCTCTTGCCCTCCCATTGCTGTGACTCCCAGCAAACCACACTTATGTCTCCAGCGTGATTCCCACTGATTTCAAAGACACAATCCTGTAGGAAATCACTGATCTTGGGTCAKATTTTACCAGATGTGAACACTCTCAAGTCCTCTTAAATACTATTTTGGATGCAGGAGTGCTTCGCTTCTTGCCGGAGGGGCCTTAGCCCAGATCGGGCTGGTTAGCAAAGCTTTTAAAAAGTCTCTTGCTACTGCCATGGTGAATCTTTTAATTAGTTCTATTTTAAATAGTGGCTGAACACAGACAAACGAGTTACTTGCGTTCTCTCTCGCGCGTGCATCCAGGGAGTATGTCATAGCCAAGGAATTGGGCTGACTTATCCAAAGCTGTTGGCTCTTTCTTTCCAGGCGTGCTTTCCTAATTCCAGATGGATAAGAAAACAGTGGTGTGCAAGGAACCATCCCCCTCCTTCTCCTCCTCCCAACTTTGGCATAGTTGTGTTTATTGCCTGCGACTGAGGGAGTTTCAATATCCTTGCAAAGTTCTGTCTGAGGAGACCCAGTGAACACAGCATTATTGGTGCAAAACCCTCTGTAACCATCAGATGCTTTTCCGTGACTCAAAAACATTTCAGGCTCTTTTGTAATAAATGTRAATGGCAAACCAGAGGTCAGGGATGGTCTCAAGGGCAAAGGCTGGTGTCTAATCTTTATTTTCTCTTTATGAGCTGCTGTAACAACTTTGAAGGTATGAAAGAAATCAGCAGAAATGTGAGACAAGGCAATCTTATTAGGAAACTGGTACATAGCTTCTCAGACTTGTTCCTTGACCTCCTTTGAAACAGCCATGGGGCCAGGATCCTCAGATGGAGCAAAAAGCATTTCTGGAGCTGTGAAATTACTGTAGCAGGGATTTAGTGTCTCTGTTCAGTGATAGCTTTCCTTCCCCCTGCAGAAGTTTTCAGCCATTTTAGTCTTGATTTTAATATAATGGTTGTCTCCACATATTTTTCAAATTACTGTGGAGATGACAAATAGCTTGAGTTCGCACTCCTGGATATGTTTAGGAAATGGGGCCAGTTTATAAGATGAAGGTTTTGGTCCTGCAGTGATCTTTAAAGTTGATCCTCCAAAATCTCYTTAGGAATCTGGGGACAATTTTCAATTGGACTCTTGGTTGTCATTTACATTTACAAAAACAGGGCTTTCACCAGTTAAGGATCATTTGATACTCTTTGTAAGAGGGGAGATAATAGTGCCAATTTATTAATCTGAATGCTCAAGGTTTTTTAATTAATTTGCATATTTCAGTAATGCCTTGTACATTTGCATGACTTTTTGGCTTGACAACCAAAAAATTAAATCCTTTGTGTCCAAAAAGGTGTTCCATTTGCCACTCCACCCCACAGAAAATGTTTCGTTTTTGGGCTGTCGGATTTGGGTCAGAAGAACCGAGGTTTGCAAAGCTACCCAAGGAGAAGGAAATGCTGGCACTTGCTCTGTACACTGACCAAGTGGATTAGAGGCTGGGATCCAATCTGGGAGCCCAAGTTTGATTCCCTTCTGTTTAAAAGGTTTTCTAATACCCCCCTACCACACTTTAAGCCCTTTCAGGGTAGGGGGGGTAGGCTCTTAGGCTCTCCCCAGTGCCCCACRCTGGGCCATAAAGGGAAAGGACTCTGCATCCCATGCCAGCCAGGAATGAGTGCTGTCCTCAGGCCCCTCTGCCAGCCAGAACTGGGCAGCACATTCATCCTGTGGCCAGATATTGTTTCCCAACAAACAAATCATTTCCCAGCAAGTTTGCTRTGTCCCAGAAAGAGATTTCATCCCTTTCTTGCTGAGGCGCTGCATGCCTGCTGCAGTTGATGCTAAGTTTCCCAAACCATCCCATGCTGTTCAACCACATTAAATATTGTGCTGAAGCTAATTAAGATGACAGTCTGGGAATGTTTTTATTAACTTTGCTTGCTGAATTTCCTTCCCCCCCAGATCCTGGCTCTTGTAAGTAACTTTCAAAAGCCTGATTCAGAGCATTTCTCTTTTACCATGTTCATGTTAGCCTGGAGGTTGACACTGGACTTAATRCTTGTGATAGTGTAAAGGAAGAGTKGACATCTTAAATGCTTAGTCTGGTTTAATCTGKAGGGATGTGGATGTGCCTGACTTGCCTTTAGAGCAGTTCCTTAAGGATGAGAAAATTGAATGTGTGACATTTAATTCTCCTTTAGCTGAGTATCAGTGCAACAGGCATTTCTGACAGGGCTCCAGRCAGTGTCAACACGGTGCCAGGAGGGCTGGGACTGGTCCTGCACTTCTTAGCTCTGCTCAGTCCCTCTCAAAGGCAGAGYCTCAGTGTGTGGGGCAGTGTGCAGTGCAAACCTGGGCCAGTTTCTTGATGTGATGGTTTCTGACTTGGAATTTTCATTTTTTGGGTTCTTCATATTTTATGTGTAAAAATTCAATTGAGGAAAAATGCACTCCTGTCATACTTTAGACTGCAGGTCTGAGAATTGAATGCTCAGAAAAAACTCTGAGCTGTTTCATAAATATGTCTCAGGGACCTTTAGCTCCCTTCAGGTTGGTTCCTATGCCAGGAATAAAAGTCGCTGCAGGCCTTAAATCTGATGAAATTCTTCTGTTGCTCCTGTGTGAGGAAGTGGTTGAGTTACAGAATCTGGTCAGCCTACAAAACCTGTTCCAGTTGTTGATGAAGGGMGAGTCCTCATGAAATCATTGAGAGCCTTTTCCATTAGGATGATAAATGGTCAAGTCCTTGAAAAAATATCCTATACTTTAAAAAATGCCCTCTGAGCATCAGAGTGAATAGAGGTGAGGGCATAGAGTGTTGTGTGAGCTGCAAGTCATGAGAGCAAAACAGAGTCAAACACATTGGGGGACTGCTGAGGGATGGGAAAGGGATCTAAATATGACATAGAAAGTCCATTTATTTTCTTGTCACCCCAGACATATTAAGGACTGGCACGTACCGCTGACACATAAACAAACTGTGCTCTCTTTTAGAAAATATGTGAACAGGGTTGCTCATTGTCAGTCTTGCAGGCAAAAAAATAATAAACACAGATGTATATTGGAGAGGGGTGGAAATGCTCTGAATTCTCTCAGCTGAAATCCAGGCGTTGAGAGGAGCCAGAGGAAGGACTCTCCCTGGGTGTCTCATTGGTGGTGGCAGTGCATTGTCTGTGCTCCTCTTGCTTAAGGACTTGAGAAAATTTTGAAGAGGACCTAGCACAGTCCTTACTTCATTCATGGGCTTTTCTGTCCCTTAAAACCTACCAATTTCTTTTCATCCTTTTTACTTCACTGCTCTGAGACTGCATAGCTATTGAAGAAAATTATTGGGTGTAAATTTAGATTTTKTTAATACTGTATGTGAAATAATTATTTTTGAAGTGACAAGAGGATACTAATCACGAATTACTTCATTAGGCAGCAGTTTTAAGAGAACCCAAACCACCACTCAAAGWCGTCTAGAAATGAATGACCCAATTAGCAAGCCCTGCTGTCTGCCTTGTACCCATCACTGGGATGTGCTAGAATTTTTCAAGTTAAACTGTTAATGTGAGCTGTTAACTGTGTGTTGTGCTAATACTTAGAGGTCCTTGTCACAAGTTAGATCCTGTTTTGTTTATGTTTTTTTCCTGAAATGGGGGTCAGCTGTGCAAGAAGAGCCATAAACACTTTTGCTTCAAGCACATTTTTCTAGCCTCGTTGTCTGTAAAATCCCAAAAGGCAGAGATTTGTTTTGTTTTATCCATTTGTTTGCAGTGGAAGAATCTTGCCTTGGTTGTGCTTGGCTAAGTCCAAAACCTCCAGAAAAAGAAAGTTTCTTTAATACAGACAGTTGAATGTCCATWATAAGTCTGATAGTTCCCATCAGGGAATTTCCACCTGTATTTTGAGATCCAAAATAAAATTCCCTGCACACTGGTATTYTTTGGTTTATGTCAGTGTTCAGAATTTCCCAAAAAGTTCACTATCCCCATGTGTTGTATAAACAATAGGGAAAGATTCAGCCCAAGCAAGTTTGCAATTTAAATAGAAGGCAAACTGGGAAAATTTAAGGATTCCCATTTATAAGTGATTTTCTTGGTGAGGTTTTTGAAGGCCCACATCTTCTTGCAATTTTAGTAATGTTTAATTATCCTAYGAAAATTGTAGGATTTCTTTTCAGGATCTTATCATGAGTACTGTCTTAATTAGTGTTATTTGGAAAGTCCCAGCACCTAGAGTTAAGGTGTTGCGTAAGACTCAGCTTTGCTATAATAAACCCCAGCAAGTTTCTTGTCTTTGTGATTTTCAGGGGAGCTTTTGAGATTGAGATGTTGAAAAAGCTGCCAGTTTCTGATCTTAAAGAAGTCCRACTCACGATTTTCTTTGCCTCTAATGTTAGAAATGTTGGTAAAATGCTCCTGAGAGAAACCCAGCTGAACATGGGGCTCACAGATCCTTGTGTAATGGATTTATCATTATGCCTCAGAGTTTATTTTGCACAGAGCCATGCTGAAATGGGAGTCTCCCAGTGAAGCAAATAAAACTATTTCAGTTCCRTTGCTCTGGTTTCCCAAGGCCTTGCTGCCCTGCATGTAGAGGAGGAGGCACATCCTGGAGGAGCACGCACTGGGTTTGGAATCTGCCCAGTGCCAAGCCTGAGGTCTGGGAGCTCCTGAGCATGGAGAGRTGATAGCAGAGGGTCAGATTGTGCTGATCCTGCTGCTCCCGGCTCATCCAGCGCTCAGCAGCCGCGCGGCCCCGCGGGACGGTCTGACCCCGGCCTGGACRGGAAGCTGGCGGACGGCTCGCTGCAAGGTGTTGAGGGGAAAATAGATTAGTCTGAGACACAGCGAGTCTCAGAGCTGTCATGGTGCTTTAAAAAATAAAGCTTGAGGTAAACAAAGCAACACGCCTGCTTCCACGCAGTCTGTGGGATCGCTGCCGCCAGCCTTTCCGAGCGGCTCAGGAATTCCACCAATTTCCGACCCCAGCTCCTCTCTGCCTCCCAGTGTTGACCAAGGCTGCCCCTGTGGCCAGGCACATTGGGAGCTTTAACTCCTGCCCAGGGAACTGAGCCACTTCAGGAAAAAGAGCCTGGCCTGGGCTCTGTCCCCAGCACAGCAGCGGGTGGGGATCGGACACGGCTGCCAGGTCCTTTCCTCCATGTCTGATCATGGCTCCTTGGCTYATTCATTGTACATTTTGTAGTTCAGATCTTTACAGTTCAAATGTGTCAAACACTAGATCATGTCATCCTCCTGAGACAACTGGATGGGTTTTATCTTTTCTTCATTCCTGGTGCTAAGACAGTGCCCTGCTGTAGCTGGGGAATGGGAACAGCCACAGCTGCACAAGACTGAGGAAGTTTAGCAAATATATAACAAAGGAAAATKCTAAAGCTACAGGGAGCATAGGCATGATCACATCACTGCTTAGTTAAAAACTTCCAAGCGTAAATTTCCAACAGAAAATCCTTCTAAGTTTACTTTTTGGATGAGGTGGTAATTGGCACTCCTGGCATGGAGYTGCCTGCCCCTCTCGGAGTTACTGCAAGGAAATGAGGATTTTCTGCCTGCCACTCAGATTTTGCAATTSTTTTATTAATTGGATTTGACCCAAGTCAGATGAAATTGAAGCTGTCCTGCCACTCATCTCCCCTTTCAGCTCTCCAAACAAGGCGTGCATGATGCGTACTTAATTTTTTTGTTTGTTTCTTGTTAAAAGGRTGAATTTCTTCTTGTGTGGCACACCATGGTGAACAAAAAACATCCCCCAAGCCTAATCCCTCTCTCCAGGCTTTCTGGTTTTGTCTCCTGTAGCCAGGCTTTACCTGTTGCAGGAAAGCATGCTAGCCACTGCTCACTTCCTTGGATGGAGGAGAAGCAATTTCTGCCAGAAGAACTATAAAAATAGCATCCTCCTTAATCCCTGCTCTGATTTCCACCATGAGTGACCGTTGGGCATGAAAATACCACTAAACTTTATAGGCAGTAAAAAATTATATATATATTATTTGAAAACAAAAAAAAAAGCATGAAAAAACTGTTATGGGACCATTAAAAGCTTCATGAGGAATCCTCTTCATGTTTGCATTGGGAGTTTCAGCTGCTCTGATATGAATACTGTCTTACTGAATGYCTTACATGACTTTTTATAGAAGATGAAGCAATTGCTTCTGGAAGAGTTATTCCTAGAGCCTCTTAAAATATTGGCATTTGGGTGACAGCAGCAATTCAGTAATCGTTTTTGCCTTAAAATGGTCATATTAAACCAAATTCAACAATAAAACTTTCTTGTGGGATTTAAGCATATAATTATTAATTGCATGTTCTCCGTTGTTAGTTAAGGTTATGTTTAAAGATAAATTTTATATCTCTAAGACCAGCACCATAAATTAGATTGGCTTGAGAACTTGATGTAAATTGATAGAGTTTTTTAAGAGGAGTGGTACATTTCTTGTCTRAATCTCTCTCTCCCTCATTCTTTCCTCTCTTGTTTCCTAAGTGGGTTTTAGAATTTTGAAAGCATAACAAGCAAAAAAAAAAGTGTTTTTTTCTTCAGGAAAAATTTTAACTGAGAAATGGTCTTTTATCTAAAATTTAAACATCACTAAAAGACATTTTTTGCTTCTAGACTGGATGTTTTACTTTTTTTTTGACTGTAATTTGTCATTTAAATTCTTGTCAAAGGYTGTGGATATTTGCCTTTATAGGGARATACCATGGACATTTTTTCATAATGCATAAATTGAAAAGGAGCATAACTGACAAATCCATCCATTTAATATACTGCACAACTCTGACAATTTTTTCTGGAATAAACTTATGTTTTTGCCCATCCTGGATTGTAAGGCAAGCTGAGGCAGAAAAAGAGAAATTGGAACATACAATATATATCAGAGCTCTTTTTCTTTAGTTGGTGTAGCTCAAAAAAGATCTAAAATACTTCTAAATTCTTTTAAATTAGTTAATAYGGAGTCATGGTTACTATGAAAATTAATGAATCAGGCTTACACCTGCTGTATKGACATAGCCAAATTCTTTCTTGATCTTGAAACTTTGCTCCACTCATGTGTCACCTGCCCATGTAACCAGATAGGTCACTCAATGCATCGTGTTATGCTGTGATGAATCATGAGATGATTCAAAGATCTATTTTGTGAGTGTGTTTTATAGAGAGAAGGAGCAGAAACTCAATTTAATGTCTGTTTGCCACTCATTCGCTATGAATTGATGGGGGTGACACTTAYTCCCRTTGGATTTTCTCTTTCAGTGCTGAMCTGAGTCCCATGTGRGTGATTTTGATGTTCAGTGTCACACCCAGTGATGCAGCAGTGGTTAACACAGGGCAGCTCTCATTGGTTGCAATGGAGCTGAGATGAAAATTGAAGGATTCCTTTGATTCCTTTGACTTTCTTAATTGTGGGAGCAAAGCTGGGATGGTGGAAGCTGCAGGTGGGCCGCCCACTCTGCATTGGGAACCTTGTCAGGGAACAGAACTGCCATTCTCATCCTGAATACCTCTTATTTTCTAGCAGCCACATCAATTTTCCTGTGCGATCACTTTTTGTCTGATGTGAAGACAACTGTCTAGACATCCCTTTACAAAAAAAAAGTCTTTCTATCCTGTAGTCTGAGAGAGGCCAGACCACAAGTACAGGTAAATATAGGGCATGTGAGATTGATTTGAAACCAATAACTGGGAAGGTAAGTACTTGCACTTGACTCTGAAAGAGCTGCAGCTCTGTTGCAGTGTCCTACATAGCTTTTAGAACTCACTCCTACTTACCTGCTCCCTATTGGTGGRACCAGACTATTTCATTTCCCCAAAAGCCTTAATGGTTTGTTTTTTCATAAACAGGCAGTGGTTCCTGGGAGGGCTGCAATTTTTTGTTGGTTTGGTTTTGTTTTGTTCTCATATGAAAATATCATTATAGCGTCCTGCTATTCATTGTAATTGGCTAAAGGAAGAAAATAGAGATGTACAGAGCTGGCTGAGTGCCTCATTATTTACAGTGTGCTTGTGTATTTGCAGTGCTTAGTGTTTTCCCTAAAAGCTTCATTCCATTATCTTTTATCTTCACATTTCTTCTGGTCCTATAGGACCGCAATAACAGCAACTTTCACATACAGATCTGCTGGAGCTTATTTTGTCCCTGGAACTTTTTAGTGTACAGCTGGACTTGTGCTGTGGTGCAGGAATTAAATTCCAGGGTGAAACAYGCACAAAGACASAGCTACAGCAGAGGTTCCCTAACCCATCCTCCAGCTGGAATCATCTGCCAGATCCAACTGTCTGCCTTCTTCCCCTGGTGGTGGGACCTGKTGTGCCCCCTGACCAAAATCCAGGTGCCAGTGCCACTGTCCCTGAAGCTGTGTGCTCCTCAGCTCTCTCAGGCCTAAGCCAGTGGACAGCTCGTGCCTGGGGCCGAGGTGCTCACAACTGTGGGTTCCAGATCAGAAAGGTGATGGAGCAGAGAGGTTGGGCCTTGCTGTCTTTGTCTCAGCAGGTCCTTCCCAGCCACAGTGTTCCTGGAGGTCTGGGCCCTTTAGATCTCTGAACCCTAACCCTAACCTGAACACTAAGCCTAGCCCTAACCCTAACCATAAACCTAGTCCTAGTGTGATGCCCTACTCACACCAGGGGAAGGGCTTGCACTGGGTTCAGCAGCTTTTTGAGTTACGGTGGTGGCCAACTTTCCCCTCCCAAATGAAGCTACGAAGCACTGTGCTTTTTGGTTTTGAGGGAGTTTTTCTCCAAAGAAGGGGCTGGGGCAGGGAGATGAGATGGTACATGTGGTGCTGCAGGTGGGGACTGCACAGGGTRAGCAGCTCACCCAAGCTCAAGCAGGAATTCTGCAATAATATCAGGGAATTTAACCAGATCTGACAAATGTGCCKCCTGCTGGCACACTCCAAAGCACCCTTCCTCGTTTCTGTTCTCAGGTTTTCTGCAGTTTGCTTAAATGAGTTTTGTTTTCAGACTTTGCCTCTCGAGAAGGGGATCCATGTGAAACATTTTGCAGGTATTTCAGCATGGAAATGTTTTGTTCTTCATTGTTTCACTGAAAATTCACTATTTTCTTCAAATGATAAAGTTTTTTTTAAAAATTGAACTCTGAGTAAACATGTTCTTGAGTAGTTTAGGTAGCTAAGAGAAAGCCTGTTGACTTTTTGACTGCGATAATTGTCTAGAATTGAATAACTCCATATGAAAATATCCGCTGTTGACTTACTAACCCCTTTGAAGGGCAGTTTTTTGAATATTTTCWTTTGGCTTCAATAGCTCTTGGATAGATACCGTAATGGTCTGCTTTCCAAATGAAGCAGTTTCAGCCTTTTTAAAAACAGCCAGCGTTAGCAAGAGGATTTTTTGCATCAAATGCACTGTCAGAACAGTGAAATCGGTGTTATCTATTGCTTTGCCTGGTTTCTCAAGGCAGCAGCTTTGAGAAAAATGAGTAAGATAGAATCAGAGTTTAGATTAACATAAAACATTTGCTGGAATTGCAGGTATTTTGAAGATACAGGAAAAACAGTATATTAAAAGGTTAGAATGAATAATTGTTTCCATTAAAGGGACGTTGGTGCTTCTAGTAGGTAATTCTAAGCTACTTTCCCATTAATGGTAATTTGCCAGAAAAGAAAGGTACATTACATAAATATTTCAAAGTAACCTGGACAGCAATTTAAAGATATTAAGCTTTCAACTTGACAGCCCCAAGCACCTTGATTCATCTTGACATCCCGTAATATCTTAAATGCAAACAAGCACTTTACTTGAACGGGACTGACTTCAGGACCAAAATGAGCTTCACTATACAGAGCTGAACGAATATTAGGGAACAATAAATTTTTTCTCAAGCATGTTAATTATCTCAACTGGAGGAAGAGCAATAGCTATGGACACATGAAGTAAACCAGAGTGGTTTTTCTAAACAAACCTTGGATCTGCAGTCTGCACACAGCAAACCTGTATCTCATCTGCTCTAATCTCTGCACAGCTCTGTTTGGATTGGATTCTGCTTCCCCAGGAAGGGGATAGGTACTAAACAGAAGACAGGTAGTGACTGCAAGGGACCAAACTTTCTTTAAAAAAAGCTTGCAGTGTTCATGACGCCACTTCTGGAGAACATACAGCGTGCAAAATTGTCTGAACCAGGGTTTTGCTAGTTAKAAAAACCCCATGAAATTATGGAATTCAGTGATTACCAATACAATTGAGTTCTAGGACTGTGCTAAAGTAATCTGTAGCACATGAGTGAAGGTGGAGGAGTGTAGTCAGGAGTGGGAGGAAGGCAGGCAGTCCCAGAAAAACAAATTTGGCAAAAGGCTCTTACTGGGTTTGCCTGGGCTCAGAGGTGGCTCGCTGCTCATCCCTTGGCAATTCCCCTTGATGCTGCTGCTCAGAAATTAGAAGCTAATTCAGGATGCATCTCTGTGTTTAACAGATGTCAGTCAGGGAGTCCCTCCCACTCCTGGCACTTTTCTTCTTTCTCTCCCGTCTGTCTTCATGCCTGTGCCCCGGGTACACATTTAAAGTCAGGCAGCCCTGCCTTGGACTTGGCACTTTTCTCTTAAAGAGAGTTCTGTCCATTTTAGCTCCGTGACGTTGAATTTCTCTCTCTCTGGTTGTGAGAGGTTTTTTTTTTGTTTAATTTTGGTTGGTTTTTTATTTGTTAGTTGTTGGTTTGGTTTTAATATGGCAAAAATTAGAARTGACTTCTCTTAATTCTCTGTCAAGTGTGAGCCCGTGGTAGGAAAGGCACAGAGCTCCTGGTCACAGTAAGGCTCATTTCCAGTCTCCTCAGGAAAGTAAGTTACAGCCAAGAACACAGGGATTTGATTCCTAGCTGGATTTACTGGACAGCAACTGGCATGGTGAGCTGCTGTGGTATCTTAGACCTTTTAATCAGTTTGGAGCCTTGTTTTGAACACCTATTTGACACACATTAGAGGATTCCTAAAACTGGGGCCGCAGTGATTTCTGGTCAGTGAAGGTTATTCTCATTGCAGTAATCCCTGAGAATGATATATAAACTCTGTGGAAACAAATACTGAGACTGTCTCTGTTTTGAAGAACTTACAATCTAAATAGAAAAAAAAAAAAAAGGCAAACAAAGGATTATGATCACGAAGGCTGGGTGGAGCTAAGAACAAAACCCAAATCTTCTTCATTGCCTTTGCAACATGTCTCTTCTTGTCTACTCAGATCATCTGTTTTCTTTTTTTCTCCAAGTGAAAGGAATTTCATGCCAGAGGTCTGGCATCGTTCCAGGTTGGAGAACTCTGGGTGTTTACACTGTCATTGAAGGAGGGTTTCCTGAGCAATCAGAGGTTACAGCTACCAACTCCTGAGGGCACAAACCAGCATTGCTGARGCCTCCCAGCTCATGGCCAGGATTCTCTCTGTCCATGCTTTGTGACCAGGCTGTTRTATGGGCAGGGGAGCTGCTTCCAGGTTCACTTTGACTTGCCTGTGGCCAGCACCATGCAGCAATTAGAACGCCTCATTGTCCTTCCCACTTAGCAGACTGTGTGGGAGAACTCTGCTTTGGACTGTAGGTACCCACCAGTGTGATTTATGCCCTGTRTTTTCTGGGGTGGGCTCATATCCTCTATTTCCTAGGCTAAACTCTAAGCAGATGTTGCTGTTCGATGTTCTGTGTTCACTTTCAGCTCAGAAGCAGCTGTGTCACTGGTGGGCACAGTGACCCTTTGGAATGGCTGGGTATCACTTGGAGTGTGTCTGAGCCAGCGGGTTTGGGGCGTTATGAAATACTGAGTGTGGGCTGTGACATTGTACTGTGATCATTCCTAGAACACACAAACACTCTCCAGTCCATCATCATGGGAAATGGCCTGTGGGAAGCTGTCCCCTCCCCGAGGCAGTGCCACAGGACTGACACTGAGCAAAGGTTTGGGCATCCCTTGCTGAGTCARTCAGTCCCTTTGGCTCAGCTCTGGCACCGGCTGTTCAGAGGGAATCAGCGTGGCAGGGACCACAGGGGGAGGGTGGAGAGATGAGTTTGCCTTCTGAGCAAAGGCTGTGTGGACACAGCAGAATAGTCTGTATTTCTTGCACCTCTTCATGAGGTGCATCTCTTGCTGTGGTGGATTTCGATCTGCCCTGGTCCTTAGTCTGTCTTTTGAATCTGTTGTAGGACAGGTGCACGAGTTGCTAAGTGCCTAATTTGGTGATGTTGAGYTCCCTGGTTAGTGTCTGTAAAATGTTGGAGGAAGGCTAGGTGGTACTCTTGAGCTGGATTTTGCCAGTGCTTACCCAAGAGGAAAAGTGCTGTGGAAATCAGTACAGGCACTTGCTCTTCTGAGCCAGCTACTCTTCCACATGCCGGGAGGTGCAGAAGGTGCTCTCYTGGTCCTCAGGCTGCAGTCCAGGTTCAATCAGGAAAACACTTAAGCACATGGTTCTTTTGAGGCATGGGTGTGTCAGTGCCATTCAGGATTTGTGTTTGCTTTGCTGAGTGGGGACAAACTGCATTGCGTGATCTGCTGACCAGAGCTGAGTGAGCAGCTCCATAATTCACGATGCCTTCTCTGGATAAGGTCTAAGTGCTTTGATCAAAGGGTTTTCTATCTCAGGAGGAGCATCTTGTGCCGTCAGTAAACTGGCATTTTTATGCTGTCACTCAAGGGAGCTGCAGGAGAAGCGAGTGCTGATGTCACAGCAGCAAATAACATAGTCCAGAGGACAAATTTATAGGAAGCTGAACTGTGAATTTCTAGGAAATTGCTGTTTGTCRCAGAGAAACAGAATGCCATAAAAATTAAAATATATAGCTGATCTATAAATTTTGCTCTTAGTTCTCTCGGYTCAGGAAGTTTGGGAGCTTTCTGTGCATGTCCTGGAGCTGTGTATTTTATGCACATGGCACAGTGTTCTGTAGGCTCATCTGGTCCCTGCTGTATCTATTCCCAAACCCTACTGTTGTGGYGTGGTGGGGACAGTCCCACAGACTCATCAGTCTGATGTCTTGTGAAAAGCAGCACAGATTAATGATAATAAGATTAAGATATCTGACCACTGTAATTATGCATTCATATGTTTTCAAGTTATTTCTAAAGAGAAGAAAATTTCRGTGTAAGGGAGTACACTTGAAAGACTGAACTTCTCAACCCAGCATCAGGAGGGATAAACTGTATTTAAACAATATGTTTAAATAAAGTCTGAATTGATACTGATTCATTCCAGATGAGACTTTGGGATCTGTTAGATGTGTGGGCTTGCTGTGCTATGCTCTAAGCTTTTTATCAGAAATAGTCACACTCTGCACTAAACCAGGTAAGTGCAAGGCTTGGACACATGATTGTGACAAGCAGCAGCATCCCTGGTCCTGGCTCCTTATCAGCTTTAGTGACCTGGGTGTTGGCTTGGAAACAATTCCTCTGGCTGGTGTGTGGGTGACAAGATCACTGAGTCACCTCGTAGACCACCTTCCCAGATCTTATACAACATTTTGCAAGTCATAGAACCATTCTTTGCCTCAGTTTCTCTCTCGGGGAGATGGGGATACCAGTTTCCCAGTGAATATTACATTGGGAGCTGCTGTACAGATGCAGTGTTAGATTTCTTTGTAGTCATTAGACTRTCTAGTGTCCTTTTTGTCCCTGATTTCAGTATATACTTTTGGAAATCTYCATAGTCTCCAATCAGTGCATTGTTTTTAAGTTTATATTCACAGCATGATATTATTATTTAATGATGTCTTGGGGGATTTTGGTGTTTCTTGAAAGATCTGGCAGGAGAACAAGCATATTYCTCTTCTCCTTGGCTCCCCAGAATACCTTCAAATACCCAGCACAGGAAAGCTCTTCAATACATGCTTAACATCTTCAATATATGGGGTGGCATGTAAGCACAGTGTAATTTTAACATGTTTCTGAGTGCTCTGGGGAATAAAGATGTTTTTCCARATTGAGAGAGTACCTTTGTACAAGTTACTGAGCAAAGCTTCATTTCTTTGGTCACTGGGAGTATGGACATGTTCTGGTTTGAACTGCTGGCTCACTCAGTCAGTTGGTAGAGTTACTTACCAGTASCAGCCTGACAGAAGAGATGGAGAGRGCTCACCTAKCCCAAGAGCTCCCCAAGTCCTGCACCTCAATTTACTTGAGCTGTGGTTTCTCTTTAGCTCCAGGAGAGCTTCTCTTCCTTTATCTGTCTGRTCCCTTTTCTGGTTTGCTCTGTGGAGTCACACCAAGGGGCCATATGTGTCTGCATATATATATATATATTTATGCACACATAACATCTGATTCTGTTCTGCCTTGACGCTCAGGGTTTCTGAACAAAACTTCGGAGGAAGAGGTGACCAGCTGCACRCTGAGGCTTTCAGCAGAGGAAGCCAAAGTCATCTCCAATTGTGAGAGTGTTTAATTGCTCTCTGCACAGTTCACTGATTTCAAGGCCTGTAGGGACCCCTGTGATTCTTTTGCCTGAACACCTGCATGTTACAGCCTGTGGCATTTCATCCAGTGTTTTCTGCATTACAGCCATTGAGATGTGGCTGAACCAGAACGTGCCTCTGAGAACAGCATCCAGTCTCAATTTAAGCTTCTTTTAGCAAAAAAGACCTCATAGAGTTAGAAGGAAATTAATTTCTAATATTCCAGATATGCACAGGACTCTTGGAGTACTTCAGTTTGAAAGCCTTCAAGTGAAAACCCATCACCCATGTCCCACAGCTTGCATATACAGTTGCTAATTAGTGTGAAGCATTTATTTTATTTCATGTCTTAATATTTTCTGATTCAGTTTGYAGTCACTGAGCTTTTAAATGCCTCTTTCCACTTGACTGAGGTAGCAGATTCGCACACCATGAGGCTGGTTCCATTTTGAGTCCCTCACTGGTGATGCCTTTCAGCGTCATTCCAGCCAAGGCTGGTGACCAGCTCAGGCTGTGGGATGGAAAGCTCCCTGTGGGTTTTGTGTGTGTGGGTTGGTTGGAAGGTGCTGCTCAGTCCTCTTGTCAAACTTGCAGGCAGTATCCATGTGAACTTCTTTCCTGGTTCTTTCAGAGCTGGTTTAATCGTCCTTCCTCTTGCATTTGGCAYCATTCCCAAAAAGCTTATTTGCTGTCTGCATCAGCTGAGAAGTTTTTTTTTATAAAATCTTGTCTGTCCTTGCTGTTTATGTTTGTGAAGGCACAAGAGGGAAAATAACAGAGTCCATGTGCTTCCACAGGTCCCCAGTCAAGTTGTCTGACTGAAATGACCTTTCGTGGTAGCTGGGGAAAAATAGATCTGTGTCATAAATTTTTGTCTGTATGTGTTTACAAAAGCACCGATTCCCACTTGTAATTGTGAATTCATCCCTGTGCTTTCCTGGAATACATTCATTTTCTTCTGTGTTTATGTCTGCTGTAAGAAAGACCTTGGCTGACAGTGACAAGCAAAAGAATCATTGCTTCTGCAGAAATATGAGACCTTTCAGGGTACCACAGCCTGTGAAAGTGTTGTGAATGCCAGGATTTATGTTGTTCTTCCCAACAGATGGAAGGGCGATATAGAGAAGTTTGCAAGAGGCAAATGGTTGATAGTGACACCCAAACTTAAGAAGAATTTGTGTTTTCACAAAGAGAAGACTCATCTCAGAGTCTTCACTTCTAGGGTACTATTAGGGCAAATCCTGAAGCTGTGGTACCTCTGAGRTAAGTGCTTTTTGGGAGATGCCCATCTCACAGAGGGCCAATTCAACCCTCAGTAATTACAATATAAGGGCTTGTGAAATCTCTGCTTTCCTGCTTTCCTTTGCAAGCTAAGCAACCTGCCTTGCCTCCAGACCTTCAAATAGTGCATGGACCTGTACAGAATATGTAATGCTATTCTGATCCTTTGATCTTGCAGCACACTGCAAACTTCCAAGCCTCAACAAGCCCTGCTGAAGCAGGGGAAGTGCTCATATTCCTACCTTTGCAGGTTTGGAAACTGAGGCACACAGTTTGCCTGCCCTGTATCCACACAGCAGTCAGTCGATGGCAAGCTGAGGAATTCCAGTGACCTCATGCATGGAATCAGGATTTCACAGGAAATCCTTTGACTTCCAGTAATGAAAGTTTTTCATTTTTCTGCCTCTGTCCCTGTCACTGGAATTTAATGTTATCCTCGCTACTTATTGCACCACTTCCCTTTATTCCATTTTAAAGCAAAAGGTGTTGCAAAGCAGATTTGTTAAAGCTTCTAATGTAGAAGTAGCTGTGGAGTGTGGGGCAGGAGGGTGGTGCTCCTCTCCTTTCTTCTTCCTGCAGCACCATAACTGCCCTCCTTGCCAGGTGCTCGGTCCTTGGTGCATTTTTATGAAGAAAACCGGGAATTAATTCCTCTCAGCAGAACAAAGCACCCATGTRAAATATGGATAAACAAAAGGATATATTTTTTATCTCTCCCTCCTTCCCAGTTTCTGGAGTGCCATGCTCCCCTTGAGCTCACGTTGTATCTGTGTGGCTGCTTCTGTGGACTGGTTGGCAGGAGCTCTGCAGTGCTGTACTTTGGATCAGGACAGGGATAAGGCACTTGTGTGCTTGGAGGAGAATTTGTCACATATCTGTTCTGGTGTGGTATTGTGTTTCAGTATGTTGTGACTGGGTGTGTAACACGACCCAGCAGAGTAACCTGACAGCAGAGCTGTGCTAAAATAGCCTGTTCTGCGTGTGCTGTGGTGGCTGCTCACATGAGGCAGGTTTATGTGTGCACCCCTGGCAGGGGGAGCAGAGAGAGAGCTTTGACAGGATTAGCACATGGTTTTAGCAGCCCTCAGGAAATATGAGYAGAGGCTGGTTGGGATTTTGCCCTCCCTGTGCAGAGGGTCTTGTGCTCTGAGGGGCTTTGGGAAGGTGTAGGGGAAGGGTGGTAATGGGGTTCACTGCTGCTGGTGCTGCTGCCTTGGCAGCCCCCAGATTTGKGTGCTCATGTCACACGCTGCTGCCAGATGCCCCCACTCATCTCCTGTCCTTGTGTGGCACCTCTACCACATGCTCTGAGCACTGCCTTGTCCTCCAGAAGAGAAGAAAGATTGCTTTTCCAAAACTTCACCAAGGGCCCTTCCACTGAAGGTTTGCTCTCTCTCTGTCTCTCTTTTCTTTCTTTCCCTTTTTTCCTTGGAATGTCCTGCTCATGGGACAGAACTGCAGCGTCCCCCCATTCCCCATACACAGGCAGTGATGCTGCTAGGTGAGCAGGAATCACTGAGCAGTTTCAGAGCCCTCTCTTTGAAATGAAGATGTTTCCATAGGGCTGGGCCCGAAGGTTGTGCAGGATCTGTGTTGTATAATATTGACCGTGTTGATCGTTAYTGTAATGACAAGGGCAGCTTTGATCTGCACATTAATGCATATTCACTGTGCAGCTTGGAAATCCTGCTTCAAGAGATGCTACAGAAGAACTTTCATATTATTAGATATGAATCTATAGATCACAGGGATGTAACTGCAGGAACCATGGATGCTGAAGATTTTTAAAGGAGGAAGCAAAGGGCTCTGTAGTTAACTGYTGCTTTTCATGGGATAAGAGGGAAAAAGGATAATAAGCAACAGAAAGTGTTTCCATTGGAGTGAAACCTAACTAGCTTAGGATAAGGAAGAGTATGTAGAAAATACATTTTAAAATATTTCTTCTTTTCCTCACCCTTTGCCCTCTCATCAGCAACTGCAGAAACAGTTTGGTTTAGATGGGTAAAGAGCTTGATTTTTTGGAGATGGTCTCACAGTTTGTTTCTGGGCTGTTATTATGTTAGATTTAAGAAACCACTCCAAGTTCCATATAGATACTTGTGATGAAATGGCCTGTCTCACTGCATGATCTACTCAAAAATGCACTTTCATCCCAAGATCATAATTGTACAGATTTCCAAGCAAAAAGGTAAAAAAAAATAGACTCTGTAACTATGTCATACATTTTTAAAGACAGGACCAAACAATTCCCTTTTGAATGTAACAAACAAATTATTTCTCTAACATAAAGGCACCACAAGACAGGAGAAAGCTTTTGATTGCAGAGGAGCCCATTGAATGTGGAATGCAGGAGCAGGAGGAGGTGGGATGGCAGGCGGCGGTCCAGCAGCTGGTGGGATAAAGGTGCATAAAGGCAGAGAAACAACAGAGGATAAATGGAAATTTTCTAAAGTATCTGGTAATGGTTTCTTCTTCAAAGCACACAACCCACAAAACAGCTTTAAATAGTTACAGTCCTATTTGCCAAAATTACATTAAAATAGGTTTTTGAAGAAATGGAGACATGTAGGTTGGTTGATGGCTTTTAAAGCAGAAAGCTGAGAACTTGGAGAAGGTCTGTGCAGCAGATTCATAGCCTGGGTATGTCTAGAGAATGGTTTTGAGGCCAAGAAACTACAAATCTATCTTTATAAATTGTGCTGGAAGCAGYGAGTGTGTGTAGACCCTCTAAAGGAGGAAGAGACTTGAGTTTTGTTCCCATTGCCTGAGGTATGGAGCATCTTCTGCAAATTGTTGTTTTGGAGTTGTTTGTCACCAGCTGAGCATTAAATTGTGTTCCCAGCTCAGCAGCAGACGTGCTTCTGTCAGAGTTGCTGTACCTCTTTTTGGTTTTGTGCCTGCTGCTACACCTTATGTGGGGGTTTTGGTTGTAAATTCATCAGGACAGGGATTATTAACTCTTCCTAGAGGCATTATMTGCAGCTTGGAGTTTACCCTGCAGTGGAGTTAGCCCTTCTCACTGTGTGTACAGGGAATTGACAGAGAGGTGGCTGATATATGGTGATGCCACATTTCCCCTATGTAGGACAGCCACCCTTACAAAGGCACCCCCAACCCCACAGTTCTTTGTATGAGTGAGGACAAGACTCAGATTATTTGGTGAGTTAACCCAGTGCTGGAGACAAGTCCCAAATAACTGTGCAACCCCCAGAATGTTACATCTCCCATCTGAAACCAYTGGCTATTTTTGGTTAAGTAGTGTTAATGTGAAGCTGTCCCCAGTCTTCAGGTCCCCTAAAGAGTGATGCTCATTACTGAACAAACTGTTCAACTCTCTCAGTCTCCTACAGCTCGATGTAAAGAACTGTCCCATMCTCTCTGAACTGTGAAATCGTGTTGGTATGTTCTGATACGTGTTTTGTGGTAGGAGCAGGATAAATCCCTCTGATTGTGCCATTCAGTAGACACAGCTTTGTTTATTTTTTTTAAGCTGGCACAGAAATGCAGGATAAGCCGAGCTGACCACAAGTCATTAAACRTTATGACTTGAATTGAATGCTGAACAGTATTGTTAAAGCATAAAGGGAAACTCTGGAATAAATTAACAGGTCGTATAATATCTCGCATTTCCCAGAAATGCAACAGCAGCCACCCATCTCTCTTCAACTACTTTCTCAGCTAAAGGTGAAATGTTTCTGCTCCAACTCAAGGCATCCAGGACATTTATGTTTGAGCTGGCCACAGCTGGAGYYGTGCTCCCTTTGCAGTTGATGAGGRGAAATGGGAATCTYCAGAGGGTGGTTCAGCTTATCCTAAGGCAGATGTCTAAGATGGATCAGAAGATTCCTGTTTGTCTCCACKGGAGGAGTTCCTGTGACCACCATCTTTGCCAGGTATGGACAATTGGAGCTTCACTGACTTAACTGCTGCTGCTGGTGCACAGCTCTGTACTGCTGGGACAGGAGAGGATGGGGCTGATCACCATCTTCTTGCACCATTGGGATATTTGGGAGGAAAATCATATTAGATGCTATGGGGCTTCTGTTTACCATTGGTGGATGGCTCATGCTGCACACAATGGATCTGATTCATCCATAATTTGTTTTGTAGATTTTCCTTGTGTGAGGAATTCTGTTCTTTTAGATAATTCTTGTTGTGCACTGGTGGAAGTGGAGACAGTGAGGGCACACTTGTGCATCTTTCCTCTCTRAGAGGCTTCAGCAAGTCTGAGAACAAAATAGTTGTTGTCTTTGCTCCCAAGGGGGATTGTGGGGTCTGGCTCCACACYGATGTGCAAAATCTCAGGGGCTGCCAGAGCTGGCACTGGGGCTGAGCTCAGCCCAGGGTACAAATCCAGGTGAAAAGTGAAGCCAGCAGCCCTGGGAGGCAATCCTGCCTGCTCTGTGTAATGCGTGCTCTTCAAAACAGGCAGTGACCCTGTGCTGGGGAGCAAAGCCTTCTTCTGGAGCTGGACTTGGTCCATGGACCTGTCTTCTTTAGTTGCTCCAAYTCTTTGAGCTGGCTTAGAGAAGGGTTTTACACTTGTGTTCTGGAGCAATTGCCTCACATTTATATTTCAACTATTTCTAGGAAGGCAGCAGGCAAACTGCATTGAAATGGATTTTTTTTTTTTTTGTCTAGATGCAGTCTGCTAGAAATTTACATTCATATGTGTAATTCCAGAAACTTTGATTGGAAGGCTGGAGCTCATTGGAGTAGGAACTTCCAGGATTAGACCCTAAAAATATATGTTGTTTTACCAAATAATACATATTACTGCCTAAAATAGCATGGTTCTAAAGCAATGGCTGGCATCCAAAGCTTGACATCCATATTTCTGTTGCCAGGATATTTTCCCACTAAAAGTGAATTAAAAACATAAAAATCAATGTCTATTTAGACTGTTCATTATTATTGCTTGGTTAAGTATAAACAATTTGTCAACACATAACAGACACTTGGAGAAGAYATTTCCTTGCAATAATACGAATCTGAAATTCTCCTGGCTGCTTCYTAACCTGGCACTCGCAGCCTTGGATCCAACTGCACAGCTCAGAAGTTTTGAAACTAGCCTCTGAGCTGGGCTTTGGGTAAAGTTTCTCAGCAGTATATAATTATTCCCATTATACCTGTCGTCAGTGATTCATTGACCGCTGACACATACATACGAGCTATTTTTCTCTTTATGACTTTTTGGGGGGATGATTCACTGGTTATAAGTGTACATTATCATATGACTGAAGAAGAAAAAAAAAAAGACAAATGGAGTGAAGTGCCACTGAGATTTTCCATATTAAAACAAAAAAGCGTTTGGTCAATAAAATAGTGAGGTTTCTCCCACATAAAGCCAGCAAACATCTGTAAAACTTCAGAACAGCCAGAATCCTACAGCTTTCCTTTGGTTTTACACTTCTGCAAGGCAACACACCAAAACCAGTGGAGTAAAACAAAGTAAAYGCAGCTGGGAAAAGACAGAGGTATATCAGCTCTTTTCCAAATGGCTTGGCTGTTCTGTGCTCAGGTGTTGGTCCTTCTTTGTGCCACAAAAACCCAAATCACAGATACCAGAGGAGAGTTCTTACCTAGCAGTGCCACAGGGAGAACAGGATGGGTTATTCAGCATAGCTGTGGTGTCAGGGATGCTCAGAACACATCTGTTCTGCTGGGTTTGGCTACAGGAGAGGGGAGAAATCCCGGAGCTTGACTCCAGTTGAATGACATCACTCCTGGGAAATGGTGGGGCAGCTCTTGGAAATGAAATTGTCTCATATCAGTGGCTGGTGAAAACCCAGAGCAGTCACAGGATTGCCTTGACAGCAGTAGCTTTGAGTGCATTTTGTAAACCACAGGTTGACATGAAGATGGGGAGCAAGGACCTTTGAAGGTGCTGATTGAGAGATAAAAGAAACCCCTTTTCCCCTGGGAAAACTGGTCGGCAGAATGAGATGGTCTGTTGAGCAACAGGGGAAAGAGATTTATGTGTCACTGTTAGCTTCTGCGAACAAGCCAAAGTGTTCTGGCACAAAACACGATATTTATTCACAAAAAATGTGGAATTAATTGCTATCATCCAGATTTTTTTTTTTAATGGGAACATATTTTGCTTTTTGGTTACAATAGTCCTGAGCCTCAGTCATTGTCAGGAGCGGGACTGCCCTCCATGTGAAGGGCCCGACAGGAAACGGTGGTGGGTCCAGGCAGGGAATGCCATGGAAATGTCCATCCCACAGCAGCCTTTGAATGAGGGGAGTTCACTGACATCTTTGTGGAAGTCACATTTATGTCCTRATACAAAGGTCTATTTGCATTAACTTGACACAAAGAAAAGAACCTCCCAGATGTTTTACTTATTTTGCTGGCTGTTATATTTAGTTGATTTTCTTCTTCTTGGACTTTTCTTTTAAAAGCAAAGGAGGTGACTTCTCACCTCTCCTCCTCTCTGTCTATATCTGTCTTCATGGCAGACCTGACACATCTTGAAACTGAATCATAGGTTTCCTTTGTCTTAGATCCAAATTTTTCTAGCTGGATCTCCCAGCCTCTTGCCAAGCACTGTCCTCCAGCCATCTGAGGCTTTGTATCTTCTCCTTCCCCTGCCACACTGGCCCAAACTGCTGTTTGCACCAGGGCACTCTGCTGTCATCAGAGCCACCAAAATATTCTCCTCTTATGTCTTTGCTTGTGCTTGACTTTCCCCTTTGCTTGGGCCACAGGAAAACTGCTCTGCTGTGGGCTGCTTTGGGATAGAACAGCAGTCCCTTAGCRTAGAAATTACAGGTATCAGTTCCTTCAGCCTGTGGAGGAAGAGCCAGGAAGGAGAAAAGAGACATGAGAAGGAGTGAATGTTAATGGAAATTGGGAAGGGAGATTGAGCTGAGAACGTAGAGAGTTCTCAATTACTCAGTTTGGCAGRCACTTCCTCTGGGTTAGCAGGAGAATATTTCTGCTCTCACCTGAACTGGAATTTGTGTTTGTTGCAGAGTTTGTTCATGCTGTTGTACACCACCAGTGTGAACTGTACATCTCCCTGGACAGACTGTCCCCATGGAGATCAGCTACTGGGGACGTTGAGCTGGGCTTAGTGTGGCACATCCACATGTGCTGCCTGCTGTAGATCTGCTGGTTATGTACATCTGTGGTCTGTACCCAGCAGCAGCAATAAACTCTTCCATATTTCATATTCTTACTGTCCATTTGAGGACATAATTTACCTGTGTTTTTCACTCATCATTGTTTGGCTCTRTCTGGCCTATCTGCTCTGTTTCCTTGGTTGATGGAGAATTGACTCTGTCCTCAGAGAGTCTTCAGACACGCAGAAGAAAGAGATTTTTATCTACAGAGACAGAGATCACAGATACATGAACTATGGCAGGGGTGAGCAGGTCATTCTGATGCAATTCCATGGAAACAYGCAATCACATTTATAGGCACAGTTGAGTAAGGTAATTTGGAGCACAGCTGGCCAGTAGCGGGGGTTTTCTCCTCTCTACTCATTGCCATGGACCCACGGGCTGGAGGAAAGCCCAAGTTGAAAGGGTCACTCRCAGGCCAGTAAAGGAATATCTGTTGACTGGGAACACCAGTCTCAACAATTTAAAAAACATGTTTTTCTTCATCTTCTTGAAACACAAGATTACACTTAGTCATCACTTATATGGTTGGACTCTTATGATCTCACAATTGCAAACCTTTTCCTTTCTTCTTCCTCCCCCTCTTTTTTTTTTTTTCTTTTTCTGTAGAACCATTTATTAAACATATGTTTTATTCCTGCCTGGGGATTTCCACTCATTTTTCTGTGGTCGATATCCCAACGCCTAAAGTGTTCTCAGAGTACGGTTGGGGAGATCTTAGTCAATGCAGCAGGAAAGAAGTCGTGCCTGTTCTCTTGCATTAAATAGGTGGGTCAGATTTCCAGCTGGTGTAAATTAYCCTGGCCATAGATCTGTTCAGATGGTGCTTGCAGCTTCCCTGGGAGATGTGGAGGAGTAAAGCTTTGCTAACAGAGGTGCTGAGGGAAGTATTCAGTCCTTGTGAGAGCAGTCTCTGGGTTGGCTCAGTTGGAAAGGATGGTGCTGCAGTGCTTTGTCCATTCAAGTAAGTGCTGTATGAAAGTTTATGACAAATCTGGATTTGTCTGGCTGTGCTTTCCAAACCTTTTTCACAATCTCCTAGAGCTTTGACTCTTGCCTACAGTACCACAAGCTTTCTTGATGCTGCAGCACATCACCGAGYCTGGGTAAAACTGTCCTGCGTATCTGAACTGATGCCTTTGTTTCTGGAGAATTTCCATTAGTTTATCTCAGTGATCCACTTTTCTTCATCCCTTTCCAGAGAGAAACTCTGTCAGCCTCTCTGCTTCCCTGGTGAAATACTGCTACACAAGCCACTGCTTCGCCCTCTCACCCCAAACTCATTATTTAAACCCATCTTTGTTATACCATGTTATTATTKCATTTACTGTTGCATCTGGAAGGCTTAAAACTCAGACACACAAAACAGATTAAATCAATTTGTTCTGCCCCAATGATCTTCTTGGTTGCTAGAGACTTCTTTAGCAACTTCCATCTCCGTTTACTCACCAATTAAACCAAATCCTTCTCATTTAGTAGCTCTGTGTAAATACTTGCTTGGAATAAGTTTTCATATCTGATGTTACATTGTGATGTACAATTTTAATTGATACAGCTAAAACACATCCAAGCTTTGAATGATTTTCTTATGACACGTGTTGTGCTAGGATATTCAAATTGCTATTGTATAATGATGACTAATTCCTTAACTGAAGTCCATCAGTAAAATCTCAGCTTTTTATCTTACTCTTTTGGAGTATAAAATACCATTATTTCATCTCCATAATACTGTTTATCTTTTATCTCTGCTCAGTCCTACTGCACAATTATTTACCAGCATCTGTAGTATCATTTTTTCATGTATATTTACTAAGAACTGAGTCAATTATTGCAATTGAGTTGTCACCTTATGGCTTACCTGGTGACAATATCCTCAGCRCTAGTGTAACCTTGAGGAAGGTTTTCTTGATTTCTGGTGGGGAGAGTCTGTCTTTTAGGATTTTACTGCTCTCAAGCTCCATGAACCTRTAACTAATTTCTGTTGGTCTCAGGTGCTCTCATGAAGGAATTGTAATCTGAAGGGATATATTTGRGTAAGAGGCCAGCAGGTAGTGCTTGTGGAATTGCTCGAGAGAGGCACCTGAAAGTGCAGGTAAAGGTGAATCTCTCAGCACTGTGCATTGCTGTGCTCCTGGTGCTGTTCCTCTAGTCCTAGGTGTGTGTGCTTGCTGTGTTCTTGTCTTGACCTGCACGTGAGAGGTTGGACATTTCTGGGCAGAGGAAAGGCTGCACTTCCATCACCTTTTACGAGGMGGGTGCTGCTGCCCTTGTTCAGCCAGTCATGGTCTGATTTTGGCTAGAACARTCCCTGTGCAGGGGTTATTCCTGTGGTGAACTGTGGGAAGGGCAGAGCCCTCTCAGCAGGGGAGAGTAGGAAGGGGAGAAGATGGSCAGCAAATGGGATTCTCTGCTTTCAACTTGTTCTTTGGCTGGAGTAAGCCTTACATTTGGGTTTGGCTTTTCATGAGACAGACTGCCTTTATATTTGATTTTTTTTCATTTATAATTCATCATACCCAAGTGCTGCTTCACCTCTATCTGTGTTGTAGAAGCCTCTTGTTGTCTCTCTGGCCTGTCCCAGTACAAGATGCTCATTAAAGAGGYGCATTAGAAAAGCCAAACTGCACCTCTGAAGGTGTGTATTCAATCAGCCTTTTTTGCACTTTGCACCACAACAGGTGAATCYGTTAGGCTGCTTTCTTTCATTTCAAAGGGATTAATTATAGAGTGAGAAGAGAGATTTTATGGCAGTGAAGAGCAAAATCTTTGCTTTTAAACTCCCCGGTCTTACGATCTGCAGGGAGAGATCCATCAGGAGAGACAGCGCCTAATCCAGCTTTCCTGTGTGCATCAATTAAAACTTTTCAGCTGGGGTCTGAAACTTGGAGTGTTGCTCAGTAAACAGAACTTGTGCTGAATGAAAGCCCTAGGCCAGAACAGGCCCTGCTTAACAAGGCTGATAGCCCAAATTCCTCCTGGAAAGGACAGCTCACCTCATTGTACACTGTCAGAAAGTGGAGAGACAGTAAAAGGAGGGTGCATTTAATAAGTTATTAGTACATCTAGAGTATATTATATAGAAAAAAAACGAAAACATTTTCACTGAATCGGWACATGCCTGAATAGCATCTCCAGTGTCACCACGGGCTGCCAGGGTGATACAGGCTGTGCAGTTGGTATTGGGGTAAAACAATAGGGACCAGGGCAGAGAAGATGAGGTTAACAGGGGTGTGGTAACAGTATCTAAGAGTAATTTACAAAATAAAATAGAGAAATTGGTAAAGCAAACTTCAGCAGCATGTGGCAATGGTTACAGTGCCTGCAGAAGCCATCACAAGGTCTGGCTTCTGTGATGTATGCGAGCGGGACTWTTTTCAGCACTGCCTTACTCTCCTCTGTCCTGGATCCCTGAATCTTTTAATGCCTCTATTCTTCATCTGCAAAGTCAGGCTCCAGTATCACCTTTAGRAGGATGTGAATTGTCTTAAATTATGAATGTCTGTAAAGCTCTTTGAAATCTTTGCATGGCTCTCATTTCAGCAGTACAAGGTATTATSTATACTACCATTGCTGTGCTTGTTYAGGAAGAGTGCAATGGTTTTTATTTGCAGCTGTGGTCCCAGCTGAACTCTGCAGTTGGATGCTRGGGGATAGGTGTTCCATTAAAACTGCATGTGCAGAGCTCAGCTGCCTCTAAATATGAGAGATGCAGGAGAAATGAGAAAGAAGGCTGCAGGACAGAGATAAGTGCTAGCTGCAGCTTTTGCTTTATTCTTCCCGTTTTTCTTGTCATTAATCTGGCCAACAAGAAGTCAAAATGTATGCCTGTAGCTATTAAAGAAGCATAGCTGGAACGTGAGACTTATTGGCACCGATATGAAGGAGCAATTTCAGAAAGAGCTCTGGAAATTCATGTGGTTGGGGTTTAACTTACTCTGAACTCTTCCTCTACAAGAACTAATGAACAGAATTGTACCAATTAATAATTGACTTTTGCCCTTCTATGCCACCTTTAGCAAAGATTCTTAAACCCTCTTTAGGGTTGGCATTTGATAKCAATATAAGTATGGGGTGGCTGTTTTAATATTCTGTTTACAGCTGGACTAGAGACGTGTAGGGATTAATTCCAAGCCTTGCAAAGTCAATGAGCTTCAGAWAGACCAAGGTGTGAGTGGTGACTCTGCTCAACTGGCAGGGCTAAGGCTGAGTTTTCCTGTGCTCTGCTCACACCGATTCTGTGGATGCCCTCAGGTTGTGAAGACAGGATGGTGGAGTCAAAATGATCCAAAATGAGGGAAGGACTGGCAGGAATTAGCGTGGTTTTCAGAAGCCACTGCACACATGTTGTACTGTAAACTCCCATTCCAGTGTGGGCTTGAACATTCTGATGTTATGAAAATCTGATCTGTTGTAATGTGCAATGATTTAACTAGGTTGTGAATGGAGGTGATTTTTCAGCAAAAAGCCTGATAAACAATGTCCAAAGTTTCTTGTTCCCCACAGAACTGAGTTGCAGCCCATGGGGCTCAGTTCTGTGTGTGAGGAGCCTTGGAGGCCAGACACCATCCYTAAAAAACCTCCAGGATGCCCAGGAAGTCACAACTGGGAAGTCATTACACATGGATCATTAGATAAACCATGTTTGTGTGTGAGMTAGTCAGCTTGGCACTGGCTTCTGAGTGATGCACAGCTGAGGCTTAATGCAGCTCCAAGAGATCAGTGTGTAATGATGCTTTTCCACTTCGTTCCAAGGAATGTTTCATCTGCCCCTCCTGTTCCCCTGCCTCTTTTAGCTCTGGTTAACTACAGTGGAGCAAATTCACTCACGCAGCCTCTTCTGYTTTCTTGCAGTTGTGAGATTGGTTACCCAAGGAAGGGCAACTCAGTCTGGTTTTCAAAGCATTTTTGTAGGATTGAACTGGCTTAAAGCTTAATAGGATACGTACAGTGTTACACAAAATGCAGCTCTCGTGCTGTGCACTGAAGATTTACAATTATTTTAATTTAACCCAAATGAAAATGTTATGAGCCAAGTTATTTTGCAGACATTTCTTCTGGATGGTTATTTGATTCCTTACACTTCATATGGAAGATTTAACTTGAGGTTTGGCTGCTCTATTCATGTGTCCAAATGTATTTTGGGGGTTTGGTTTTTCAAAGCAGACCTCCTCAGCTTTTGCAGGTGCAGTTTTTTGTCCTTGCAGCTAAATTTGCCTTCAAAGGGATATTGAGAGGGGGCAGAGTGGGACTCAYTTCAGCACAAGGAGAGGCACAACACAGCAGGCATACAGAAATGGGGGAGAATCTGAAACACTCRTGCAAGTTTGTTTTCAGGGATGGGAAGAATCAGACCAGCTGTGTTTTCTGCGTGAAGGCTTCAGTATCAGGCACTGCAGACACTTCTTGTGCTTTATTCTGGCGTGGCCTGTGTGGTGGAAACACGGCTCTTCAAGGCCTCAGAGACCCTGGGGCTGGTAATGTGAAAGGCTGCCCTGGCATTGCGGAGTACTTGGGCAAGAARGGCTGTTAATTCACCTTTCTGTTCATGGAGAGAAATATTTGCTGCTTGGTGTCCTCCTCCCCTGAATGCTTTTGTTAAGCTTGACCCAAATGACCTCTGGAAAGCCAATCCTGAGGCTTTTTAGTGCAGGTGACACAAAGCAAGGGCATTGTGTCCTTGGTAGCTCAGCACTGGCAKTCAGTGCCTGCATGAAGTGGTCATAAAGTCACTTCTGGCCTTATAAAGATGTTTGTAAGATACTGCAGAGGAGGAATTCCCAGCAGAGAGTTTCTGTGTATTTGATTTGTATCTGGTGTTTGTTGGACCCTGTGGGATGTCTGGGGGATTGTTTTAGCTGCACTTCTGCAGATTGGGAGGATTTCTAGTAGACAAATGGGAGACACTTGTCCTCTCTTAATTTCTGGTGTTAATTGAGAGATTGGAGCAAGTTGCTACAATTCAGCCAGGCACATATTTTCTTGGATGTGGTTGTTTTTCTGTCTCACTCCCTTGAGTGCTCAGGATTAGCACTGGACATGAAAAGATTCTAAAGAGGAGATCATCCCAGGGCTTGAAGCTGGACTGGCCAGGGTCTGGATCCTCCTGGCCTGAGGRGGAGCTTGGCCTTGGCACAACGAGCTGTGCTTGGCCTGGTACAGGTCAAAGCTGTAGGACTGGAGTCAGGGCAGAGGGAGAGGAGAGAGCACCAAGCAGACAGAGAAACTCTAAAGTTTCTTAGGTAACTTCCAGAACTGTTGTTGCTTCCAACTGCTCTTGCTTTGCTCCTCTCCATCRCAGGTCTCCAGAAGCCTGGAGATGCTGACAGCCTGTCCCACATCACCCCTGCTCCTGCCAGACTTGAGGGGTTTAGTGGTTCCAATGGGAACAGGAAATCAGGAGCACTGTGGGGCCATCGGCTCCCACCTTCATCCTTTTCAAATGCCTCACCTAAATGAAGGAGGCTCCTTGTCAACTGCAGCAGTATTTGAATTGTGTTTAACAGGCTCATCTGCTAAAGCCCCTCATGGAAATGCTGTCTCTTCATGTTTTRGATTCCAGCATCCTTTTGTGGAGATTAACAGCCATGTGGAGGTGGTCTAATTGCACAGAGCCTTGYTGAGCTAGAGTCAACATTTCCCTAACCTCTTATTAAGCCTATCGTAAAGGTATGTTTTTTGAGGTCATATTATTAGCATGATGTGTTTGGCTTCATGTCCAAGGRAGTGCTCCAAAGATACTAACACACACTGAATTGAAGGAAAGAATGAAGATGATGATATGAAGCCCAAGAATTTTAAGTCTGTTAAAAGTTTAACTAGAAAACCTTGGTTGCTGARCCATCTGCTTTTAATCTTCCTATGGCTGTGCAGTCGTCTGGGGACTTGGGCTTGGCAACAGGTTTCCAAATCACTAAATTAATCTTGTCAGGTTCAGGAAGCACCAGAAAACCCTTGGGAGGTAGATTCTGCTCTCAGTTACACCTGTGTRAAGTCACCACCCTCAGCTAACACAGTGACACCACGTTTTCTCTGCAGAATTGTGTGGTCAGATATCTAGACACGCTAGAAATTTGGCTGKTTTACTTTCTAAAGCCTTTTATGGATAAATGACCCTGGAATATTCAAAACAATCTGTATCATCATCAAGCAGTCTCAAATATCCTTGTGAATATTGAAAAAAAATTGCTCAGCAGCATTGCAATAGTAAGTGTCTTTACAGCAATATTTTTTTGGTTGAGCCATGGTTTTACATGTGGATGACACGTCCTCTTTGCAGCCCTGTTCTGTCAGCAAGGGCTGTCAATATGTGCATGGCCTCATCAAAATAGCCTTAGCAAAGATCTTAAACACAGAGTCTCTCTATTCAAAAACCCCCAAAAGTTAAACCTGCTTTAAGTGCTTTACATTTGGATGGCAAGCAGAGCTGGAAAGTGGCTTTAGACACCTGTCAGCTCAAGGAAATAACCATGTAGGAACTCTAATTTCTTAATGTGTGTCCAACAGCATGACAAGTGCTCAGCACACAGTGCACTGCAGATGGCTGTTGCTGCCTCTAGCCTTTGTAGCAAAAAGTGCCACCTCTGCTTTTCCAGCTTCTCATTCCAGGGCTGCAGCTCAGCAGATGACACCGAGCAGTGGGAAAAAGTGGTGGTGAAAGTCTGGGGAGCCCTTGTGCCCAAGCTGGGCTGGGGGCACAGTGGCAGCTCCTGGCACAGCGGCTCCGCAGCTGCCTCTGCCCCCAGGAGCCACCTGGCAGCTCCGGCAGCAGCTGAGGATTTGATTAGAAAGCTGCGTTTTCTGAAGCCCTGCTCTGTGCCTGTGCTTTGTTTTGCCGTAGTGCGTCTCCTCAGAACATTTTCTGACTCCCTGTGTTTCGTTAGGTGTAAAAGACCTGCGCATCTCCCTTGTGATGGGAATGTTCTGCACATTTCCCTGCTGGGTATTTCCTGCACTTCTCCCTCGTGCTGGGAATTTCCTGGTGCTTGCTGGAAAAGCTGCTCCTGTGCGGTTGGATCCCTTTGGAGCTTTGCCCTGGAGTAGCTGTGGTGGAGCCTCAGCAGCATGAAGTGGGAAGCAATATTCCCACATTGTTTTTCTTGTTTAATTCTCAGGGAAAAGCCTCCGATTTTTCTAAAAATCCTGTCAGTCTCAGTTGTGAAATCTGACGTACAGCCTAAAAATAGCATTTCGGCGAGAGCTGAGAGCATCGACAGTGAACTGACTGGAGGAACAGAASTTGGCAAGTCCGCACTGCTCAACATTTCCAAAACTAATTTTCCACATCAAGTCTCCTCTTCCTTTTCCCTCTGCTGTTTAAACAGGAATGTAAAAAGAAACTGTTAAGGAAACCCACATATGTAATTGTTAGGGGAGGAAGAAAGTTTTGTGGCTGAGAAACAGGAGAAGAGCCAGMTGATCCTGTTACTGCTCCTGCCACAGACTTACGTGACCTTGGCAGGCCGAGGTTTCCCAGAGYGTTGACTAATATTGGCTGTTGGTTCCTTGGACACTCGGAGTGGGACAGCCTGGCTGGGTGTTTTCACGAGTGTTGAGCAGCCAGATTTCCACTAGGTTGCTCAAAACGAGAAAATGCATTTTTCAAGCCTCCTCCTGAGCTTTCTGCTCCTCTAAAGCAATGAAAGTGGCCTGCTCTGAGAGGGGAGTGATGGTAGCAGGGAGTGCTGTGAGACGCTGGTCATGGAGAGGTGATCACTCAAACCAGCCCGGTGCCTGTCCTTGTTGTTCCACATTTCCTCATCTGCAGGAATATCTTCAGGATATTCGGTCCTGAAGAGTCAACAGTGAGTTCCTGTATTAAAAAAAAGCCCTGTGCCCAGAGGAGTTGGGAGATAATAAAGCTCCTGGACTGTACGTTTTAGAGTTGGGAGATAATAAAGCTCCTGGACTGTACCCCATTATATTCCTGTTTCTCCGCAGAGTTGGATTTCTCAAGTACAATTTGCTGTCTGGTGTTTGGGACTAATTTTTATGTGAATAAATGGAGTCTGGTGAGGGATAATGAGAGATCTCTGCTGGGTGAAATCAAGCAATGAAACCATCGTCACTTAGAAGGGAAAAGAAGAGGTTGTTTTTATCCTGCACCTTCCCAAATATATGAGGGAAGGCTTTGAAGTACAAAAATAGTTGCTGTATTATACACATATTGTAGGATGTTTACCACTGGAGCCTAATGCCTAAACAATGAATTTCCAAGCCACTCCAAATGTGATCCAGCTTTATTCTAAACAGTCATGAAAAAAATCCTGATTATAACAAATGAAACTCTGCTATTTGTTTTCTTTTCACAGTTGGAGATTCTGTAYACACAGAGAAGTTGCTTAGGGTCTGAAAGTGTTTATCCTGCCAAAAATAAATGTTCTAAAAATGATCACTTAGCATTTTCTGCATCTCTGCATATTTGTTTACCATGAAGAATCTGCTTACAGAGCTTATATTGTATTTTTTTTTTACATTTCAACTTCTGTGAAGAAAAATTGAGCATGCTTCTTACCAACACCCATTTCCACTCAAAGTCATGAAACTGTTTTGTAACTATTTTTGTGTGGGCTGTGGCTACTCCAGAGAAGTTTATTTAGCAACCAAAGGTGATTCTAAGAGCCAGATTTTCAATGCAGCCTTCTAAATACAGCACGATGTTTGAAATGGCTTCTGTTTGTATGTGTGAGAGCTCATAAAACTGCAGGTTTTCACGAATACAGATGGTTTTGTATCCAGTATTAGTAAATTTAGAAATAATAATATTAGACCATCGAACAAAATTCCCATTACAAGAGCAGTGCATGTATCAGAACAGTTCTTTTTTCCAGGAAATTGCAGAAGGAGATTGCTGGGGGAGACTACAAATTCTGGATGTTCTCAGCCCCACCCTTGGTTTCTCCTCCCCTACAAATACTGGTTTGTTTGTGGGTTTGCATATTTACGGAGAATCTTTACTGTTGTATTTGAATGTTTTCAGAATTAATGAATTGAGCCTCCTGTGAAGTTTTATCACCACTTTACAGAGAGGGAGACTGGGAAAGAGAAGAAACTTTGCTGAGGTCTCATAAGATGTGTGGGGAACTTTGGGAGATGTACAGCTCCTCTTCCTTCGGAGGTGGCAGCTTCTCTTACCCTGTGACCATCTTGGCTCCCTCTGGCTGTGCCATCTTYGGGAGGGTGCAGCAGTTTATTGACCCCTGGGCTTAATCATGGTCTCTCGGGGAGGCTTCTGCAGTTCTTCCACTCCATTTGTTAGAAGTTTTTCTTGTTCCCTTTCAGACCTGTAGAAACCACTCAATGAATTGCTAATGTGCAGTGGGAGGAAAAAGCCTCCAGAAGCTTTGCAAGTGCAAGATCACAGAGCACTTGGAAAAGCAGAAGCACGTCTCCCCTTTGGCAAGGGGCTTGGAAACCTGGCTGTCTGCCTGAGGCTTATCTGGGGTTGGGAATCCTTTCCCATCTAACTCAGCTGAGCAGGCAGAGTGGAGGGCAGGAGATTCCTRAGCAGGGGCACCCTGTGGGTGCTGCACCCTGGAGTGGGGATGTGAGCAGGTCATGGTCTCCCAGCCTCATGCATGCCTGCCAGGGGCAGATCTGCTCTCCCGTGAGGAGCTGGCACWCTGGAGTGCTGCACTCAGTCAGGGGGAGATGACTTTGCCATCAAGTGTAATGCTCTTGCCTAATCTTTGGAAAGAACCGCTGCGAGTCCTGCGTGGAGCAATTACACACTCGTGAATCAGCTCCTACAAGGTTACACATYGCTGCAGCTACTCCTCACTGTTTCCATGGGCAGGCTCTTACCCCTCTCTTTCTGTGGGTCAGGCTGCCCTGAATCACATCACAAGTACCATGGGCTCACACATGCCTTTAGGATTTGTTTTAGTGCTGGTAAAGCTRCCCATAAAGCTGAGGAGCATCACCCTGCCCATGTATGAGTGGGGCTGTACACCAGGGGCTGGGCTGGGCACCACAAACACATCCCCCAGTCACTGGGAGCTCTCTCCCAGTGCAGAGCTCATCACTGCTACTCTGGAGTTTYCTTAAAGTAATTTTTAAATAGTTGGATAATTTTCAATTTACTTTCCATAAAGCTCAAAGAACTCTTCTTTCATCTCTCTCCTGATTGCAGATGAATAYAGATTACATCCCTTAGTAAGAGAGAATGATGAGGTTATTTCTTCTCTTGCCAGCTTGGTGCTAGGCAATRGGATTTCAGAAATCATCCAAACTACTGCTGCCAGGGCCAGGTTACATGGAGAAGAACCTGTTTTCCACTCTGTCCAGTCTGTACAGATGCTGCCATTTAGAGAGRTGTGAATCAGAGTGCTTTATGCTGCTGGCTTAGTGTCCTGTTCTGAGTTATTATATTTAATTGTTGGTTAAAATGGTGTTTAAAATGTGCATGAGAAGTGAGCGCCAGCCCTGTTAGAATAGAAAAGTGGGTGGGAACACTCCTAAAAATCAGAGCTGTACTATCCTGCCTGTTTGCCTTGTGGTGGAACAGGGCCCCTTAAGCTGTTTTCAGGTAAAAGTACGATTAGTGTCAGTCAGTGACGAGCTGTTGGAAAGGTGGAGGCAGGAGGAGGAGGAGGATGTCCCATGGTTGGTGGTGACAATGCCCACAGTTACTGCTATACCAACATGTGCCCATGTGCTGTGGACMCAAGTGCTCAGCAGTGTTTCTCAATGCTCCAGGACATTCATTAGGGTTACTCTTGCCACAATKAGCTTTAAGGACATTTTGACTCTGAATTACTTAGAAAGTGCTCAGTGCTGAGCAGGTTGATCTCTCTTGCTCTGACTCTCTTGTATGAAGACAGGGTCTCCCTTTGCAGACACAACATGTTCTGGGCATGCTGGTTAGTGGCAGATACATAATTTTATTTTTTAGTTTGTCCCAGTGTCATTTCACCTACTGTTAAATATAGAAGACATGATGATCAACCATAAATGTGAGCAGCTCAATTCTTTACCATGCCATTGTCAGATGTTCCTGTCTCCACGTGTAGTGAGGTGAAGTGCTTTTGTTATCGTGGCRCTGACTGAGTGGAGCTCATCTAAATAGATGTCACTTGCCACTTCCCATGACTGCCAGCTGCCATGTCACAGCTCACACAGACGCCTGGTGTTGGAGTGTTCMGCAATTCTCCTGACAGTTGTTTCCCAGCCTTTCTGGAGGCTGCTGGTCCATGCATTACACATGGCTTGGCATGAGGGGTGACTCAATCAAGGGCACTCTTGTCCGTTGTCACTGTRACTCGTCTTCTGACAGCTTGGGTTTGAATCCAGTGGAAACAGCCTCACATGCAACAGCCGTTTCCMCTCCTGAGCAGGGATGTTCGTTGCAGTTTGGATTCCATTACAGTTCCATGACCTCAGGAGCCGGCTCTGCATTTGCACTGCCAGGCTGGGAATAGTTGGCATTGAGCAAAAATTGCTATTGTGTCAAGGATTTGGCCTGKCTCCCTACATGATGAGAAATAGGCACGGAGCCCAGGCAGCATAATGCACTTGGTTTCTTGCTGATTTTTACCTGCCAAATCTGGAGCAGAATAAGCAGTTGCGGTTGATGTCACTCTTCTTTAAGTTCTTATTTATTTTTACAGGCATCTGACTAGCTAGATTGGTGAGATTTAAACTCATCCTACATAACTCAATGCAGATATGTCACATGACTRTGTTAACATTTCAGGTTCAGGGAGTAAAGTACACACTGACCTGCTTGCCTTATAAAATGCCTGTGGTCTAATTGAAGAGCTCATAACTTTTTTGAATAACTAGCTGAGGTTTTTCTGTTTCCACTGCAAAGCAGCTTTTCCCAGGTTTTTTCACCATTCGGCTAAAATGAACAACACAAATATACCCAAAACTTGCTTTTAATGCAGTCCTAGCACCACTAGGTACTAGGTTCAATAATGAATGGGATCTATATCCCGTTTAAAAACGAGGAGGATTTCCCAGTGCTGAAAATACAATAAATTGCCCACATATCGATACGTGTTTGACCTCACATGCATCCTGTGACACCTTGCCATTTCTTCGGGTAAGAAATATTCCATGCTSCAGCCACAGAAGTCAAATTCCACAGCAGTTGTTGCTTCCTCAAAACCCAGCTCTCTTCCCTTCGACCGCAGAGCTCGGCTGTGCCCTCCTCCAGCACAGCTCAATTGTGCTTGAACTCCAGCAAGCARAAAGGCTGGTTATTTTGGCCTGGAAAGCTCTGTGTTCAAGGCAAGGCTGCCTGTGCAGGACTGTTTCCCTTCTGGCCCCCTCCCTGCCTTCCAAGGAAAACAACAGTGCTGGGCTTGCGTGCTCCTCGGGGCTGCAGTGGCACCGGGGTGGCAGAGCCGGATGACATCGGATCGGTCCCTTTGGTGCTCGGTTTTGCAGCCCTGCAGCCCAGATCCTGAAAGCAGATCCTTGAAGAGAAAGCTCTGAGCTCATGCAGATCAGTTTGCAGGACTGAGCCTCGAGAACCACAGTAATTAATAACAACTTGGCAAGGCCGTCCTGGATTTCAATAGGAGTTTTGCACTAGAGCGGGATGAGAATACAGCATTAAAATAAGGCAGACAGTTCACAGCAGGCTGAGAAGAGAGGCCAAAATCAACAGGATAAAACTCTCCTTTTACAAAAACTGCCCTAAACCTTTTTGTCCACACACAGGGCCTTAATTCAAGGCTTGTCGAAGTCAATGGGGAAAAAAACTCATTAATTTCAATGGGTTTGAATTAGCTTGAACCCCAGTTCTGGCCAGAGGACAAGTATTTATAAGCTGGCCAGGGATGAATTTAAGTTGGAAACTAGAGGACAGTCTCCAAGTACAGAGCAGAGGGGTTCTGGAGCCACCTTCAGCAAAAGGGGAGGTGGCAGAAATGTCTTAATAATCATTAAGATGGGGCTTGTCTGAGCTAAAAAGGAGACTGTAATGTGGTGGGGACGTGACAGCAGTGCAGAGGTCTCTGGTCTCTTCCCACACCAGCCAGGCAGTGGGGCAYTGGCCTGTCACATTCCTTCTTTTCCTGTAACTGCAGTTCACAAACCCCTATTTTAGGCAACTGCTATTTTATCCTTAGCTTCATTTCAAGGAGATGATGTATCTCCAAATTATTGAGTATTGGGAGTATTTAGCCACAAATACTCCTGACAGGCTTSACACAAACACCACACTGTCTGGTGTCCCAGCTAACATGGCTTTCTTGTTATCATACTGACAACATCATTTCCAGTCATGCTACTTTTCCTGTTACAGAACTCATGCTTAAAATATCTTTTTCTGAAACCCCTTGTGTTTTAGCTGAGCTCTCATTCCCTCCCCAACACGTGCCCCTATGAATTCCTGAAAGCCACACTGACACGAACTTATAATGCTTGAACTTCGATGTTTGGTGTTTCTCAGATTTTGCGACTGTGCCTCATAAGCAGCTTTGATGTGGGTTGGCATCCTCCCTGCTTTCCCAGGTTGTCATCTTCTTCCTCCAAGTTTCTGCTTCTTTGTGCTGCTTCTCTTTGCTTTGTACTGCCATGAAGTTGGATGGGGATTCACAGGATCGGCAAACCCTGAGCTCAGTCCCTACAAAGAAGGATGCTCAGTTCTGGCATYTGAAGGGGGCAYARTTTAYAGCCAGTAGTATTTGTAAGCATCCAGAACACAGAAAATCCATTTCCTAAAGGTTAATGCGGTTAGTAGGAACCACGTCATTAGGTATTTTAAGGATCTGTGTATTGTTGGATGTTATCATGAGGCTGTAACTCTGAGTTCCCTGTCAYTGCCTGGCTCACGTGCAAAGTGTAGTATTGGTTCTTTAATTAACATTGTGTTATATAAAATATATGTGGCTCCAGTAGCATGCAGTCCTCACTACTGAAATTAATCAGACTCTAAATAAAACTAAACCTATYTTTTGGCTATCGAAGTTAGCCCATTTTAATGGAAAAATGATRAATTGCTGGCTGTAAATATGCTGTAGTACTGAACATAGCTTTGATCCAATTTTGATTTCCCTTAAAATCCCTTACAAAACAGTACTGTCAGATATTTAACTCATATTTRTTACAAAATGTAACTAGTACATTTCCAGTGTCTCTTTCCTTCCAAAAATATAAAAAGCAACCAAATTTAAGACAGTGATAGCTTTTCACAGGTAGATAATAATATTTTTTGAAAAAAAACAGATCACAAGTCAAAAAATAACACTTCTCAGTGGATGTAAAGTAGAAAATTATTTCAAAGTTAAAACAAAATTATGTTCTTTCTTGCTCATTTTTTTCTTAATGCAGAGTGAAATATTGCCAGCAGTTAATGAACCATTTTTAAACAAGATTGTTAAAATAAAGGTTTTAGAATTTAGCAAAATCAATAACTCAGCTAGAAATGGTGTTAAGTTTCAAGGGTAAGATTGTGATGCTAATGACATGGTAAAAAMCCCTTATCTCACCTAATTTAATAATCCCTTATGTCAGATTGAGAGCCACATTGTGATTGAATATGGTTTAAGCTGGAGGAATTAAAGCCTATAAAGTTATTCAGAGTTTGCACCGAAGTAAATCAGAGCAGAATCTGGCGGAGTTTTCTTCTTCCAGACCCAGACACAAACGTGAGTGCTCTGAAGAACCTTCATGATAGAGATTTGTTTTTCTGAGCAACTGAAATGAACTGGCTTAGAGCTTGTGCCAGATCTGGCTGAGCTCCTGCCAAGTCTGGTGTGCTGATTTGTGTGGCAACACTGGCAAGCAAGGCGAAGGTTTACGTTGCCTGGGACGTTCCACATGGATTCAGGACTGGGAAGTGCTTCCAATTCCCTCCCATTCTGCTCTGTGGCCTCAGCCAGTCCTTTCTGTTAATGAGCTCAGAGTGAAAGGCTTGGGCTGAGATTTAAAAGCCATTTTTGGGGCATACGGTGTGTTATGGCCTTTCATCAGCGCCGCTGTGACATGTCAGGAGCGCGCTGGTGCTGGGAATGAAGAGATTTGTTTTCTGGATAAGTATAGTCACAGCTATTTCCTGCGCATTCCAGGGATGGAGAAGTYGCCTTGCCAATTCGCTCTTGACATATTTACAGACAGAGAAGCCACCTTTGGACTAGTTTTTGCAAACATTGTGTTCCATTATGAAAATGTTCCCAAGGCTGAGGGTGAGGAGTCTGGCTCAGAATATCTCCCACCCCAGACAGTGTGGGCCAGTGTCTGATCTCAGCTGCGCTGGGGAACATCTGAAGGAATTCCATTAACTTTCCAGCATGTGTTCTGGATGAGCAGTGGAGCTGAGAGTAGAGCCTGATCCTCAGTCTTCAAGAGGTCTGAAGTGGACTAAAGTGCTGAATTTTKATTTTTTCTGTTTTCTAAGCAGGAAATAGCCCCACAGAGCCCTTTTATGGGCCCTGCTTTCCCAACTATGAGAGTCTGAAGGAGTAAGGAGATCCACTGGTATCCAAATTCCACAATTAATAATGCATTCCCAGAGTAAAGGGGAATTGCTGTGGTTGCCAGCAGGGCTGGTGATTCTGCATGTCAAAAGCAGTATTGAGGAGCTCTCTGAAGGCAGCTCCAGCACCATCAGGGCCATGAATAATGAATAAAATGGATGTGCAGTTCTGGTATCAGCCAAGCTTTTAAGTCCAATCTTAAATCCTGGGACCTAAARCTCATGTGCTTTACTAAGCAGAGCCGGTTATCTGAGCTTAGGCCTGACTTAGGTGAAACCATGCTGTATGAAAAAGCAAACCAATGCAAATGGAGCAGTGAGGGATGTTTTCATGGGGCTCTGAAGGTGATGGGAGAATTCCCACTGCCCTTCACTGACCCTTAAACAAGGCTGCATTACGGCATGGATCTGGGAGAGGAGATGAGAAGGCAAAAACCTCTTTGAGAAATGGTGACACTGGTGTCACAGTCTGGCCACCTCAGTGCTTAAATGGAGATTTTTCACTTYGCTACCAAAAGCCGTTTGCACTTGAGCCAAGGCAGTGTCTCTGCAAAATGTCACTCCAGAGTAATATTTTTATTACCGAATTCTAATCTCTTGGAAAAAGGTAGTGTAAGAGGGTTGCTAAACTTCTCACGTGGGCCTAAGCACAGGCCACGCTGCTTTCCTGCAAAAGGCCAGTTTGTATTGAGCCTAGTCAGGAGCAGGCAGCGCAGATGTTAAAAGGATGTGGTGTTTAGGTTGCGTTTTGCAACAGGTAGATTTCCTGGCACTGGAGCTTGAYAGCCTAGTTTGCAAAATTACTAAGGTGGATTCTGCTTGCTCTTACACGTCCTTGGCCACTGTTGAAAAATGAGAAGTATCACCACAGTGGCAGCTGGCCCATTCTCTTCTGTTTCGTCAGGTATAAGCGCCTGTTCTCYAGTGACAAACCTCGATGATAAACCTTGTTAATGACAAGTAAGAKACAGTAAAATGGTGAAACTCTTCAATAACAGAAAATATATCTGAAAGAGAGCCTGGTGGGTCAGCTAGTCTGTTTTCTGCCTGTCATGCTGGGCAGGGTGCTGSCTGCAGTGGGAAGGGCAGAACCACCAGCCAGAGGGTTATTTTTGTGCTGGACAGGTAGAGATGTCTGGAGCCTTTCAGTTATCCCTGTTTGTGATATGTGAAATTGTTGTATGCTTACCACTGGCTTTATGACGAGCCAAAATGGCTCCAGACTGAGGTTGTCCTGGAAAAGGAAGGGTTTTAAAGCAGACCTCAGCCAAAGCCCGTGGAAATGGTGGACTTTGTTGTGGTTTGGCTGAAGCCTTCTGCCMRGATAGCACTGGYGGGTYTGTCCTTGCTGTGTGAGGGTTAGGTGCCTTCTGTGGGTTTTGTTGTCAGTTGTGGCCAGGGCTGGGATTCACAAGCATCTTTTATCCTCACTGCAAATGCACGAACAAGGCAGGCACTGCTGGGAGGCAGAGGAGCTGCTGCTGGGGCCTCATGCTGGGACAGAGCCTGCCTGGCTCCCCGGGAGGAGGCACGGACAGCCCGACCTGCCCCGTCACACGGCGTCCTGTCTGCAGCCACACCTCTGAGCCAGGAAGAAACGGGGCACRGCCAGCCATGGCAATGGTTTGTGGTGCAGGTGGCCAGAACTGGCCTTGTGTTCCTCTGGGTTGGGGTAGAGGAACAAATCTGGAGCAAATGGAATCTTTAAGGGCTGAATGCGCCTGTCCGCTGTGAGAAGAGYTTTAGTTACAGACATCTGGAGCCCAATGGGTCTGTCACCTGATGGAGCAGCAAAATATGTCCGCACTGGGTAGGGAATATGGGAGTGGATTCCTTGCATCTTGTGATTTCAATAAATGGCAATCTGCCTGTCGTTATCACATGAGAGTATTGCACAGGCATTCCTCAGACATCCTGAGTTGTTGCTACAGCTTACGGTTGACTTTCTCAGACACTGAAGTATCATCTTGCTGACTTCTTAGAGTTTATAAGTATTGATTGCCTTTCAGTGCTATAATATATTCCATGTATATAATCTAAAATGTGTATAATGTAAAGACACATATTTCAGTATTAAAGATACAAAAAGTGGCAAAGCTGAAGATGTGACTCAGGTCATGAGTMAAAGAAACAGTGGGATTTTTAATTAAGTCTGCTGATTTTCTTTAAGGCTGACAGTACATCTGAGAATTTGACATTTATTTATGAATGCATTCCAGATTTGCACGCTGCATATCAAAACCGAGGACAAGCCTAGAGAAGGGTGGGGTAGTGTGCTTAGATACTGTATCTGACTTGCCCTCCTGCCCGCAAGTGAAATTCTTTCCATCTGAGTCCTCCGGAGGTGGTGCTGGGTGAAACAGCCTTTGGCAGAAGATTGTCTTGTCMCTACTCCTGCCCTGAGTCAACCAAGAAGATTTGCTTTGTTTTCACCCACTTCTGTCTCCTGTCTGCCTCCGAGGGTGGTGCCTCCCCTCTGCTATGCTCACCAGGGTGGGAAACCTGTCACCTTTCYTGCCTGCTGCTAATTTCCACTTTCTGTTGGAAGGGCCCTTGGGATTGAACGGGACTCCTGTCCTTCCCAGGTGTCCGTCTTTGCCACCTCAGCCCATGGTGTGTCCTGACACTGCTCCTTCACTTCCCAGACACATCTGTGTGGTGTTCTGGGGGAGCAGAAGGGTGGTGAGGGGGTCCCTTCTTGCACTCCCTTCCTGTCCTACATGGTACAGGTACAACAGTCCCATCTCAGGGCASAGCTCCTCGCTGAGGTGCTGCCAGTGCACAGCAGAAAGCAGAATGTCTTCTCAGGACTGTGCTGGCTTTGCCACCACAGTGGCGAGCTTAAACACAGTAAATGGTTCCTCAGTGGCTCCTGAAGCCAGGCTGGAGTCTTCATTCAGGTGGTGCTCAGCTCTGGGTGAGTGGGCAGTGTTTAGAGCTGACAATCGCTTTGATGCCCTTATCTGCTCTTTGAAGCCGAGGAGCGGCTCCCTGCCCATGCACACGTGATAAGCTCCATCAGATTCTGCRTATCTTCCCTGCAAAAATACGGGGCTGAGTTGACTCAGCCGGGACAGGAGCCTGTGACTCTCAGTGTGGGTGTGCTGTGGTTTTCCCACATCCATCCTGCGTGGCTGGCGTTGGCACGGGGTGGCAGGGCTGGCATCTGCGCCAGGGGCTGCCCAGCACAAACAGCCTGGGCCTTGCTGATTTAAACGCCAAAAGAGGTGGTGTTCCCACCTCCTGGCCCCTCCCTGGCACTGCACAAACCAGTGTCAGGTTCTCAGTGATCTCCATTCACACCCAAAAGTCTCCAGTAACTCAGGAGGATGTTTCTTTAGGATGGCTCCAGCTGTCTTATGAGGCTTTCAGGAACTGTGGTAGGGCTTTGCCCTCCAAATGTGGGGTTACCAGAACTGACTTGGGGTAACTCAGCATTGAGCCATTGCTCATGGGGCTCCTGTGGGTGGTACATGGGGAAGTGACAGAAAGCTGGGATGCAGCCAGGCAGCCAAAAATATCAGGAGAAGGGCAGAATTATTTACAAAGCAACTGAATATTTTTCCTCCCTCCCCCTCACATTTTTTAACAAGCTTCTTTTACCACTGAGAATTTCATCCTAAAGAAAATTGGCAAATGTCTGGGAGGCAGAGGTACACCTCCACCACATTGTTTAATAACAATGTACTGATAGTCCTAGTGGCAGTAGATAGTGCTTTCTGACCCAAAGAATGCACATTCCACCTTGACAAGAAATAAAAAAAAGAGAGAAAAAAGAGAAAGAGAAAATAATGGTTTGTGGTTGTAAATGCTTGTTCAAAGCCAAAGGATTTCATGTCAAAAGTCTCACAGATCCCTACAGTGACTGCAAGCAAAACATAGAAGATTTGAGCTCAAATAGCTCCAAGTGTTGAAACTCAGCCCATTTTGGGTCAAGAAGCCAGTGGGGAAATGCTGTCTTTGTGAAAATTTGGTTGAAGCTAGTTTAGAGCAGATACAGAAAATGACTTGAAGCTACAAACTCAAGTTGTCAGAAGTRCATTTCACTTACCAGGCTAAAATGTGGCCTAATTCAGCTCTTACGAAAAGCTCTGGAGGTGCTTCCATCGATTTCCGTGAGTGCTGAGTCACCAGTGGCTGCTGAGTCACCAGCCCTGAGCWCCAGTCAGGACTGTCAGAGCCCTGGTGAGAAGGCAGCTCTGATTCAGCTGGGAATTTATCCTTATTTTTAAGTACAGTATAATGCCAATTTGTGTTATTACCTTGCCTGCAGCAGCACTGTGCAGAACAGAATAGCCTGACAACTGATGAAGTGAATGTTTCTTAAAAATACCTTCTGAAATGACAACTGCTTTTTGTCCCTAAAATATGTAGGAATTTTGCAGTGTTTCCTCCTTGACTTCCTCTCCCACCTTCTGTGACAACGGGAAAAGAAAGGAAAAAAAGCAGCTTCTTAACTAGAAGTGAAGTTACTGCTTTTTAACAGCGTATAATCAGGAAATGTCAGAAACCTGAAATTGGTTATCTTTTTGTGAATGTCTCCTCAGTGCTGCTGCAATTCAAAACAAAGGTGGATGTGCTGAGCRCTTCTTTTGGAGTCACTGGCTGCTCTGGAAGGGCTGCTTGTGAGTCCTTCGACAGCATTCTGGAGAGGCTAATGCAGGTGACATCAAAGTGACCAGGGGTACAGATGGCACCTGGATGGGTGAGGGACAGGCTCACAGTCACCTCCAGTCTCTGGCTGGAAACTCTGGAGCACAGAGGGCTGCTCTGGAGGAGCTGTGGTCGGTCGGTCGGGAGGAAGTGCCAAGCTAAACAAACACTACTTGAGGTTACGAAGCTCAGAGGGTGTCGGTATCACAAACCCCAATCTCTGCCTCTGCTCTGCTGCTCCCAAATCACTCCGGAGAGCAGCATGGGGAGGTCGTGCAGATAACATGGAGAGAACAGGAGCCAGCTGATGCCACGCTGTGTCTGGTGGGGGAGCACTCGATTTCCTTTCCTTGTGCTTGTACTGCTCTGGACAAAGTTGCTCAACAGCCTGATRGCAATTAAAGAATTCTAATCATGGGAACAATGGTTCCAGGGCCCGGAGTAGCCTATGACACTCTCATATTGGATGTTGGTGCTAGATGGATGGGTGGAAGCACATGCTGCCWCTCACCTTGGGGCAGACATGGAACAGTCTCTGCTCCGAGGCCTCTCTGCCCTGTGGTGAGAGACAGTGTGAGGTACAAAGGCACAAGGAGGTAATGCTGCCAATCACAAGATCAARCAATTGCTTGGGCTGACAATAATCTCAGTTTGAATTGCAAAAATGTRTCTGATCCTCACAAGGGCATGAACTGCACGTGGCAGGGCTGGCCAGCAAGGGGCTGGGCCAAGCAGCAAATTTGGTCTCATTTGAAGAGATAAGTGGGGGCAGAAAAACATGTTTACAGCCTCTGCTCTGGTACTTAYGGGTAATTGACTGTATTTTTAGATKCTTTGGTAATTGTAGGTGTAAATAACAGGTTTTACATGAAATGCATGAAATTTRGGGCCTTTTCCAAATGATGTCATCAGCCCAGGTGCGAACTGTCAGAGCCACGCACAGCTGTGAACAGGAGCAGTTGGAAAGAGCAGATTTTGATGTGTAAATCCTCAGTTTGTCCGTTTGCACTTGGAGCACTCCTGCAGCTCATCCCTGGCGTGCCCCAGCTCTGGTGTTCACCCCTGCRTGCGCTGATCTCACCTGCACATCGCACCTCAGTGTCTGATCTGTTTTATCTCTGTTCAGCTGATGCCTATCTTGGAATAAAATTTCCCATGGCTTATCAGCACTTGACAATTAGATGCTTAACATCCCACTTAATGCAAAACAGATTACATCCTGGGAATTAACAAAACAATCAAATGCCTTAAGGGATAATGGAAGATTTTTTATAGATGTGTATGTGTTTTTATATACACATATATGTGTTTAGACACACACACGCATGCATTCATAGTTGTGAAATCTGGAGATGCTGATCAGCTTTCACTGCTTGATTGATTTTCGTGGCTCATTCCTGTGCCTGTTCTATTTTTTCTTTTTGGTAGCAGTTGTKTTCCRTGTTGGCAGTGCCTGGTGTTGCCCYTCCCGAGGTGTCATAGAGGCTGCCCAGGGGTCCCCAGGCGGCTCCGAGCGCTCCCCTCCGTGCCCAGSCGGCGACTTTGCTCCCTCTGGTGGCATCCTGAGCCCGGTCTGTTCCCAGCAGGGTGGATCCTCCCAGCGCCAGTGCCCGCGGAGGTGGGCAGCGAGGGGACACACGGCAGGGCTGGGACAGGGCTGTGCCTGCCATGGCCAGCCCCTCTCCCTCGGGGAATCCTCCCCCAGGTAATGGTGTGGGTCTGGTCCCGGTGCTGATCCCAGGACAGCACAGCAGGGCCTCTGCCTGCTGAATTTCAATATATCTGATCATCTCTCTCTAGCTTTATTGCAGAGCTGATTATCTCAACCCCAGCTCTTGCACATGCTGAGGCTGGAGCTGTCAGGAATAGTTGCATTGCTGGAAAAATGCAGAATCGTTTCCTTCCTGCAGCTGGGATCCCCACGGAGCAGAGCATTTTGCCTGTGATTTCCAGTCCTGCTGTCACTCAGCACTCTGACTTGCAGTGGAGGTGCATGGTCCAGCTTTGTGGACATGGCCCTTGGGACTATGGGAGGTGATGAAGGGACTGAAGGGTCACAGCAGCTGGTGAAGATTTATAAAAAATATTTAGACATAAGTTTTTTTAATGTTGAGAGAGAAAATAGTTGTTCCATTCACTTGTACAGTACCTGCACATGATGGGCTGAGATCCCCAGCAGCCACCAACCACAGGGAGATCTGGGGATCTGCTTGGTGCCTTCATCACCTACAGATGCTGTGGACATCCTCACAGGGTATGGGGCCAAATCCTGGGCTCAGCCATTCCAGTCTGACCCCTGTGACTCCGTGTCCCCCCTGCCCAGTGCTGTGCCCACCCTGGCACACACAGGCTGGAGCAGAGCCTCAGGCTTCCCATGAAGAATGCTTGGGCTGCCCTGTGTTTGTGTTATTTGGTAAATGATGCTCTTTTGGCTGCCTGCCCTCAAAGAAGAAGAAATTGCTGTTGCTATTTGGTGATCCTTCCAATAACTGACCGAATGCAGTAGTTCAGGTCCTGACACACACGGTGTTGATTCATTTAACTGGTGATTTCTGGAGGCAGCAGCCCCGTGATACAGTGCACCACACACACGCAGAGAAAAAGCCAGTTGTGCCTTAAAGCATGTAAATAAATGCCAGGCATAGCACTGCTACCTCTCTTCTAAGTATGAGAATATCTCTGTCTGATGGAGCTTTGCCTAGGCCGATACGATTAACCCCATTTTACAGAGAGGGAAATTGATTTTCAGCCATCATAATCCAACAGGCCAAAAATAAAAACCAGTTCCTGTGAGTCCTGGCCCTGCTTATCCTGTCCCAGTGACACATAGCTCTGTAACTTGTCCTATCCTTTGTCCTCCACCACAAATGAAACTCTCTCTGAAATCATTGAGCTTTCCTGGATGTTCCCAAGGCTGCTGCAGGGTGCAGGCTGGGCAGTGGCTTGGGAGGAGGAGGAGGAGGAGGAGGAGGAGGAGGAGGAGGAGAAGGTGAGCCTGGCCTCACCTCTGCCAGCCACAGGCACTGCTGGCACCAGCCAGCTCCCACATCTCTGTGCTGCTGGAAAAAGCTCAAATCCTGGTGTTCTCCATCTTCATGCTGCATTTCATTTGCAGTTTAAAAGCAGCAAGTGACTCTTGGAGCCAAACAAATGCCTGGCATTTGGCTGTGMCTGTGTTTTCCTGTGGCCAGGCTGACCTTTATGAACACCAGAATCACAGCTATGACAGGCAGCTCGYTTGAACCCTCCCTTCTGTGGCCTGGGGAGGTTTTGTAATTGTTGGAAAAGCCAAAAAGTCTTTCTTCAGACCCTGATTTTTCCTTAGCAACTGACTTTCCTCCTTGATTTCGCTTCACCTTTCCCTTCTATGTAACTCACAGCGATCCTTGTGCTTGAAACCTCCTTTTATTGATGCAGATGCAATCAGCAAGAACCATGAGCAGTTGCAGAGTTCAGTCCAACTGTGAAATCACTCATAAATGTGCTTAACTTCAGTAAAACTATTCTTGTGCTCAGTCTTAAACATGTTCTTTACTCTTTTGCAAGTCCTTGGCCCTCTCACAGTCACAACTGGGTCACTGATTAGCCAAGGAATGGCAGAATGAGGAAAAGGCTCTTGTTGGGATCTCTGTGAAAGTGCTTTTCTGAGCCTGTGGTCAGTGTCTGCTCTGATGGCAGATGAGTGCAATTTTGTTGTGCAGTGAAGGAWTGGAGCATGAAATCCCCCATTGAAGTGCTCTTAGATATTCCTGTAAAATGCTGAGTGTGAGTGAAGTGCCTGTGGCGTGGCTGCTGCACGTTGTGCTGTCCTCATCACTCACAGCTGCTCATCAATCTCTTGGTGGCTGTTTCTCTACTTATTCTGGGCCTTTCCAAGTGTCCATCTTGCTCAAATGTTAAAAAATAAAAAAAAATAACAAAGAAAAAACCCAAATCAAAGATAGCATCAAAAAGTTATGAGACTGGTTTTTGAATTTAAGTCTTTAATTGGGATTTGCTGCCATTGCTTCAGGGTGTCCAGGACATATTTACACTTTGCTTTAAAACCAAGGCCTTTGGGCATCATGTTATTTTCCAATGGATACAGGATGCTCACCTGAAAGCCAACTTAAGGAATGAAAAGGAATTATGTGCTCCATTMTGCGATGTAGTAATGTCTTATAGAAACTGTTTTTATGGTCTGATTTGCTAAGTGAGTGAGTGGCAAACAGTTTAAGGTGCTTTAAAGCTGAATTGATGTTGCTCTCATCAGTTGTGTATCCTTTGTATCCTGCCTGTTCCTTGCTGTGCTCTGTACAGCACCCAGCGCTCTGAGTGAAGATCTCAGCACCTGCTGAAAGCAAATAATGATAATTAGTTCTAATAGCTGTTSTGTTTCACACCTCTTCCAGCATGCCAAGGCAGATCACAAGGAGATGTCACCAAAGCAAATAATCACCCCAGYGCCAAATGGCTTAGCATGATTTCAGTGCATGGCACGAGGGTTTGCCTGCGTGATCCTTCACAGAAGTGCTGAGCTTCTGCAGCTTTGCCTGCCTGGTATTCTCTGCTCCCAGTTTATGACCTCTACTGGTTCTGAGCCTTGCTCRTGCTCAGGGCTCTGACATACAGGTGAATTACCAGTGCAACACGTTCCTGCATGTCAGGTTCTTCACCACAATTGCCTTGTTCATGCTTTTGCCCAGCACTGCAGCTATCCCCTTTTYTCTTGTGGAGGGGAAAAACTACTTTAGCTTACCTTGTGTTTGCCAAGGGGGTAGAGAAAGCACAAAGGCAGCTGTTACAGAATAGATGATACCTGTTAACTGGTGTTATTATTCCTGTTCCTAAAGTTACTCTATGTGTTGGGGTCATGCTCGTGATTTAGGGTATGAACTTGGTACCAAGCAGGCAAACACTTTCATGGATCTCCTCATTACCTTCAAACCATAAGGAACTGTCTCCAGTGGATGTGTGTAATAGATGTGCCTGGGGCTGTTCAAGCTAGGGCAAGATATCACAGGCAGAAAAGAATCAACACAGGAATATTAACAATACATTATTTTGCTGGTGCAGTTTTCCCATATGATTACAAGTGATGAGTGCTCCGTGGGAGTGAGGGAAAGGAGGATCAGCCCCATACCAATAGGCTGTGCTCGGCTGTTCACAGTCACACACCTCTCTTTACTGTTAGTTCATTTGTTTGCTCTCATTTTCTCCATTCTGTCCTGGAGGCTAACCACATATCATATATATTTAAAAGAACAGTAGCCTACAACTGGTACAGATCTTAGGGTTCCTTTCCCGAAACATTATGATATTCCTGCTGAGAATATGAAGATAAAGGCTTTAATCCTTGGGAACAAAAGGGTGTGAGTAATTCCATTTCATTGCATGACCTGGAATCTCCACCCATATAAATACATCAAAGAGCAGCTATGATTTCACTCTCTGAMACACATGGATTGAGGTTCTCATCCTGGGAAGCAAAGAGCTCCTGTGGCTGGGCTGGACAGTGCCCATGAGGCTGGGTAACAGGGATCTTCACAGCGTTGTTTGATCTTCCTACTGGACCAAAATTATTCACATCTCCCCAGTGTTGCTGAAAACTTMTCCAAGCACTCAAGGCAATTATTTTTAAATGTATGTGTGTTTTGGGCCAAGTCCATGAATCCTGACTCACGACTGACTCAGCCCTTACTTAAGCAAAACTCCATTCGATTTCATTACAACTGGGGGCAGGACTCTGTGATTCCTGCCCCTACCAACAGGAGCTGCAAGAGCCCAGCCCCAGCTCTCTTCTRCAGCTGCCAGGACCTGCCAGTGCTCTGGAGCCTCCTGCACCTCTCTGAATCCTGCAGACAGCAGAGCTGTCTACCTAAAAAACCCATCCTGCTTGACTGTCCTGCTCAAGCCACCACATGGGTGAAGGAGAACCACGCGGGCCTGGTGCTTTATTGGCTAACAGAGCTTGGAGCTAAACCTGCCAACAGGCTGCAGGAAATTCTGTGACCCACATTGATCAGGAGCTCAGACTAGATGGTTGTGATAGCCTGACCATCTGGCTGAAAACTGTTGCTCTGCAGATTGGCTGTAAGTCACTGGAGTATTTTAATTTTGTTATAAATTAATTTCTAACACGCTCAGCTCATCWTTGCATGCTAAGAGGCCAGGATGGTTCAGGTAAAGAGAGAAATTAGACAATGTGAGCACTGGGAAGAGTAATCTAAAATACCCAGGCAGATCTGCGGGGCAGAAGTGTAGCTGGTGCTAATARACCGGGCTGGATGTGAGCTCCTCTCTGTGCCCTGTTTCCCAGCACTCCTGGCTCCAGGCGAGGCTACAGCGCTGCTCCTGACCTGGCTCCCTGCACTCATGACTGCAGGAGTCAGCTCAGGTCTCGCCAGCCTTATTAGCTCTGGCTCTGTGCCGGCAATTCCTATTCAAGCTGGCTCTGTGCAACGTGCCTGGATGTCTGTGCCGTGCACATCCCGGCATGGGAGTGGTGTCCCAGTGTCAGGAATGTGGGACAGAGACGCTCTGGCTGCCTGCTGAGAGCAGCACGGTCACATTCACACAAAGGAAGAGGCTCTGCTGAAGCGAGCTGTCCTGCCTGGAGGCAGCCCAAGTGTCTCTGTCCTGGCATGGATAATCCAGAAGTCACCCAAGGGAGGCTGAGAGTGAGAAAATAGTAATAAACTGTCTTGAAGTGTCCTTGCTGTCCAGGAGTCCCAGGAGAGCCTATTAAAACCCAACCGTTTTCTGCTTAGCAAGTGTGACTGCCAGTACGTGGCTAAAGCAACCAAAAAACTTCAATGGAAATGTTACTTATCTGTGTCATTTAAGATAAAGCCACTGTGTTTTGCATGGCTGCACCTTGACAAATGGCCTGATTGGTTTTATTCCTAACTACAGCTAGAAATAACAGAGCTGCTGTGCATATTCCCATCATTTGTGTTATTTAGATTTTTGGCCTCAGAAGAGGAAGCATTTGCAGGATTGGACTCAGTGTTTGGCCTGTCAGCTGTTGCTGCACCCTTTGGTGCCTTTCATCAAAGTAAACAGGTTTGATCTGCAGTTTGAGTAACTTGCTGTTGTCTTTTGTAATGCTGCATTAGTAGGCTTTGAAGATACATTTTCTGCCAACATAAACACTTTCTTGACTAACAGAAATAAGTCCTTGCTTGCATTAGTTTGCTGTGAATGTTACAAAGGCTATAAAATAATTTTAAGTAGATGTCCTTGTCTGAATCTCCTTTAGACTACTGCAAGGSTCCCACAATAATGACTAAGTGAGGGTCTCCTCTCAGCAGACAAAGGTTTGTTCCCTTTTCCCCCCCTTTTTTTTTGGTTTTTTTTTTCTCTGCCTTTTTTGAAAAGAGAAGAGCTGAAAGCTGCCCGACCCAGTGATGTTCTTTATTCTTCTGTCTCCCCATCCCACCCCAGACTTCCTGGGAGGACACATAAAAAATGACTTGCCCTGTTCTGCACAGCACTTCACCTGTGTGATATTTGCWAARGAATTTWGTCTCTTAGACATTCTTGAGAGGTCAGTGAATTGCCCAACAGGATTTAGTGCTTTGTCCCTGCCATTTCTGACTRAAGKGGAACTCTCACTTTTACTGCCACAGTTCCTGCTTTGCTGKACAGACTTGAGATCAAAACCCCACYGTAGTCAGAAATTATTYCTGTTGGCTTCACAGGTGTTAGATCAGTCCTTTATTTTGTTCAAGGCTATCAACGTCCAAACGGGAACTGTATTCAGAGACAACTCTTTGAAGAAATGTAAATGTCTCCTCTTCAGCACATTCACATCAAATATSGTTTTGGCTCTGTAGTTGTGAAAAAATACAGAAATTACCAGTAGAGACACCAAGATCTTATTCAAGTCTAGGGAAACTGGTGAGTAAGGAAATTCTTCAACATTTGCTCTTTTGTGTTCRCATTTTTACGACTTGAATTCAAATCTGCCCACACTGAAGAGCCTGGAAACAAGATCTTCAGGTCTTTCCTAGYTGCAGTGAGAACACACCCAGACAGAGTACATGAGGAGAATTAAAGGAAGAAGATTTGCAAAACCTCTTAAAACAGCAAGCTTCTTAATTTTCCTTTAGAATTCAAAGGATCCATCAGCCAAAATATTTAAGGGCTGAAGCAGCTAAGCCCCAGCAGAGTGCGTGGCTGGCTTGGTTTGCTGAGGCTTATCTGAATTTGGTCCTGTAAAAGCGTGAATTATTGACTCTCCTCTTTTCTCTGCTTTACAGTCCTCAGGTACCTGGAGGGCATCCCAGAAAAACAGGAGGCTGAGCCAGCCTTCACAGACATCAATGCTTTCTGAATCTCGCTGGCTAARCCCAAGTTTGAATATTTAAGGGTCTTCAAAATTCCCATGTAACACCCCCTACCCCAAAAGGAAAACCAGCTAAGCTCAGCTTCCCTGTAAAGCCAGAGCATGGCCAGGGAGCAGCTGCCTTCCCATCAGAGCAGGAGCCAAGAGCTGCTGCAAAGACACACCATTATTCCAGCCTAGTGGTTTCCAGAGGCTGGGCTCTGATTGCTGTGGGTGAAATTCGTACTGTGTGTGGAGAGCACCAACAAGGCTGACAGTGTAGTGGGAGTGAATAATGCAGAGGCCTTTGCTCGTCCTGTTGCACAGGAATGATTCCCACGTCCTCCAGGCAACGYGGAGTGAATCAGTTTTGAAGAGCCTCTGCGGCACCACTGCGGCAAAKTAGGGAAAATATTGCAAAGTAGAAAAGATTTTGGTCAGTTGCTTTTTCTCTGGCTGGTCATCTGGCTACTCATGCCTGATTTTTGTTGTGTTTTGTTCGTGCAGCTGTTGGAGTTAATGTGTGGCACCTTTTGGGGGTGCCCTGGGTAGGCACATCCTTCCCTCAGCCCAACACGTCCCCTGACTCCAGCAGGATCCAGCCCTGTGCCTGCCAGTCCTCCCTCCTGCCCATCCATGGCCAGGRTTGCCACAAAGCTGAGTTTGGCCTCATGCTGGACTTGCTGTGCTTTTTACAGGGTCCTTACACCTTTTGCTTCTTTGTTCGGGGCAGAGTTTAACACCCTGCCTTGTCAAACYTTGAATTAAAAAGCAGTGTCTTAGAAGGCTTAGATGGGATTAGGCAGCACAAACCTCTTRCACACACAGCTTACACTAAGTAAGCTTTTCTAAGTTRCCAATGCGTGATGTATCCGTAGCTCTSCTATCACTTTCCATCTYGGCTGGGTTGTTTCACAGGGGATRATGGAAGCTGAATTCAYTGACTTCYCCTAGGACTTGGGTGTTTGATGCCWTTTTGGTCTTGTGGTGTTCCAGCCATAATTTCTGAAAACAGTTGCCAAAGCCAGACCTGGTGTGGGCAGGTGTAGTTTCAGTTGCCTCAGCAGATCTGTGCCAAATTTCAGCAACTGCAAATCTGGAGGCAGCCTGTGCAGGAGGGAAAAGCAGGGGACCGTGGCTAATCCTAGGCCTGTCTCTGACCTGCTGTGGGACTTTATCTGCAGCTCTGCTATCCCCTCAAACCTGTATTTACATATTTAGAAGACAAGACCTCTGGATAAGGATTCCTTTATTATTTTTTTACGCAGAAATTAATATAAGGGGTTACAGTCATGCAACACTTAGATAATTGACCCATAATATCCCTTKCATTGCACAATTCAGTGTGTGAAAAGCATTTCTGTCCCACGAAGAGGCAACCTGGAGAAGAAGGGAAACATTTCTGTCTTTTGTTTCCTTGGCAGCCTTGCCCTCCCCTCCAGACTCCCATTTGGAAGATATTTATTAGGTGGGGAAAGCACAGTTAAGATGCTGCATTGCTCTCTGAAGCACCTTCTTTTCCTGCAYACACAGGGCTCTCATTACATCTTTAAAGAATCACAACAAAGAAAAGGAGCTGACACAATGAATTTTGATCTGGAAAATGAAATCTGACATAACCAGTAGTTACATTTTTCTTATTCCCTGGTAGTTTGCCTAAAGGCAGCTTTTAAATAATTCCTGCTTTTCACCTCCTGAGAAATAATCTATTTGCTTCTGAATTAATTAGGCAGCATCATAAAAACCCTTTCGAGACTTTGCAAGCTGCTGATCTAACTTTTTAAAATACATAATGGGCCTGATGCTTAGGCCAGACAGTGGGAATTCTGTTTTAATTTTGATGGGAACAGGCATTTTATRTGTGATGCTGCCGAAAAAMCAGGGTTYCCAGTAAAYAGTRCTGGGTGTTGCTTTTCCTSTCTGCTTTACTGGTATCTGTCTCTRTGTCTGGTCCCTGTCTCTATAACATCTTGAGTCTCACAGTGATGAGAGCATAGGTCCTTTCTTATTTCATTTTCCCTTCCCAATCAGTGCCAGGATTTCTGTTGTTTGCTGCCCTGATGAGCAGACATGTGCAGGGTGGGTAAGTGCTGTCTCTCCACTTGTGATGTCCAGAGTGTGATTGATCCTCCCGAGCTGGGCCATTGTGCAGGGCCAGGGAAATCAGTGGAGCTCTTACGTGCAGAATAGATCATCTCAAGCTTGGCTTTGAGATGTCAGCTACTCTAATACTCACCAGCTTAAATCAGCATCAACCCATTCTTCAGCAATAACATCATTTCCTGTTGATCTGAAAGACRAAAATAACCAAAATAATTTTGATCTCATTGATAGGATTTGTATTTTTTTTCAATTTTAAAAAACACCCAAATGGAGTTTCACCGACTGAACTGAAAGTATCTGTAGCAGTTCGTTTACAGGGTGATGTAAAAACTTTTATTTGACAAGGTAAGAGATTCAGGTAAGTTTCCAGCCTCGTGAGTTTTTCATGATGTTGGGCTTTATGGCCTGGATGGTCTCTCTGTTCTACGTTCCTTTGTTCTTACATTCCTGACTTTGCCTGTTGCCAGTGGCAATATCACCCACACAAGTCAGGACAAGGATTAGATCAAAAGATGCACGAGGAACCGAAGATGGCTCTGAGTGAGATTTGGAGCTCAGATTAGGAGATCTAAACACCTGTATGTCTTTCAGGTGTAGCTTTGTGTGCTGCTGGCACTCTGCTGAGGGCTTTGCTCCTGGAGCTCCAGGAATGTTGGTGGTCAGCAGGACATCTGGCAGCTTGTCCCATGGCTCTGCACTGCTCTGCTGAGTGGCACAGGCTAGAGAAGCATGGATTTGCAATATGGACCAGAGAAAAGCTTGTTTCAGGAATCACCATTTCAAACATCATTGTTCTGCAGGGTTTTTCTGCTAGCTTTTAGAAATGTCAAAATGATGCCCATACGAACACTGTTGTTGTTTAAAATTCAAAAGCAAATTCTATCCTAAACTCAGAATSTGTTCTTCTCCTCTTACTGTTACCTAATTTTTGAGTTCAGTGACTTTCACTGTCCCTTCCCCAGGTAAGSACCCAGTCTTGGCTTTGCCCAGCAGCTGGGCTGCTCTGAGTGCTTTGGGAAATAAAACAAAAGAAGGATTTGTCACAAGAATGCCCAGATTATCAGTGAGARCAGGAAAGTAAATCCAGTTTTATATCAGTCTGACTATTCTCAGCTCTCCCTTGTGAAATAGGAGATGTGGTGCTTTCCCTGTAAAAGTTTTGAGTGTTTGGAAGGTACCTGGAGACCCCAGCAATCTGGGAGGAGCTGGGAGCTGGGCTCAGGACCCAGCTCCTAAACCAAACCAACTCATCTCCAGCAAGATCTAGATGGAAAACCAATAAAAGCCCTAGACTCAGAGGGCTGTCATCCATGKTCTTTTATTAGCTGATGTCAAAGATTTTGCTTGGTTTTCTGGTTGGTTTTTCTCTTTAAATTTTTCCCTTTTGTCCCTACCCTCCCTCCCCCCCCAGATCTGCTCATATGCATTTATGCAGTGGAACTTTGCAGAGCACAAATAACTTTTTCTAAGCTAGAGAGGTCAGTTAGTTGTGTTCCTGGAATCAGCATGGTCTTCCATGTCAGTCTGCCCTGGCAGGTTTTGGAGTCAGTGTGTTCTCCCTGCTCTGTATCAAGCCTGAATTTCTAGTCAGGAAAAAACATTGTTGTGGGCTCAGTCCAAGGAGTTACAGCTTTATTTACAGTTTAGGTACCACCTACAGCAATGTAGCTCATCACTGGGATGCCTTGGGCAAGTTTCCACTTTATAACTTAGTGAGGCTGTTTGCAATATTATCAACACAAGAAATGAAGGACCAGGGTGGAACTATGACCCCATAGTAAAACCAACAACAAAACTCCCAAGTACTTCAGTGGGCCAGCATTTCACTCAGTACTGCATGTGAGGAGCATGTATTTTATTGTCACCTTGACTTCTCCTTGTTCAGCAGCTTTTCTCAAAGCACGTTCAGTCCATGGGCCCTGGCAGTACCTGGGTACCTTTTCTGTGCTGGTAAATAGCTGGGTGATTTTAACGTCACATCCATCCTTTTCTGTTTTCAGATCCCTACTCTTTTCTCTCTGGATCTTGGAAATTCTTTTGCTTCCTTTTYTATAGAAGCCCTAGATCTGAATCCAGGTAGCATATGGAGGAGAAAGAGGAAAGGATGTTTTTGGACTTTCCATGGCTACCACAAGGAGCTGAATTCATGGGTTGGGCAGGCACATCAGTGAGAATTCCCCAGACTAACAGTTCATCCAGTTCATAGAAGAAAAGGATGCATCCCTCTGTTCCCTGCCCACAGCCTTCCTTGCCCTCCACCTAGTTAACTTAAATTGTGAAATTCTGGCAGATTTTATGTACATACACCTACTCAGCCTACTTGGTAAAGATACAAACATAGACACACATAAACACCCTGCACAAGCATGCACTGCACATGGTGTACAGATTTGGTAATATTATTCCTAGCATTTAATCTGTCTGTTTTTTGAGTTTGTCTGGATTCCTGTCTAATCTCCAGAAAGATAATTTCTTTCTATATCATGAATGCCAGTGATATGTAAAGGCCAACCTGCTCTGCACTGTGCCCTTTGGGAAGAGACTCCTGCTTAAAAGCCTTCCAGATCTTGCCTGCCACAGAAGACTATATTTGGAAGGATGGGAAAGCAACACGAGAGCCACATGGAGCAAAAGCTGTGAGCATCAGCAGTTTACTACAAGTAAACAGTTTCACTTCTCGAGCTGTTGTGTTTGTCAGTCTGGTAAACAGGATCTGACTGCAGTGAGATAACAAAGCTGTAGGCCTAAACCTGTCCTCCTCCTCTGCAGTTTGAAATATATACTGCCCACACTCCTGTCAGCCACCCTGTTTCTTCCCTCTCTGATCCACCATTGTGATATTTAAGTCCACCATTGCAGTATTTAATTCCATTATTGCAATGCCCTGTAGAGTCCTTGGTTTTGCTGGAAGGAAAAACATCCCCAACCTGGTTTCCTACTGTTACTGGGATTTACAAAAGGAGGACTTAGTTAACTGTCTGAGATCAGGCAGCATTCAAAAGCACTCCCAAAGTGTCCTCTGCTTGGAAAACAGGGTATTACTGTCCCTTTTTTGTTCAGGTCACCAAGAGGCAGTGCTGGGAGCTGTCTSTGCTGCCCTGTGCAGAACCAGTGGTACAGCTTTGTCTGATAGTATCTGCTTTTCCTGGATAATCGTGGACATTGCCCTCTCCACTCCTCCCTCCAAGCACCTTGCAGTCATAAATTGCCATGCTAGAGCAAAAGGAGTCATGCTTAGGGAATGATCTTCCCATTCAAGGTGAATCTTGATACCTGACGTGTGAGAAGACCAGGCACATGCTAAAATTCCTTGCTAATTTGGGTTGCCAGTTCATCAAAAACATCCTCCCAAACACGCACAGGATGTATTAAGTTATGGTATAGTAAGTGATCAGCTTGTCACACTGACATTTCTGCTCCTTGCCAGAAAGTCCTGGACTTCATTATCACTCTCAAGAAATCAGATCTCTGAGTGTCAYCCTGCAATAAATTTGTGTAACTGGAAACCTCTCCCCAGGCATACAAACATCTGAGGACAAGTGAGCATTGCTGTTCCCTGAAGACTGATGTATAAATATATACAGCACTGACAACATTCCTCCTCTGGGACAGCTCCAGTGCAGCCTTAGCATCCTCTGACTGTTCATCCAGTGGCCTTTGGCTCATGATCTGTTATGAGATGGGGCCTGTCTTTTGGGGCTACCAAGCGAGGGGGTTTAATTGTGTCTAAGTTACTCCATGGAGTTACACTCCCACTTCCCATTCTACTTAGAAAAGCCTGGAAGTGCCCRTCCTGCTGCAGGGGGGGTTGGCAGGGTGGTCGTGGTGGTGTCAGGACCTTGGTGACTTGAAGACCAGTAGGTCTTGTAAATGAAACTGTATGGTGGTCCTGTTGGTGAGGGAGTAGATGGCCAGAAGATCTGGACTCTCCAGGCTCTGTCCCTGTGTGTGATCTCTRACCTTTGTTATGACTCCATCTCTGGCTCAGTTTCTTTTTTGGAGGGTTGGGGGTGCCTGCTGTGAGTGTCAGTGGAGCTCAGGGCAGCCCAGCAGTGCTGAGCCCACCCCTGTTACTCCTTGGAGCAGTGTCAGGAGTGAAGAGYGATGCTACACCTGCCATGGAGGGCTGGGAGCCACTTCAGTAGGGCTACAAAGGAGCATCCAGGCTGATCYCTGGCTGATACTATCGTGGGCCAGTGATTTCTTGCAGATGATGAAACTCGTAGGAAGGACTCTCATGGTGTAATAGTTTTCCAGATTAGCTTGCAAATGCAATGCAGCACKTAACAGTCTGCCAGGCGCTCCTTGACTTCCTTGTGACGCTCATTTTTGGGATACTTTCACAATTTCAACATTACTTATTGGTATTCTTAAGGAATATCAGTATAAATAGCCTACTCTGTTTTGCAGAGTTCATACCAGTCCATATTCTGTTTTACCTGGTTCCAAACCAAGCCATTAGCCCACACGATAGTCTATTGCCTGCAATCTTGGCTCATKAAGGTGATAATTGGATAAAGCAGGTTGTTGTCTTTACCTTGGGGGCTGTCTCYGGGGTTGATGCATTGATACTGTGGACAGCCCTGTCAATACTCTCCCCTGTTCTCCGCGGGTGCCACGGCACGTCCCGCACGGTGATTTACGGTCCCGCTGTGTGCAGGCTGCCAGCCCTGCACTGCCTGCTCCTGGCAGAGCCATCAGGGAGTGTCTTGGGAAAAAACTGCGGATGGAGCGTGGGGGAAGGACTGGGGGAGCTTCTGARGAGAACTTCCATGGCTGTGTCTCTCCCTGACTCCTCTTAGGCACTGACAGCACCTCAAGGAGGAGTTTGTTCAGCTCCTTGTTTTGTTCATCCTTCATGACTCAGATGCTGCAATGGCTTGAGGAKGTCACAGAGATCCGTGAGGATGTCCTGGATAACTTTCCTTCAGAGAGCAGTCAAGAGAACGCACAAAGAGTGTTGAGAGGTTGTTTCACCCCAGCAGCAGGGTAGGAACTGGGTTGGCACCAAGCTGCTGCTTTGAGGCTCAGTTTGTCACTCAGGGGCCTTGAAGGGACCCAAGGGGTGAAAAGAGCTTCATCCAGCAGCCCTGWGCRGGGCTTGTGTCCCCTGTGCAGGGCTTGTGTCCCCTGCCAGGACAGGGCAGGTGGCAGAGACACCCCAAAGGGAGGGATGGCAATGGTAAAGCTGAGTCCTGTGCATGTGGCAGTGACACAAAATGCAGGGCAGGGAGCTCCTGTCCCATCATGTTCTGCCTGAGAAACCTGCACGTATCCTGCTCAGCACCAAGAAATAAATCATTTCCATGCAGGGCTGGCGTGGAGATTAATTACAGTGGATATTATATATTGCTGGGAAATGTATTTTTGGAGACAGAGTGCTGATAAAGACCTGTTTCTGGGGAGAGGGGCAGACGCTGGGCAYTACTGCAGGGGACTGGAGCCTGGCCACCTGTGGGAGAAGCTACAAATACCAAAGCAGCCCCTTCCCTTTCACTTCCAGGAACTTGGTGCCTAAATGTTTCCTGTTCCTCCCCAGTGATAAAAGGACAAGTTAAATAATTAACAATAACCTGAGTYGTCTCAATGTGACTACTAAATAATTTTCATTTCGACATTATGTAAATCTGAAGTAATTTTTTTACTGGTCATGCATAATAAAATAACTAYGGTGATTAATTTTTCACCCTCAGARTTTAATTAAGATCCTTCAGAAGGTTTGGACTGATACACCGTGCTGTAAATCACAGTCCAAGCCACTGAAATATCTGCCTAGCTTTCAGATTAGATAACGATATTTTGGGGGAGGAAATCTTGCTGACAGATAGGCACCTGAGTTGTCCAAATCAGGAGGTCATTTGGTCCTCTGAGCACTGAAATGAAGCATACTGGTTATTAATATATGCAATTCAATGTGGGCTTTTCTAGGTTTAATTTTAGGGATGGACTCACTCCATCATCTGTATTCCTGCACAACTCATTGTGGAATAAATAGAGCGTTGTTCTGTGTTACCCWACTCGGCTTTAAAGCCAGTGCAACTGAGCTCTCCAAGGGGTAAAGTATCAAGTCACATTTTATTCCAGGATAAATGTGTCCAGGTGTGGTGTTTTGTGGGAACAGCCAATGCTGTGAATGCACAAGCTCAGCTGGAATCACTCCTCAGGCTTAGACAAGCCTGAGTTTCCCAGTTTCAGCAGAAGCTGTGAGATGCACAGAGGTATTTATTTATTGTAACTGCAGCCTCTCAGAGCTCCTCCAAACGTCCTGATCCCTACACCAAGGAGCTGCTTTCGAGCACATCCCTGGTTTTCATAATGCAGAGCAAAGTGAGCAGCATGCTGATATCTTGGGAAAAACTGCCTGGAGCACTGTGTCTCCCATGGCAGCTCTGGGATGCAGAGCTCTCCTCTGTTTTCTCTGGGTGTCTCCTGTGACTGGGCTGTGCACACCCACGGCTTCACCCCACGAGTTGCAGCAAGTCCTCAGGATGTGTCAGTGCWCAGGATGGACCCTGACTCATGGGGAAAGCATGTATGGAAAACATTGCCATGCTCCCACAAATGCTTGGTTTTCTTTGCTGTGTGATTTTTTTTTTCTGTTTTAAATATATCAGGAGTTTAGCAACAAAAGCTTATGCTGAAAGGAAGTGGTGCAGGTGAGCCCTGTAGAATTTCCCACTGCATTTATAAACAGAAACTCYTTCCAGGAGAGAGAGTCAACTGGGTTTGAAAAAAATAAGGTGGAAGGGAATTTCTCTGATGCCCAGAAGGTAAAGCATAAAATGGCCATCTCGCCAAATCTTCACTGCTAGACTTGTTATTCCAGAGTTGCAAAATAACACAAAATACTACTCTGCGACACTTATTCCTAAATCCTGCTGTTTTATTCGAGAATGAAGAGCATCTTTGAGAAACAATTCAGTTATAACTGTTGTGCTTTAAATGCACACCTTGTATTCCTCCCAATTATCTGTCAAGTGTAGGCAAATTCTAACTTTCAATTTAGAATCATTGCTGTAAATCCAGAATAACCCTGTTGAAATAAGCCAGTAGTTTCAGTAATACCTATGAAATGTGTCACATGAAAGGAATGACTCTGGATTTTACCCCACAAATGTGGCCCACACTGTGTGAAAAGAGATGGTCTGGATTAATCACACCAACCCCTGCCTTGGCTGAAGCATCTTGAGCAGTGCTGCAGCAATGGAACAGGCAGCAGTTCCAACTGCCAGTCAGGGAGAACAGAATATCAATGCAATAATTAACATCTAATTTTGGAGTTAGACCAGGATTTAGGCAGATTMTTGCATTAAATAATTGCTTGCAGAGGGGAGCAGTTCTGGGGCTGCTCACTCCAGTCCCAGAGGCCGGGCACCCACCTCYCTCCAGCTTCTCACAGCCATGGAAAGCAGCTCCATTAATGGTGCTTAGGAGGGTTTTGTCTGTGAACGYTGTGAGGAAACCCCTCTCTTGTGGCATTAAAGGAAATGCAGGGATAAAAGCACATCTTTACACTCTGGCTTAAAAGTAGGAAATATAAATTCATTTAGGCACATCCTAATTTTCCTTGAAGCTGAAGATCTCACTATAATCATCCTTAAAAATCCGCCAAAGGCTTGTGGTTTATGTTGGAGAAAATGTCTACTTATAGACAGATCTCTTCTGGAGGAATGTGTTTTGCTGCACCATATTCTTGGTGATTATTCCTACATCCTGCACCATGGAGCACTGGGAATTTCCCTGCTGAGTGTCCATCCTCAATGCTCCCATCACCAGCYATTGCCTCAAGGTGACAGCAGGGTCTCACAAGAGGTTCAGGGTTTTACATTCCCACCTTGTAGCTCTGCAGCCTTACAGCTGATTCACACCATAGGAGGATTAAAATCTTCATCCTTCTGTTTGGAAAAGGTCTGTGATGAAGTTGTGTGATCTTCCCTGCTTCCCAAGGCAAGGACAGGGGCTCGGGTTCCTGCTGTGCCCACGGGTGACTCTGCAGCCACCTCCTGTCCCAGGTCCCCATCGTGTGTCTCCTCTTGGCTCAGACCCCGACAGCTCCTCTTTCCCTGGCGTTTGGCTCCTCCCCAAGGAGACTGCATGGCTTCAGCATTTCTTTTTTTTTTTTGAATGCTAGATGCAGATTCTGGCTTTGATAATTTATTGCTGTGTGAAACACCTTTTGGATTTCTGGAGGTGCTGCACCTCCTCTTTGCCCAGGTGAAGAGGAGGCAGCGAGTCCTGGCTGGTGCAGAGCCCTCRCTGCCCCCTTGCAGCTGCTACTGAGATTTTAACTTTTGTCACTGACTTTCCAGTTCCTTTGTTCAGCCTTTTAAATTTTCCCTTATTGTTTTAGCCTGTCTGCARCTATATTTGTTTTCCTTCCAGAAAAGCCTTGGCTTGCTCAATTAGCAAGAGAGCTCTCAGTGGAGAGTGCTGTAGCTCACTTTCTGCTGTGGATTAAGTGCTCCTGCAGCATTTGGCTCCTCCACAGGGAGGTTTACTCCTGCCATCCTCACAGCCGGTACCACGGGACAACCCAGAGTGCTGGGTGCTGCCTTGAGAAAAGGAGATTTTGTGACACAGGAGTCCAAATATGCTGCTATGRTTCAGGGCAATCCATGCTGTCCTAAGCTCTGATTTTAGCTGCAATTTTTGCTCCCTGCCCTATTGGGTCAATACTGTGTTTTCCACACACATGGGCTCTTTCACCATCCAGATTTTTTATTTGCTTTTGTCTTACTTAATGGCTTTGCCCCTTTGTTTAGAGCAGAGGTTACGAGGATACAAGTGGAACATCCTGTCTCACCCTGTTCAGATTTGAGCCTGGCCTGAAGACACCCACCCTCGGTGGGGCCTGGGCATGGATCACGCAGCACAGGAGGAGTTTGTAGGAGCAAGTGTTGTGGAGTCACCTCCCTGCCTGTCCCCAGGGCAGATCTGGGGTGTCCCCAGGGCAGATCAGGGGTGTCCCCAGGGCAGATTGGGGGGTGTCCCCAGGGCAGATCTGGGGTGTCCCCAGGGCAGATCTGGGGTGTCCCCAGGGCAGATCGAGGGTGTCCCCAGGGCAGATCGAGGGTGTCCCCAGGGCAGATCGGGGCTGTCCCCAGCCTGTGCTGTGACTGGCTCCCATGGAGAGCTGCCCTCTGTGCTGGGACACCCAGGGCGGGGAAACCTTGCAGAGGAGGCTGCAGAAACCTCTGCCATTACATCTGCTCTGAGTGCTAGCCCGGACACTRGATGAAGAATTTCTCCTCTCAGGGGATTTGTGGCACTCTGTGCTGCCATTTTCCCTGGTTTTGCAGCCTGTTTTAATTGTGGGTTTGCCCTTACAAGCTGAGGGCCAAAACCTAATAGAAAGCTGTTTACAGTGCTGCTTGCAAAGTCTTCACAGAGTTCAGGGGCTATTTCAGCAAGACATTCCTGAACAGTTCTTCACTTCATATTGACCCCAGTCTGATCTCACTCTCCATCCTACAGGAGAACTCAGGCTGAGTCAGCAGACCCACATCCTCCTCAAGCTGTTTAGCCACCATGTACARATTAATGCCATGACTTTGTGAGTGCCCTGTGAGCACAGGTAGGTATTAGGACAACTCCTAGAGCCTCACAGCTCACCGTGGACATGAGAGCTTCTTTGGCCTAAAAGTTGGAAAGAATTTGATTCATTTTTCAGGACAGAAATCTTTCTTGCACAGACCCCTCACTGTTGGGGGCTGTGGCATTAGGATGATGTTCACAAAGCCCTTTTCTCATGGGTCCTGTGATCTCTGAACACCCTGCCCTGTGTGGGTGTGCAGGCTCATGGGCTTGCCACTGGCACAGGGGTGACATTTGCCCTTGCTGGAGCTGGGTGGTTGTWGGAGAGGGTTATTTGCTCTGTGTGATTGATCACATCTGGGCACACAGAGCTGCCTTGCGAAACAGCCCCTGGATGTGTCACACTGACTCACACCRTGCCTGAGGTAGACCTAAGGGGACATTTAAGGAACAACAGAATTTCACTGACAACCATGCTACTTTTTTATTTCTTTTTTTTCTCCTGGAGCAAAAGGCCTTTGTTGGTTGTTGGGAGCAGGGCACAAGGGGGTCTCTGGTGTTGGCTGTGGAATGGGAGCTGGGCCATTAATACTGCTGCACTCCAACCCTGTCTCTGTCTCACCAAGGTGAACTGTCTGCCTCTCACCTGTGTGCTTTGATGGAGAGGGTGACAGARCAGACCTGATTTTCCCTGCATTGCTGCAGCTCCTGTTGATGCCAGGGAGGTGCAATGTGAGCACAGCAGCACTGAGGCCCTGAATTTGCAGTTCARTGAGTATCCTTCAAACTGCAGGTGATTTGTCAGTAAGAACTGGGCATCTAAAATGGATCTGAGCCTGTGTCTTTCCCCAACTGCTTTTTGTTTGTTAGCTTTGACATAAGCTTTGCCTTTTACCTTATGAACACGCCAAGYACAGTGAGGTTTTTGCAATCCCACAGGCACTTGCTGAGTGTTGATGCTGCGGAACAGAGCAAACCAGTGCCTGGCTGGCTCAGGGCCTGCTGTGATTCCAGAGCTGGAGTCCCTGGGAGGGTGGGCTTTATCCCTTCAACACCTTCCTATCACTGCTGAAGCGATGCTACCCTTGCATGTCAACACTGAGAATAGATCTGCTGCTCTCAGCCCTTCTACTGGCAGCCAGAGCTGCACTGAAAGATGCCCTCTAATTAATGTACTTCAGAGCAAATCATCTGAAATGGATCCCTGCTTGGAGCCAGSCACTCCTGCCTGAGCTGTGGGGCTGCTGGTGTGAGGAAAGGCTCCTTGTGCACACCATTTATGTGACTGGGCCTTGAGCATTTGGCCCCAGATGGTAAAATCAGTTCTCAGCTCCCCAGTCTGTGCTTTGGATGCTTTGGTGAAGGCTCACTCAGGCCACTTCTGAGCAGATCCACGAGTGTCTCAGCAAACAGAGCAGCCTGCAGCAGTGGGCAGTGAGCCCTGCTTTGCTCTGCTCTGCTCGGGATCTGGTGCAGGGCAGAGCCAAGGAGAGCTGTTGGCAGCTGGGTGTTACTGCCAGGCCTTGGATTGTGAGTGCTGCCTTGGGCTGCACAGGACAGGTCACCTGTCATTTCATGCTGTTTGTCTGGCCCTGCTGGCTGCTGTGAAATGCTTCTGTTTCACCAGGGAAGCCTGAGCAGGTCCATCTGTGAGCTTKAAGGATCTGGGTGCAGGTGGAGGGTGGGAATGCAGCCAAGCCCTTCCCAAGCTGCAGTCCCTCAGGAGCCACWGTTCAGGGTACGGTGCCTCTTTTACCCTTTAACAAACACAAGTCTCCTGTGGAGCTGTGGGAACTCTGTGTGACTCTCGTGTATAAAACTCAACAGAGTAAATCCCCTCGTGCCACTCGGATCCTTGGTGAGCCCCAGCCCCATTTCACACAGGGTTTGGTCAAGCACTCACTGACACCACAGTGTCACCTTTCCTTAAGGAAGGGCATGGATGTCTCCATGGAGGCTGAACCAGCACTTGGATCTGCATCATGAGAGCAGTGAGAACAGCAGCTTCCCAAGAGTTGTGCAGAAAACTGGGGGCAAGCAGTGCCTGCTGTGCATTTACCAATAATGCCATCTTTTCAGTGTTTCCTGGAGAAAAACAGTATCTAAAACTCTGCTAAAGGAAATTAAATTTTTGGTTGAACTAAACTTTTCACGTTTTTTTTTAAATACCTTTTCCAGCCTGGGACCCTGTTTATTTTGGTAGCAGAAAAGCTGTCAGATGGTGAGCTGAAAATTTGGAATTTTCGAAGGGAAGTAGGGACAAGCAACTGCTGCATGTGTTCAGGGCAGTCTTAGCTCCTGTTTAGTTCTGTGAGCATCCAGATGTGTCAGTTCTGTGCTAGGTACTGGATTTCACCCTGCTCTGTGGCACCAGATTCTGTAATTTTACCATAGATTTTGTTACAGTTGTTTTTCAAAGCTCTGGTTCCTCATATCCTGTAATTATGTGATAATTTCAGCATTCTTTAAAGCTGAAGGTAAACTGACAGCTTTTATGATTGTACAGAATAGCTTAAAAACAACCAAAAAGTTTTAAAAGGAAGAAGGGCAAATAGAGGAAACCCAAAATTACGTTTCTTTGAAATCTCAAGATTTGTAAGGCAAACTTGTGATTTTGTGGCCTAGGACAGGACTGCTAAGTGCTTGGTGTTGGCAATGCTCTGTTTATTTTCCATGCTTGGATTCCTGCATGGCTTTATACACATTATGAAAAATGCAGTATTTGATGTTATTTTTTAAAAGGAAGCAGATCGCTTGGTTGGATGATCTCCAAACCAGACTGTAACATACTATAAAAATTCTATAGTGCACTGTAACAAGCTACAATAGGCTAAGATGTCACTTTACCAGCAAAAATAACAGGCACATTGTGGAGGAAGAGAATTATAAGGTATATTGCTTGTGTTCATGGCCAAAAAGAGGAAGAAAAAATATACACCGTGTGTGTAAACAGCATATTGGAGTTACAGAATGAAATTTAATTAGATCTTTATAAATAAAATCCACATACACTGATTTATGATATATTTCTTTCTCRGCCTTTGAAATGATGGCTGCCTTTGCTTTGAAAACCAGTCATTTGCAGAGAGCAGGTCTGTAATTCACAAACTGGCACAACCAGAAGTTTGTGGATTTGAGCTGGCAAATGCCAGTCCCAGCATTTCTGTCTCAGAGGCACAGGCTGGGATTCCCAGTGAAGGAGGCAGAGGAAACACACTGCAAAAGGCATCTGTGTCCTTTCTTTTTCTCAAATGTGTAATTATAAAGATTAAGTAACTTGTTTGTTCATTAAAAAAACAACATTAATGTAATACATAATTATAAYCAAAGAGAAAATTTATGGTTTTTGCAGGCTCCATCTAAATGTCCTCTTCCCTAGAGGGAATGCTTCATGCTATATTTGCAAAAAATATGTGATTAGTACCCAAATCAAGAGTGAGAACTAAAAGCAGCTGGAAAACAGGCCTTTGTCAGGGCTCAGGACTGGATCAAGCCCTAATTGAACACAGACAGAAATGGATGGAGATGCCTTTGCTCCACTAGTGGARCACCACTTTTCCTTTTTTGCATTGCTGCACCGTGAACTTCCACTTCTGTGCCCCAGCACTGACAGTGAGTCTGACCTCCAGTCCTAAAGACAGATTAAATAAATGTCTTACAGAGGTTTGTTTGTGTCTTACTATGGAGTTTTCACGTCACAGGGCCCAGCTTTCCTGTCTGGGTAAATAGGTAGAGGCTGAAGGAGACAGCTCTCCCAAAGTGGGACTGTCACTAGATGATGGCTCTGTCTGTGTGATATTGAAAACAGACATCAAGGCACTTTTCACTAACACATTCCATCAATGCTAGAGACTTGTCACACAGGGAGCAAACACCGAGTGAAGCAAAGGAAGCATTTACAATTTGCTGCCATGAAAGGAGACAAGATAAATCAATAGGAACTAAATTAGCACAGCCAGCGGCCCTCACACCTACTTTGGAAACTCTATTAAAATCCATGGCCTAGAATTTGCAGGAGGGATTATGTGCGTGAAGGGTGAGTCAAGATTTTCGAGTGAGCTAATGTAAGTGACACCCACTTCTCAAACTGCCTGAAAACACTCACTGCCAGCATGTGCTGCCAAAGACAAGAGTTCTAGTGAGTATTTGCTGGCTGTCATTGGCCTCAGATAAATCCGTTGGGAGGGGAATACTGGAGGAGTCAATCAAAAGATAACACCGAGTARAGCTCAGTTGCATAACACAACAAGAAGTCAAATTTAACCAAAGCTGAGCATATGTCGGAGTACCGGGGGCACAGGCAGAAGTGTGATGGCTCARTCAGAATCTAAAGAGAGTCAGATTTGAGAACAACACACAGGAATAAGATCTGACAAATACCCCATGTGATTGAGTTGGTTGTGTTACTGTGCTGCTCTTGGGTGACCTTTTTAATTCAGCTGAAATTATATCTGTCCTGGGCGTTTGCAGGATTTGTGAATCGATGACAGCATCCCACTGACAGGCTGAGGTACAGGAAGACTTGCTAGAAGCCAAGTGGAGGTAAATATTTCCTTGCAGAAATCTGTCTGTTGGCACAATGAATGCAGCATTAGCAGGAAGCATCCTGTGTGCATGTTCTGTGCTTTTGATCCACACACACAGGGCCATCTCAGACACTCAGGATTGTTGTAGAAGCACAGAACAGGCTCAGATCTCCAGGGCCCATGTCTGTTGTGGAGCTGGTCCCTGTATATGTGACAGAACCAGGAGTGCCAAAAGTCCAGCAACTGCTGCTCTCAAACTGGCTGCTGGATAGCCAGGAATCCTAGACAAGCAGTTGCTTATCTCTACTTCCCTTTGAAAATTATGACTCTTCAGCAAATGTATGAAGTCTTCTAATTCTGCTGTGCATGATTTGTATGAGGAAAAAGAAGTATTCAGGAAAACCTGAACACATGGCAGGTCTGTGTGCAAAGAAAATACCATTGTCAGCACACTTAGTCCTGGCTCCCAAACACCTTCGGGAGAATTTCCTTTTTTCCTGGTGCTCACAGTAGCACTCTGGTAAAGCCCTCAGGACTTGCAGGGGAGGAAGAGCTGGATCAGGGCTGGCTGCACAGCAGTGCATTTTYCAGCTTTGCCCTTTTCCAGAGCTTCCCAAGGAAATGGGTACGTGCAGGCGCTGGCTCTGCRCTGTGGAAAGGGCAGGGAGCTTACCCAGAGCCTGCCAGGGGAAATGCAGGGACAAACCAGTCTGGTCCTGCAGCAGCTTGGCAGCAGCGTGCAGAGGAACACAGCTCCCTGCAGGAGCAGAAAGGCACCGCTCAGCACTTTACAACACAACTTTCAATTGTCAAAGCAGTCACAGAGCGGGGGATTCTGCTGGGTTTGGTGATGTTCCTCAGCTACATTTACCTTTCTGTGTGCATTGAGCCCTTCACCTGGGGGATGCTGTAGAAACAAAAAGCATTAATGGCATGGGACATACAATAAAAGCTAAACAATGCAAACCACATGCAGGTAAGAGAAGAGAAGAGAAGAAGAGAATTCCTGCCTGCTCTCTGTGATTGCCTGGGCCTTAACATGCAGTAAATTGCAGCAAGTAAAGGCTGTGGAGTACGGATCATAAACTTGAATTCCACTGCTAAACTGTCAGGGCAGAGATCTGAACGACATTATAAAATGTGGGAAGTGATTTTAGGAGCCTCTGTTTTGATGAGAGGGATTTTGGAATTGCTTTCCAAAGCTCAGCTGCACAGCATTTTCAGAATATCAGGCGCCAGGACTGCTCTTCTCTTTTGTAAACCCCCTGATGTTTCTTGTGCATTGGCACTGCACCTCGCTGGGGGAGACTTTGTTTCACAATGGGATATTTGGGCAGTGTGGTAACGGGAACTAGGAAAAACTCAGAAGGACTTTCATGCTGAATCACAGCTTATCTGCTGCACAGCAGAAGGGAGAATTCCAGCTATTTTCTTCTGCTTTTTACCTTTGGGAGATTTATGGCAAGCATCTTCTAAAATGATCACAGGGAAAGAAATGTCCATCCCCCCTATATTTTCTGTTTTGACTACAGCAAACAGCTGGGAGATAATTCACCTGTAGGAGTTCAGTCAGGCTGGCTGTGCTGCTTTCACATGCTGGAGGTGAGCTGGGGCTGGCAGTGCCAACTGGATCCTTGGACACCACGTTGATGTGCTGTGTGCTGTCCTTACAGACCTGGATTTTGCAGAGCAAGAGCTGAAACCTTAAAGATGGGCTTGCAAAGTTTTTGTAGTGTTTTTTTTTTTTGTAGGAAAGCTTGTCATTGCCTGGTGTTATACACAGGGCAGCTGTTGCAGCCAGKCTGTTCTGATGTGCAAAGTCTCTCTGATCCATTTTGGGGACCTTGGGACTGCATGGGAGGTAAATATGAGAAGGGCTGCTCAGGCAAAGCCTTTGTGGTTGTGCTTAAAAATGATTGTTAGATATGTTTAATGTGGAACAGATTTTCTCTTCTCCCTGTGTGGTTTGGTGGGGCTGGGAGAGCCTGTGGTGCTGGAATTCTGCCTTGGATGAGCGGAAAGGACCTTGCAGGGCTTCACTTGAGGCTCGGGTCCTGTTGGCCTGGACCTTGTTCCCACTCCAGCCCATCTGTAGCTCACATCTGTTCAGTCATGGTGCCTGCAAAGCAGTCATGGACYWCACTCCRACCTGAGYGAGSCTGATTTCCCATSCCAGCAGAAAGATGCTCTGGGAGGKGAGAGCTGAGGGCACAGGGTGGCTGTACCAGCACCACGGAGCACTGCAGAGGAGTCCCCTGCAGACAGGGAGGGCAGCAGGCCCAGGAATGCCAGGTGAGGTGCTGGCAGATGGCAGCTGCTGTGAGAAGTGCCCAGGTGCCTGGCCCTGAGCCTGGCCTTGGTGCCAGGTGCCTGTGGGCTCCAGAGAGGAAAGGGGCAGGAGCTCCTCTGGCTGTGCCAGCAAAGGCTGTGCTCGGCCTCTGCCTGTGCCTCTGGAGTGCTGGCCTTTCCTAGAGATGGCCAAGGACCTTAATGTGTGTTTAAACACATGTCCATGGTGCCCTTGCCAAGGGAAAGGTGAGGAACATCAGCCTCATGCCTTGTTTCATCCAAGATACAAACCATCAAAAAGGGACAGGACTTCATTAGGGCTAGAAACCAGTGACTTAGGCAATTTTCGATTCCCAGGGATATCTGGCTGGCTTTTCAGTGGATCTGACATAGAGGATGTCAGGCAGAGCTGGGGTGGGAAGGGAGGTCTCAGGAGCTCCTGGCTGCTCTGGGAAGCTCTGGAGCCGCTGTGCTCCGGGCATGGCACAGCTCCAGCCCTGCAGCTCCTCCTTGGCGCTCGAGCTGGGTCATCCTGCAGCTCCTCTGCATCCCAGTTGTTATTAATGGCACACCTGGTGCCAAGTAGGATCTTTTCCATTCTTAATCTGTGATTAACAAGGTTGTTAAAGTCATTCTCGGCTCTGCTGAAACCAAACAGAGTTTTATATGACATACTGGATAAAGGCTCTGTTTGAAGTAGTCTTTAATCTTAGTTCTAGGATTAAATCATATGTAAACAGTCACATTTTATCAGCTCAGCTACAAGGTAATTTATTTGTTAGTCTAATTTTAGTAACTTGTAGGTAATTCAATACTGTTTGAAAGGTTATATAGGAGTGAGCAGATCTAATTTTCCACCTTCCAGAACAAGTAAAGGAGTCCCCTGGTCCTGCAAAAGGCCTTGCCTGTTATGGATAGCTGCATGGATTTTAGAAAAGCTATTCCAAATGTGTGAAAAAGCAGCGTGACTGCATGTGGGGCTTTGCAGGACCAAGGCCTGCCATTGTGTTTTTTTGGCAGAGCTGTTTGACATTGCAGTACATTTTTTAAGTGCTCGTGTTGCATCTATTTTTACTGTATTGTGCAATTAGACTTTTAGGACAGAGCTATAACTAYTGAACATTTTGCTGGAAGTTACTGTATCCTAATGGATAAGATTTTCCTTAGAACTACACGAGGATATAACTGTGCTGTCTCTGGGACAATTTCATGGATATTCAAAGATGGGGATGATCATTGTGAACATAATTTTTAGATCCRCCTTTACTACAGGACTCGATTTTTCCTACTGGAAAAATTATTCTACACTGGAAGTCTGAAAGATGTTCCCACGTGAAACCTGATGTGTAGGATGTGAAACTTTTCCCTTTGCAAGAAGGCATTTTGATGTGATTTCTGAGTGACCATGGATGTGGTTTTATTGCTCCTTGGTGCTAACAGCTGAAGTAGGTTCCAGGAGAAAAGGGGCTGAAAGTTGATCGGCAGTGAGTGATCGGAGTGAAAATTGAACTCTGGCCAGGAATATTTTACAAATGGAGACTCTCCTCTCCTTACAGCACCTGGGATTTCCAGGTGATTTTGATGGGAGCAGGGGACTCTCAAAGSCTTTGTTTCCTATTCCTGCTCCTAGATAGACTTTATAGGGTCTCATTCCAAATGTGCCTGCCTTAACTCCTCTGTGAAAGAGAAGCCTTACTGTGTCATGGGGGAATTTCACCCAAAAGTGCCGAGCTTTTGTTTTTCTATTGGGAAATTCAGGTTGAATAAATGCCAAAGAAAGCYTAAAATTTTCCCCTGCTTTTCTGCCCAGCCTCTTGCATGCTTGAGTATTGGTCGTATCCAGATCAGTTTGAACTCACACTGCTAACTGAAATTCCTCCTTAAAGGATCAAAGCTGTGCAATGTAGAGTAGGAATGCCTTTATTTGGGTAAAATTGATCTAGAAATTATAGCAGCTGGCTTGAGTTCTTGGCTATACACATCCCAGTGCTTTACAGAGGCAATGTTTACAGGAAACATTCCCTCTTTTTTTTGCAGTTCAGCTGGTTGAAGACATCTCATTATCAGCCTGGCTTGCATGTCTGCATTTGGTGAGGATTTGAGTTTAAAACACTTTGAAGAATACTTTGAATTCATAACCTGCCAGGGCTCTCTCTTGGTTCRTGTGATTGGGAAATCCAGATACCAGGGCAGGAAAGGCCAATATGAAAAGAATAACGTGACTCAATTGACTGTGAAATTCTTCTAGGAACAGGTGTAATTGTGATCGTAAACATTTGTGAGATATTTTACTACCAGCTTTAATCCCTGCAGAGGGAAATATTTAGGAGTAGGAGAATGAATGTGAAAGTGACTTCAAAGGCTGAGTTAAAAGATCAGGAAYATGAACCTTGTGTCCAGCCAAGGAGCAGCTGAGCACTGAGGGGGCTGTGACTCCCTTTGATCCATCAGTCTCCTCCAGGTCAGTCCAACAGACCCAAATGGGGATTCTGAGGGTTGTGGTCACCCCAGCCACTGTCCTTTCCAGCACAACCTTGCATTTTCCTGTTTCTTTAATGGTGTAACACAAAGTGTGTAATGAATAGATCACAAAATCCAGGAGGGGGAAAAATTGAAGAGCAAAATTTTTCAGCTGTGCTCTRTCTGTGCTGGAGAAAGTGGTGCTGGGCTGGAGTGTCTCTTTGAGAGGGGGCACTGGGAATGTAGGTGAAAAAGGTCGTATTTCCTCGTGCCTTGTGGAGGGCACAAAGCTGCTCTTCAGAGAATGCACAGGAAATGTAAAAGCAGTAAAGAGTCTGAGAACTGYGCAGGGAAGTTTGATACGGGTCGAAAGTTCTTCCTGTGCTTAGGGCCAGTGTGAAGAGCAAAATGCCATTCGTGTTCTCAGGAGCTCAGGCTTGCAYAGCTCCTTGCAAAGGCCTCTCTGAGGGGTGAATTTTTCCCACCACCATTAAGGAAACACAACTCGGGGGTGATTTCAAAGAGGGAAAAGGAGAAGCTATAAAGACAAACATGTAGGAAGTGCTCTAGAGTGATAAGGAAGCCACRATGGTAAATCAAAGCCTGAGGAGGAAGGACATGAAGGGGCACACAAGAATAAATCTCTCTAAACTGATCAAGGAACTGGTGGGGCCTTCAGAGGGATGTGAATGGAGAGTCAGTGGTTGGAGCTGCTGAGGAGCTGAATGAATTCCTTGACTTGATAAGCAAGGGAGAGCAGCTAAAGGTCACATACTCTATGGAGGACAGGGAAACACAGTGGTTTTCTATGTGGGAAGAGAGAGAAGGCATATTATTTAAAAGGTTCATGTGTGTAACCCAAGCAGACAGTTGGGAAATTAAAATTACTAAAATTGACAAGTCACCAATTTTAGATTAACTTCAACCTACAATTCCTGGACTTGGTTTCTGGCCTTGGTGTTTGAGAGGTCCCTGGGAGAGCAGTGGTGTCTGAGGAAGGAGACACAGAAAGCATTGTCTCCTTANCAGGTGGTCCGAGCCCTCTGGAACAGACGGGCTGGATTGTCAAGCCCTGATGGGGAATATAAACAGCAATAAAAAGCTCTTCCCCTTTTTTTTTTTCCTTTTCTTTCTCTTTTCCAAGATCTGAAAAGACCTTACTATATTCAATTAATGATCCAGCCAGCCAGCCTAAATCAAAGAGACATGCGTGCAGCCGTGAAGGGAGGGAGTACAATCAACACTCAATTTTCCTTGTTGGAAGCAACAAAGAAATGAATATTAAAAAAAAAAAAAAAAAAAAAAAAAAAAAAAAAAGCAAGCATATAACAGCAATTTAAAAAAAGAAATCAGGCAAGTTGTAGAGCAAATAAAGTTGCTATTACTAAAGGGCAAGCAGCAGGCAAGCTTTGAGAGCCATTTGGTAGACAGAGAAGTGGCCTTCAGTATASAGTGTTCTCACGTTTCTGAAATCTGTACTTTAAAAAGGCTGAATGTGCATTAAAAGCAGCTCCAGCTACCACAAAGGCCTAGTTTTTTGGGGACAAATGTCCAGTTTTGGAGAGAGTTTTAAGGTATTACTGCAGTACAGACTGTCCACAGAGCAGTGCAGTGCCTGGGGCTGCACAGGTCCCTCAGAGCAACCTGAACATCAGCACCTTCCTGATTCCCATGAAAATGGCAAATTCCAGTCTCAGTGTCCTGGTGTTTTAGACTGCCCTGAGAGTCCAAGTGCCAATAACCTACAGTGTTTACATCCACTCTATGCTATATGTGACCAGTTGGAGCAGTGCAGAGGCAATCTTGGTCACTCTGGTGCTTCCAGCTGCYCCGATCTCTCGGGAGTGATGCTCCCTCCACTCTGGGACTCGGGACGCAGCAGGATGTATCTCTGTGCTCAGATTTCTGCATTATTCCATTTCTTCTTTATGGTCAGAACCACTGCAGCAGAGATTTGATTGAATGACAGGGTCTGACCTTCTGACAGACCCCTTTTCTCCCACATCCAGAGTGAGCAGTGAGATCTCATCCTGGAGGTGCTGTGCTGAGGACCTTTATCAGCTTATTTTGGCTAAGCCATGTTTTTTTTTTTTATTTTTAATTTATGGAGCTCTAAACATTTGACACTGCAAGTTTGAACCCTTTTACAGCAAACCTAAGCCTATTTACTATCTCCTTGCTCATGTAAATTCTTGGGAGCTTTTCCCAGACCTATAGAAAGAGTCTGTGTGCCCCAAGGGACAATGGTTTAATGGAGCTATTGCTGCTCGGAGCCTTTTTCATTACCTCTGTGAAGATGGAGAGAAGCAAAGGGAGAAGGATGCAGTACCACAAGCTCTTCTCACCTTCCAGAAACTAGGAATACTCTTCGTTTAAAGGAGAATTTCAATAGAGTTCCTAAGACTCATGTCCCACTAAAGAGCGGAGGCACAAGGCTCCTCTTGTGAGGTGTCAAGTTACCCGGGAGACAGACTGAGCAACTGAGAAATGTTGCAAGTTTTTGGAAAAGAGATTTATATATAAATGTGTTACGGGAAAAAAATACCTCTGGTCATACACATGGTAATTCTTCTGTCTTACTTTGTTTGCTATCTTTCTTTCTTTATTGTTTTCAAAGATTTAAAGGAATTTAATTAAAAAGGCAGTTTAACTACCCTCTTCTTTCCAGATAACAAACACTAAAATAAAATGAAGTGAAATACTGGAGAGCCTGCTTTATACTCCTTTTAAAACTGAACACAAAAGCCAAATGAGATCATAGGGTTTATCAGGCAAGCTGTTTCCAGAAAAGTTGAGGAAGTGCTCCTGCCACTGTACAAGGAACAGCTGAACTTTTGTCTGAAAAGCCGTGGTCAGTTCTCATCATCCATCTTCGGGAAGGATAWATCCAAACTGGACCTTAGAAGGTGACTGGGACAATGAGTGGTGCTTGCAAGAAAAAACCAGAGTGTGGATTGTTCAGTGCCCCATGAAGTGAGGGCACAGCTTTCTGTAGCTGCAGAGGAAGGATATCATATAAAAGAAAGGAAATCTTTGGTTGACAGAATGATTATAAACTGTCATACAATACACTTAAGATGGAAACAAGGAGGGCTCTGGGTCTTGGAACAATGGGTTCTGCAAGATCTTGGATTGGGGCAGCAGTGCCGGGTACCATTTTGTAACCTATACTCAAAAAGGATTGAGTGTGGAGCTGTGAAGTGGGGTCTGGCTGCAGTGATCATCTCCAATCCTATATACTCCCAGAACACCACTGATTTCTTCCACTAGCCTGGTATTCCACAGGCAGCTGTCCAGCTGGGATCTTCCAGAGAGCAGAAGTAGTTTTTTATCCTCTGATGGAGTTCTTGGAKCTGGCTTGACGGTGCTCTGGGAGCTGTGACACAAGTGCCAGCACAGACARGTTCCAGGATAGCAGGACATCCATTGCCTCCTCTGGAGGTGGCAGCCTGGCTTTTCTCCTGGTGCCTGTTGGGCACTGACCGTGTCTGCATCTTTCTCCAGGGAAYGCTGCCATGCCTGGTGCTGGCTGCCTCTGGGAGCTCTCCCATCTCTGTGGGGACACTTCCAGCTCCTGGTGGCTGCAGATCATCCCACTGAGAACCAACAGCTGCAGGGGGAGCCTGGAATTGGGGATGAGGAAAAGAAGGGATGTATAGGGCTGCTTTCATCCTGCATCAGAACTGAGAGCTGTCAGTGTGTGGAGCAGGGCTGGGTCCCTGTGCCGGTCCCTCCCGGGGCAGGAGGCAGCAGCAGAGCCCYGGTGTCAGATGTCTGTCGTAGCCTCTGACCAGCAAGAAAGTCTCCATCTAAATCAACAAGAGCTCCAGACTTCGAACCATGGCGGGTGGGTATTTTTAGAAGCCAATCAATCAGTGGTGACTGTTCAAGTTCAGACAAGTCAAACACAGCCTGCAAAGTTACACAGAAGCACTGTGTGTCGTGGAAGGTTGGTGAGCCTGCTTGTTCGACAAGCTGTGCCAAATCCATGAGCTACCAGAACCCAGCTCATTTTCGAAAGATAGCTGGAAGAAGTGTAAACAGATTGTGGATTGTAAAACACACACTTTTTTTAATTGAAGCAATAAATTGCAGACTGGGCTTCCAGGAAAACCTTCTTTCCAGGTGCTAGAATTGTTTTCCAAACCTGAACGCACCCCTAGGTTGAGGGTTTTTTGTCTTGGCCTTATTTGCAGGCGAGGAAGTTGAGGCACAGAAACATGAGCTGGAGTTCACTAATACTGAGCACAAGGAAGGATCCTCCAAGGAGCTTGCAGGGTCCTCTAGATGCTATTCTAGTCTGTGGAGATGCAATAAAATAATAATAATGAGTCATCTCCATGAAAAATGCCAGTGCAGCCTGGACTCAGACTGAACCTCTAAAACCAGAAGCCAACAAGTCAGTACCCAGATTAGAAAATGCTGTTGTTATGATTTCCAAACCCCTCAGTTTATCCAGTTTGAAAATGGGCCTGGTGTTTTCTGTTGTCATTTATCATAGAGAAAAGAACCYGTGGCTTTTCTGTCTGCTTCTGTGCTGCTTCTTGTCCTTCCCTACATCACTGCAAGGCATTGGCTCCAGAGCTGCACACCGGAGTTCTCACACAGCTGCTCAAAATGTAATGAACAATCTGATTCTCAAATTGAGCTGAATTCATGTGTTCAGTGCCAGCTGAAGTTATGCTGATGCATTGGAAATATATTTTTAGGAAGGTTTCTCTATAATTATTACATTATAGCTATTGCTGGGTTGCTCAGAGTACAGTAAACAATTGCTGTGCTTGTTAGAGGCTGTGAATGCAGAAAAAGGTTCCTCTCTGTGAGGTCTGCTGTTAAATAATAACTTGTCGTTTCATGACGTAGGGGAGTGAATGCCCTCAAAGGGACGTGCTGACATTGCTCAAGCCAATGATCCAGTTCCTGTGATTTACACCACTTTCCCAAAGCTGCCTCTGCACAGGAACAATGGATGTGCTGAGGGGCAGCACTGCAGCTCCAGCATCTCACRCCTGGATCCTCTCACTGCTGCCTCCCTTGCCCATTTTGCAGTAGCTCTCAGGTACCTCTTCCCCTGGAATTTGGGTCTCAGGATGATGGGCAGGTGAGTGAGGAAAGCTGTGGATGTAACGATGGTCCAGCTCCCAGAGAAGTGGCAAAAGAAGGTGTTCAGGCACACTGAGATTATGAAGGAGTCATTTCCTGATCTGCAGGTCGAATGAGCATCTCCACTGTCTGATGTGGAGGGAGCACTCCCCGCTGCCTTTTCCTTGGGGAATACTGATGGTGKGTGTATCCTGCAGCTGTCATTTCCAGTCACCTCTGGGAGCTTCAGAGCTTYGAGAGATCCTCTCCTCTGTTGTGTTGAAATTGTCTGATGCGGTTCAAGAGCTACTCAAACACACACAGACACACACACAGAATGAATACATGGAAAGCTTTGTTTTCTTAGGAATTCCAGGCCTTACAGCAACCACCTTGCCATTTTCCCAAATGAACATGCAGTTGTGATTTTCATGGTGCAAAAAAAAAGTGTGGGGACACAGCTGTGGYTCAGATCAATTAATAACATGGGCAAATTAAAGATCCCAGGAGTCTGCTCTGTGGGGCAGACAGACAATCTCTGTTTAGCCTGGGGAAGTTTAGGATATAAAGAGGAGCAGCTTTTTGAGAATAAAGGATTTTTTTGAACCAACTGGAAGGTGTCCATGTCCTCTGTTCCCYACAGTGTCACAGTTTATGTAGATACAGCTGAGGACGGACACTTGTTGCCTCTGGGGAGATTGCACTGAAGCAAAAATTTGACAGAAGCTACAGCTTTGGGAGCTCAGTACTTTTGAATTGTATCAGAGTGAAATATCTGCCCCCACTTGTGACCTCAGCAGCCACCTTGGCACTGGGGGAAGGAGCAGCCCTGTACACAGATCTGACACTTCCCAGATGAATGGTGACCACTGGGCCCTCCTCCCCTCCACCATAACACTCCCATGTTTAGGGAGCAGAGGATGATTGAAGGAGGGAATGGCTGTCTCCATTCTCAGCCTTCCTGCTTTTTTTGGTTTGCATTGCAAACTCCATGTTGTTTTAATGCAGTTCCTTGTATTTAATGTGTTTTTATTGCTTTCTCTAATAACACCGACCGAGCACTAAGAGCCAAATCAAACAAGCCGTGCCAAGAAGCCAAACATTTCACTTCAACCAGCAAAGAGGATGCCTCTTACCCCTACTCAAGCTTAGACATGTGAATGAAGGACCTTGCTGCTCATTGGGGGCAAGGAAGCAAATGGCTGCTGTGGTGCAGGGCAGAGCTGGGCTCTGTCCCTGCCCTGGGCTCGCTCCCTGCTCGTGCTGGTCCTTATCACCCTGGCTCTCCAGGTGGAAGCTGGATGAGGTAAAGGCTGGTTGTTCTCAAGGTCATAATGTAGTTTCTAATCTCATGGGCTTTATCAAGTTGGATCTTGTGTTCCTGTAAGCACCTCTAAACTGCTCTGACTTCAGTGGGAGCCGAAGTTCACGTTCTGCATTACTGAAAGCTTTTCCTTGCAATTAAAAATCAACCCCAAACCCCTTCCCCGGTGCTGATCTGTGGTGTGATGTTGATGTAAGTGTACTGGAGTTTCAGCAGTTGGCATTTTTGTAGGACTTTATTCTAATTCTCCCTGTCTTTTGCATCATAATCGTGAAGTTTTTTCACTGTTTGCTTTTCCCCAACAAGCCCCAGCCTTCATCTCTTGTCCTCTTAGCCCTGCTTCCTGTTGTTCTCTGTGATCTCCCTTGTTCCATCTTTCTTCTCTTCTCTGGTTTCCTCCCTTTCATTTTAGCCCTTTTTTGTTCACMCTGGCTCAGCCCACTGTCCCAAAGGGGAAGCGTATCTGTTTCATTCCCTGTCTTCATTTCCCTCCCAACCCCACAGCTGTTCCTTCTCTTTCCCATTCCTTTGGGCCCCTCTTCTGCTCCCAGCACCATCCACTGCCTTCTCTTTTTCCTCTCCCTGTCCAACCCCTTTCTTCCATCACTGGAGGTCAACAACAGAGAAAGCAGAACATGAACCAGGAGGGGGATGTTACAGCCAAGAATGATGTGCCTGYGAGATGCCAAGTATTGTCTCACCAGCGTCAGTCCAGACTGCTTTCATCTGGCTGGGCGAGCTGAACCCACCAGCTCAAGCACTGACACAGTTTTTGATGTTTCATGCCACACAATCTGTCATTACACCTGAGAGATTCCAGCCTTTCGCTCTGCACAAGGTGAAGGCCAAAAGCTGTGCAGCRGGGATGAGGTGGAATGTACACATCATTTCCAACTTTCTTTTCCCCACCATGTGTTGCACTTTCCCAGCTAAGCACCAGCATCTGTAGCTGCCRATGCCTGTGCCTTGGCCCATGTAATGATGTGTTTTCTAGTTCTGCTCAATCACAAGCAATCACGGAGCTGCAATCTCAGCTGGGACAGAAAATGATCTAACAAGTTGGCTCGTGTGCGATTACAGAAGATACATTCTGCCACAGATTTGTTCTGCCACTGCTTTGTGCTCCTAAGTGGAAGGCCCTGGGGGAAGAGATGAACACGAGGGTGGTTGGTCTGTGACTCAGGTCTGTCGGCTGGGGTGAGTTAAACCTACAGCTTAGAGGTGCAAAGAGCTTTTCACTCTGAAGGGAATAGGGCTGCCCTGTCTGTGTCTGCCTCAGAAACAATCTGACCTGCCTCAGGCATCTCTTTATGGATTTAGGGAATGATCAAATCTGGAAGGGGAACCTGATCTGTCAGCAGATAAAACAAAACCTAACGCAGCCCACGCTCCCCCCAGTGCAGCCCAGACAGTGCTCCGAGACCCCAGAGCTGCTGTTTCACTCCCTCCACGGCTGTGGCTGCATCTCCTGCCCCTTCCCCCTTGCCTCTCCCTGTAATCCCTGAGTCAGGCTTTGCCTTCTGCAGCAACAAAGAAAATGTCATCAAAAACCTCCTTACACTGGTGCAGCGGGAGGCTGTGATAGCTGCAGTCACGGAATGAGCGGAGCTCTCTGTGCCATTATTGTTCTCTGCTCCAAACTGGAAGCAACCGAGAGAAGGACTCACAGACTGTCCCTCTGCAAYGATCCCATGGGATCTGAGCAAACCTTCCGTGTTGTGGGATGTGCAGAAAAGTCAGGAATGGCAATTTGTTGTGGGAGGATAATGACAGAATCCTCCACCTGAATTTAGAATCAATATCCAGCTCCGTCACAGTGATTGCTCAGCAGTGATCGACATTTCAACTGTGTTTAGAAAAAACAAGTCAAGAAATACAGGAGGGGAATATGAGAATTTCCAGGGCCAGTGCAGGGTGTGCAGGAAGAGAAAACAATGCAGTGATTGCCCCCTGGTCAGACTCTCTTGGGGACAATTAAACAACTTCTTAGAGGGCTCTTCTTGTCAGGGTTTGGGACACTGAGGATGTTTCCTCTGGGGCAGTGATCTGCTCTCTCAGGTTCCTGTCCCAGCCTGATTCAGAGCAGTCTGGTACCTCAGTGTGTGTCAAATGCCAGAGGTGATGACTTTGAAATGCCCATCAGCATTTTTAGGGGTGAGTACATASAGAAGTGAGATGAAGGAAAACTCAAAAAACACTATTAGCTTGCCTTACCCCTTGCTAATGGAGATGATAGAATTAAGAATTATGCTATGCAAACTATCCATTTCTGATGATACCATAGTGTCCCCGTGCCAAGCTCCATGGCCCATGAAATGCCCATTCTGCTGACAGTATTAATTATTTTAACTTTTGGTAAATCATCTGTTACAGCCTGTTGAACATTTTAAAGCATTTTTTGCTAATGGATTTGCACAATGTAGTTTAAGGGATGTTGTTATTATTAAATGTAACTGCACTGAATAGTAATTTGATAAAGATGAAAGAGGCATTTATAGATTCCACTTCCCTTTCAGCTGTTGCTAGGAATTTTCACTCCTTCAGAATATATTGAATTTAATCTTGATTTCTTTTTGTTAAAACCAGGCTATTATATTCTGATTCTATAAAGAGAATATGAGTAGGGTTGAACCAGTTGTGAAGTCCCCTGTGAAGTCCCCAGTTCTCAGCAYATCAGAGAGATTTCCTTGCTATGARAGAAAACAAAACTGGSCCAGGTATCCCATCCAGCATTAGTGGGGAAGTGTAGAGGCCGTTTGGGATTGGGGGAGGGTTTTTTTGCAAGATGATTAATCAATCTTAATATTGATGGAAACATGAAAAGGAAATAATTTGTCCATGCTTGATAGCCAATTTTTGCTAATGGCCTGCTCTCCATTACACTTTGATTGCAATGACTGAAGTGCTTCGTTGTGTATAAATTAATTAGGGGCTTGCATCTCAGTACTAAACAGTGAGTGATTGGCTCCTGTGAAACAGGAAATGTGGGATGTCTAAAGGTGGGTATCTGCCACAAAAACAGCTCTGTAAACACTTGTGGCACACAATAATGGGAAGTACTGGGAGTTATGTTGGGAGTGCATCATAAAATTATCATAGGGCTAAACAAGGGCAGTTGTGAGGAGGAATGCTTGCAGAAAAAAATGGGCAATGTTTATTTTTTCTGAGAAGAGAGCTTTGCTTCATTAGGATTTAATCCATGCAGAGACTGATGTCTTCAGCGCAGGAGACAGGTATTAATCACGGGAAAGAATTTGTTTGCACAACCAGCAGAAAGCTGGTTCTCATGGCAAATAAAAAAAAATTTCTTTTTCTGAATTGAGCTTCCAGTCAGATATACATCATATCCAGATGCAGAACCTGAAAGGAGCAGAAGGCAGCGTGAAGCTGGAGTGGGCTGAGACAGGGACTTTGCTCCTGCCKGTCTCAGATGCTGGTGATGTGACACTGTACAGCTCCTTCTCTTTTCTGTGGCTCTTCCATATCTCCCACCCTCTGTGTATTTTCTTTGTTAGCTCTTTTTGAGAGCACAGAATTTCTCATACCCTGTGTTAGKGCTGCGTGTAACTGCTCCAGATGCTGTGGTGATATCATCGAGACTAATAGCTCATCTGCCACCCAGCTCATTCCCTCAGCTCATTCTTTTGCCAGGCTGCACATCCTTGTGAATAGGCAGCCAAGAGATTGCTCTATAAAGCAGTAATATGGATCTGCCTCTTATAAATCAGGGGCAAGTTCAATGAAATTCAGCAGGAATAAAATGAGTACTTGTTRTAGAGGAACCGAGACATTCTCTGCAAAATATACAAACAGTACTTACAATAAAGTTTAAAATTCAAGACAAGAAAATGGTGTGAGATCTCGGCTGCAACTYGCACCAGACTTCTCCCTGGGGATGAGTGCATTACATTATAATCATTCCGTTTTTCTGGATTGCTTTCCTTGCAGAGCAGGCCATAAATAATCATTATTGGTACTGCAAGGAGGCAGTGGGTTTCTGAACGACCATGACTGAATTCTTAATTTGTCAGTTACTGATACAATGCATCTGTTTTTCTAATTATTTTAATGATGTTTTCTATGCAAAGGAAAGAATAGAAAATTACTGATGGGTTTGGGTTGGTTGTGAGTTTTTTTTTTTAGATTCCCTGACTAATTGGRGGACAGYCCACCTGTGGCTGTGTGTGTGTTCRTAAATCCTGGGTCTGGGCTGGTGACATTCAGTGGTGTTTTGTGTGTATGGTTTAGCAATGTCAGCCCCAAGCCCCAGCTACTCTGCAGACAATACCAATATGTTACCAGCATCCCATGGGGCACATCTTATTACTGGAGGAGGATTCTCAGCAATGAAAATGCAGTTTTTTCCTTCTCAAAGTGCCCCTTGCCAAAGTCAGCCAGGCACCAGAAGCTCTTCCTCTGAGTGATGTGTTGTTAATATTCCGCTAACTCGCTAAGTGTGAGGCCGACACAGGCTTTCCTGGGATTGCAGCTTCCATCCTCCACGACTTGTGCTGCCATTTCTTTGAGCCCAGCCATGGACATCCAGTGCCTGACAGCTCTAATTTCACTGAAGTCAATGGACGTAAAAGGTCAGGTGTGGATGTAGGAGGGAGATGAATCAGGGCTGTGGCCAGAGTCCCATGATTTCAGGGAGCTTGAGAGCAGGATGCTTTGGTGACAATGTTCTCAGGGGCCCAGCTCAGTCACTGTGCTATAGGCAGGGAGCACAGCTCCCTGACCTGGGATGCTGACTGYTGATGGGTGGCCCAAAACACAGTTTGTGGCCAAAATGAGCTTATTTCCTCTTGCAGATCCAGTCCAGAGAGCTCCTGAGGCAGTCCTGCTCTCCCCYCTGCCTCTCCCCCAGGAATGCAGGTCCTGACCACACACACTGTCCAYACAGAACCTCTGCCTTGAACTTTGTGCCTCAGGCTTCAGCTTGTGAGCCCTTAGATGGCCCTTCTGCAGCTGCCTCAGGCCACACACAGTCATGAGACTCTGCTGGAGGTGACAAAGCTGGCAGTGGCTCTGGGAATACCTCTCCTGTGCAGAGTTAAACAGGTGAGCATAATCCACTGGAAGCCTGAGCACTTCATTTGGCTTAGCACTTACCTCAAACAGGATGGACTTGTGCCTGCAGCTGGCTTGGRAGGCAGTGGTGACCTGCAGCCCCTCCTCAGCTCCCTCACACAGCATAAGCAGCCTTGTCCTGAGGGGCTGGAAGGGCTGTGGAACTGAAGGAGAGCATGAAAGGGTGTGGTTTTCATTTGGTATCATTGATGGGTGATGTGCTGAAGTGTGGCATTGCCAGAGTTAGACCCACCACAAACTGAAGAAAACGATGTGGAACATCAGTGRATCCCTGCTCAGAGCAATCCCAGCTGGAAAGGCTTTCCAGGACAAATGGAAATGTGGCCCCTGGACTTGTTATTACTGTTACTCAAAAGCCTCAGGCATCCAGGCTCTGGCCTCTTTGGCCAGTTGCTCTGTGCTGCTGACAGTGCTCTGCTGCTTTTCACTAGAAAGCAAAAACAGTGTTGTGCCCAAAAGGCGATAGACTTTCCTCTTGTTTTTTGTTGGTCTCCTCCACTGCCTTCCCCTGCAARGGGGGAGCAAAGGGTGGTGCAGCCTGTGGGTTTAACTGGACACCATCCCTTTAATGTGGAGTTGTGTTTTTCTCTCAAGGCCAAAAATAAATGCTACTGAAGGACTAAACAGACGTGAAAAGAAGGCTCGGACACTTGGAAGACAAGACTGCTTTGTATTTCCCCAAGCAAAGAGCCTGTTCACAAGGAGGTTACTTTTTYAGACAAACACGAGTCCTGTGACATGGCCAAGGTCAGTAGGTGCCCAGCAGAGCACTGGGAATTCAAGGCAGACATGCTCTGGGCATGGGGCACAGTTTTTCTCCCCCTCCRGAGTATTGTCAAATATATTAATGGAGAGAAATTTGCTTTGCTCTGCCATWTCTTCTCTTTCTACGGGGATGGAACATGCATCAGTTTGCCAATGGAAGAGGTTCTGTCTGTCTTCCATCTTTTTGGGATGGCARCATAGCCTCAGTGCTCTAGTAGGTCTCTCATGCTGTTTTGGGAAGCGAGGGCCGTGCTGCTGCCATTGTGCAGCTCAGCAAACAGGTAAAGTGAGGAGATGTCATGGGCAGGATCCTGGAGTGACTCTCATGGGAGTGGGGAAAGTCAGTGAGTGGGTGGGTGATCCTCTGCTGAGCTTCAAATCCCACTTTGAGTACAGATACCCTATATGACAGTGATTTTTAAAGGAGTTGGGGTGACCAATGCATTTTCGTGATGTGTTTTGAGTGTTTGGCTCCTCTTTTCTAGAACTGGCCCTGTAAGGTGAGCCTCTGCTGTCTGTCCTGGCTGCGAATCTGGGACAGCTCAATCCAGAGTCTGGGTGAGCTTTACTTTCTTCAAGAACCAGACAGAATTCAAAGCAAATAGCTTGGCACAGGCCCCTGGTTTTCAGGTGAGCAAGGTCTGTCTGCTGCAGTGATTTCAGTGGGTTAGGAAGCTTTGTTCTTCATCTCAGGCACTTAACTAATKCCTCATACTGCACAGGATGTTCTGAAGGGTGATCTTTAGGCTTTTTATGTCTCAGTTTTCCATAAAATGAAACTGCTAGTTTATCCTGAGGACTATTACAGTGTCTCTCACACACAAGAAAGGCAAGTGAAGTTCTTTCACTGTCTCTAAAAGCGCCAAGCTCTGAATCATCCAGAGCCTCCAAAGACTCTGGTTAAGAAAGGGGARTTTTTAAAGGTACCTCATTAGGGCTGACTCTCCAGCACTGTCTGTAGTCACACACCAAAGTATCAATCTCATAAAGGATGAATATGGAGAAATTGGGGCAACAAAGGAGTGGAATCAACTGCACTGAAGACCTGAGGAGTTGGATGTGATAGAAACTGGATTCCAAAACCAGCTGGAACATGCAGGAGGACAAACCCTGAAGGGAAACACTCCAAAAGCAGTGGGATAAATAACTAGCCCCAAACACATGAGGGAGTTTGCTGAGAGCAGGCAAGGAACGGGCAGAAGTGGGGTGTTCAGTTCAGCTCAGTTCAGTTCAGTTCAGTTCAGTTCAGTTCAGTTCAGTTCAGTTCAGCCGCAGCCAGGGACTGAAATCAGAGGTCTGGAGAGGAACCACTGCAGGGAACGATCACCTTTGGAGCCCATCACCCTGCACAGGGCTGAGCCCCCTGCCAGGGCCATGTTCAGTCCAGCAGTTTGGGACCTGCTTTATGAGCTACCCTGTCATCTTTGCCAGGAGAGTGGCATCAGACAGGAGTGGTGGGGCAAGACTGGAGGCAGTGTTTGCCTCAGTCATCTCATTCTGATTTGCTGAGGTCAGTAAACGTAAGGGTAGAATGAGAAATGCCAAAAATGAARTTGTGAATCAGAATTTGAAAAGGAAATTAAACAGATGGCAGAAGGTTTCAGTAAGATAAATACAGAAGAGGAGGAGAAATGTGGTCATTATGAAGTGAGAATAGGGCTGAGATTAGATCAGTCCACGTATGAATTAAAACCACTTTACCTACATTTTCAGTAGAGATGATCATATTGGACAATGGGGCAAAGACAAGATTTCTAGTAGGAACATACTTAAGGGAAGGAAAATTATCACATGTAAGACGGAAGGAAAAGCTTAAAGAATTCCATGTGCTCAGATCAAGGTGCATTGGCAGATTTCCACYTCAGGATTTGGAAAGAACCGGCACATTAAAGGAGCTTAGCTTAACCTCATATTTCTCTTTCATGACTGATTTTTTTTCCAAGACAAATGAAATACAGGTGATTTACTCCATCCAGACTTGAGTCAAGAATCTGATATTACACCACATGGGAAATTAGTAGTTGAAGTTGAGAAGATGGGGATTAGTGTGGATGGCAAATGCAGAACTGCTAAAGCCAAGGACAGGGAGCTCTGTGGGAAGGAGAAATGCCAGACAGAAGCACTTAGAGAGTGGAACTCCTCAAGGGTCAGTCTTGAGCCAGTCTTTCTTGTTTTGTTAATGACTCTGGCACAGCTGTAGGAATGTCATAAAGAAATTTGCTGAGGAGACAGGCTTTGCTAATACAGAGAAGGATCAGAACATCAATCAGCAATAACTTAATGACAGAATTTGAGATAGAATAGACAAAGTATAAAGACAGGCAGTTAAAAATTAATCACTAGAATATCACATTACTCACTTGAGAATGACAAAAGCAGGGTGGTGGAAAAGAAACACAGAGAGAATTACTTGCTCTGAGGGATAACTGTGAGCCACCAATCTGATAGGGAAAGGCAAACAGAGTCCTAGAAGATACAGGTTCACTCATGTTCAAGGAAGATTAGCRGGTACAGAGAAGGGCATTAAGGATGATCAGAGGGTTTAGAACAAGAGGAGACTAGAAGAGCTTCATTTGTTTAGTTTCTCAAAACAAAGACTAGAGCAGATAGGATTGTTTTTGGTAAATACATCTGATAGGTAAAGATCAGAGAAAAAAGGAGAACTGTTTAAACTAAATTACGATGCTGGCACAAGAACAAATGATATTTGGGCTGGAAATTTGAAATGAAGTGTTGGAATAGCCTGCCAAAAAGYGTGATATGATGTAATTGATTGTGATAGTGGGAGACTGGATCAGTAATGCCGAGCCCTGTGTTCCTAGAAATGTGCAGCAGACAGGATTTTGGCAAAGGGGGCACTGGCCTCYAACAGGGAGGAGGAGCCCTGGGCTGCCTACGTGAAAACATAACTGGCCAGTCACCAGCTTTGGAAATGGGGGAGAAAAGGAGGCTTTGATTTCAACAGCTAAAGTGAGGTCCTTCCCTCCTCCTCCCCTATGGGAACTGGCAAACTCAGCTCTTTAATGGTTCAAGCTCATCTCAGCCTTGCCTATAAATAGATAAATGAGATTCCTCCTGTCCCAGTGAGTAATTCTGACATCCTCCCGCTGCCTCAGAGAGCTGAGTCACAGGCACTCTGCACTCCAGTCCCTGCATTACTTACATGGTCTCAAAGGAAATTTTAACACATCCAATGAATCATCAGGGATTGGATCATGTTTAAAGTTATTCCATTGGCATTTCCCTTCTATTGTAGCAAGTCTGCCAACACCTAAAACTTTGGCTAATTTGGACTCAAAATGYATTGAGGAAATAGCATGTTGACATATACAGCTACTAATAAAAATAATAAAAAGTCCTTTTAAATTTGCATCAATAAACAAGTGACTCTTAGTGGATTCCTCTAGTGCATTTGGGGCTGCTATTTTGTCATACTCTTWCTTGTTTTGTAGCTGCTTATTTAAAGGAACTCAAAGTTTGAAATGTTTAATATTCAGTCGTTAGGCCCCTAATTTAATCTCCTGCAGGTTTGCTGCCAAAATATTATTTCACTGAGATGAAGCTTGCAGCCCCACACTCATTCTCTCTCAGAGACACACACATTCCTGCTCTTAACCATGATAAAAAAAAAAAAAAATGCCTGCAAAGCAGAGACAAAACCAGAGCAGTGTTAAGTACAGAGCACAGGGCAGTGATACCTCAGTGTATGAGCCTGATGGGGCATTGTCACTTGTCACCTTGCCTTCTCCCAGGTGCTACTGTGTGGTCTCACTGCCTTCGAAGCAACACAGTATTTGAAATCAGAACATCTCTTTCTCTCTCCSTCAGAAAACATCTGGAAGACTGGAAAATTCTCCAGCAGAATTTGGGGGCTGTGAAACAAATACAGAAATATTTCTCTCTGTTGGTTTTCTGGCTTGCCTTTCATATCTTAGAACTGGTTGGGACATTTCACTCATTATTACCAGACTCGGTTTCAGTCAGTGAGAAATGCTAACATTTGCTGGTTCGCTGCTGTGGTTTGGTATTCTTAGACCTAAAACTGGTTTGTTCTTTGATAGCTCTAGGAAATCTGTGTCTTATTTAAATAACATTTTTCTAGTACCTTTTCATCAGGCAGTTCTCCGCCTGTGCATAGATTGTTAACAAGCGTTTGCTCCACACATTCCAGCGTGAGCTGCAGTCTCTCCATGAGATGTTTCTGCTGTGAGGCTCGTTGGGTTATTTATCAGCACAGCACAGCCTTCACTGCCAGTTTGCTGCCAGCTGTTAACTATACAATAGCATCGGGAACAAAATCAGTTCTGGCTCTGCCAGCAGAGTTGGACATAATTCAGCTACCTGTTGACAAATGATGATTTGTTTAACAGCATAAACTATAATATTTTTGTAGCTGACAATTTTCACCCTCCTCTGCAGCTGGGGAARAATAAACCCCAAAAAACAACAAAACCTGAGGAATTCCCAGAAGTTCCTCATTTGTGTCTTTTTCAAGTTTTGTTCCAGCAATGCCTTGTATTGTCTCTCTGCAGGGAAAGACATCCTTGATGGGCAAAGCAGTGGTGTCTGCACGCTGCTGGAACAGGGCAGTGCATTCCTTGGTGCCCCTTGGCTCCTTGGCTGGGCTCTAAAGCAGCAAACCCCGCTGGACAGAGGGGCCACAGGGATGCTCCAGGACAAGGCAGAGKCCTGAAAACAAGCCAGGCTTTCTGTAAGGCATTAATCACCCCTTGCAGGGCCGGGTGCTGGGAATGGGGCGAGGGTGCTCTCTYGCAGCACACACATGTTTTCTATCGAAGCTTTGTTTCAGCTGGATCTTTCCCACTAACCCATCCTCCTTTAACACCTTGTACTCATTTACTGGCGGGCTGTTTAGCAGCACAAATCAATTAAGAGCTGCAGAAACYCTCTGAGACAGGGAGAGTTTCCTATCTCTGGTTCAGCCGGGGTGGGAGGCACACAGAGGTTAAGTCTGTGCTTTTTGCCACACAGGGAGCGAGGGTGCAGCGTGGAGCAGCCCTCAGTTCACCTCCTGTGTGGGTTTCAGCCCTCCCAGCACCCTCAGAGCAGCTCACATCTGCTCCTGGAGCTCTGAGAGCCTTGAGGAGCTGCTCATCTGACATCAAATAATCAGATGAGAGTGCCATGTCCTGCTAGGACTGGCCRGGGAGCCTCACTGAATGGGGTGAGCCAGTCCTGAGGTGCCCAGCTGTGTCCTGGCACAGCCAGAGCCTCCAATCTCACCTTCCTGTGTCCCRGAGGTTTCTCCATCATGAAATTGCCTGTATCTGCTGGGGAAGTCACTACTCAGTGGTTAAGCTGCCACTGGCCAGAGGGACATGCAGGGGCTTRGGAAGCAGCACAGTCACAAAAAGTGAATGAGAACAGCCAGAAAAAAATGAGCAGCTTTAAAATAATCATTTGGTTGGTCTTGTTCCAAGTGTAGCACCAGCTCAGTGTGCCAGGCAGAGCTCAGGAAGCGCCTTTGGGCTGCGGCCCCGCAGGAACAGGAGGCAGRGATGTGCCACTGCTTCAGGCTGGGCTGGAGCTGCTTACACACAGCACAGGCTCCAGAAACAGGAGAGAATAACTCCAGTTACAKGATACAGCTGATCACCACCATGAAGGAAGATGAAGCCTAACCAAGCAGTTCCTGCTCCTCRTGGGTGTCTCTCAGGAGGCCCCGAGGCTGTAGGACATGTCCTCAGCTCACAGAGACCATTAATCATGAGTGTGCCTTGGGCCTGGCTATTTTAATCCCTGTTGAAATACACACTCCTAAAAATGGTATTTGATTCCAATGCACATGATTTCCTTTGGCTTCCTTTCCCCCAGTTAATAGCAAGATGTAATTCCTTGGAAGTCCACACACTGGGATCCATGGATTTGCTTCTCACCTGTCATGGAGCAAGAAAACTCGGGGCTACACACAGGATAAGATCCGTGGTGCCAGATATAAATATTAGAATATACTGTAATGGGGATGTGGTTTGTGTGGYACCAAGGGGTGGGCAAAACCTGTCTGTGCAGGGGCACACGGGAAACGTCACTGGGCCCTACTGGATCATCAATCCTTCCCTGTTCCACTTTATTATGTAATGATTGAAAATGCCTCTTGTATATGCTGGCACTAATCAGAGAGTCAGTCTTGTCAGGGGAGTGAATGAATCATCAGAAGTGGCTGAACTCGGGAGTATATTTGTAAAGGGCAGGCTGTAGAAACCAGTAAGTCTTTAATTTTTSCTTTCAAAATGCTGAGCAAAAGTCACAGGAAGTTTAAAGAGAAAACAGATTGCTCCTCCGCAGATTCAGAAGTACAGCAGTCAATCCTTGTGCTGCTCAGCTTCTCTCATGAGGCAGATGAGCAGCCTGAGGAGTCTGGGGGTGTGCAGAGGAAACTTCATTGCCTTCCCTTAACTGCAGATGATAAATAAATGCATCGTGCCCAGCTCCAGGGGCTTCCTGGTGTCCTAATTTACAAACTGTATTGCTGCAACTGTGAATTTCTCTGCATTGTTTGTCTGTGACGATGCTCCTACTGAGCTTAAAGAATCACTGTGAGTTTACAGACAGAACAAATAAGTGAAGTTTACAGGAATATCAGCTTAAAAATATAAGGGCAGTTTTGCAGGTACTCTAATCATTAGGGACCCCTTCAGTGTTTGTCACACTGAGTCAGGTCATGGGAGCCATGACAACAGGACAAATAGCCAAGAAGACTTCTGACAATTATAATGTGGGATTTAAATCATTACACCCGACAACATTATTTACCTGGGATACCACCATTGTTTTTTTTTTGTATCCTTAGTATTCAGGAAACAGCACGTACTTTTTGTTTTTTTAAAGCTGCATACAAAGCAGCATCAGCCTCAGTAAGGAGAGCACTTTCTGCTTGTTGGGCTTCCAGGTTAAGAAGACAAATCCTGCTCCAATGACATAACAAAGTTTTCAAACTTGATGTTGCAGRGAAAGGCCCAGTCACGCTGTCCTAGATCAGCTGATGGGTTTGTGTGCTGAACTTTGAGACCCAGGGACGTCAGCTCCCTTTGCTGGGGGGTTGTTTGGGTTTTCCTCTTTAMAAAGTACCAAATATCAACCTTTGAGCCCCAGGCAGTAAAAACTGGGCACCAGAACAGGGTTCAGCTCGTGTGAAGGGTGGCCCAGCCATCCCAATGGAGTTGCAGTTTCCTTCCCAGCAACTCCTGCAAATGTTCTCTGAGTGAAACGTGGCCAATTCTGGTCCAATTAAAAAGACAAAGTCCAATAACCACCTGCTAAAGCTAAGGGTTCCTTGAAAGCTTGGATTTATTCAGTCTTGCTGAAAGTTAAATGTTTAAATTATGATGAAAGTTTGCCTAAATCAACTGTATTTCCTCTGTGAAGCAGCTATTTATTCATCAGAAACTACAGCAAAGTGCCACGGGGCTTCAGTAAAAGAAGTCAATAAATTTGCCTGCAAAATGTATTTCCTGCTCTGATTTTATTCCACGTATGTGTGTGACATACWATTTCTGTTTGATTGAATGCACCACATTAAACTGTTCTGGGTAGGAGCTGTGCACTGAAAGCAGCTGATAACAGTGCAGGGCATTTCAGCAAACGTGCCTTGCAGTGAGAGACTCCTGCAGGCATTAACAGAATTGCTCGTACTTGAAGAGAAATTTCWTTTTTTTCCTTTTCCTTGCTGGGATCTCGCCTTGCACCCTTTGCTCTGTGCTGCCGTGGGTCAGTTCTCTGKGGGCAGTGGTAACACTGTCACCAATCCAGATGCTCTGCACCTTCCAAAGCAGCATCTGTGGTGGCTCAGRCTTAGTTCATCCACTGCTACCTGATTTCAGAGAAAAAATTGCGTGCGTGCAAGGAYCAGTGTGATTTATTTCAGCAGGATCTATTTTAATGTTCATGATATTTAGCACAGACTAGGGATGGCAATTTGAAGGAAGCCTGGGGCAGTTCTTAACAGCAGGAGAAGCTGTTGGCATCACCTGAGAGTGAGTCTGAAAAAAAAACCGTAATTGCCTGCATGTACTTTTCAAAACACCTTTATTTTAGGCATTTCTGTTTTCTTTTCAASCTGAATTGGAAGCGCTAAGTGACACTGAACTTCAAAAAGAAAACTCAATCCAGTCAGATTTGTTCTTGAAGCCTTAGTGGCTTARTGTGGGCACTGAGAAATGGAGTTGGGTCTGCTGAGAATGTCCTTGAGWGTTAAAGATCCCTGGATCCCACTGCAGGATCCTGGCCATGTACCAAGTGACCCTACAGACCTCTGCTGCAGCAGCCCTCCTCTCTGACAGGCAGCGTGGCAACTGGGATCAGACGTGACAAAAACAGCACCAAACCACCATGCTCTGCTATTCCCCACATGCAGTCACACACACGTCAAGGRTTTTGACCACAGAGGCTGGGATAAGCAGGCAACTTGTAGCTTGCCATAAAGAACAAGGCACAAAGTTATAAAGCCCTGGAAAAGCTKCTCAGACTTTCCTATAGGCAGAATTCCCACAGCAAATAAGGAAAAGATCCACTGATCAAGGCTGGGCCTGCAGGATGAACTGCAAGGTTGCTGTGTTACATCCTCTGTTAGAAGTTCCRACTCATCCTTCTGACTTTAAAATTCACGAGTGGGTTCTCTTCACAGTGGCAGAGCTGAGGTAGGAAGAGGCGGGGGAGGCGTATTCCGGTATTTCAGGGCAAGAAATGTGTTTATTTTAACATACAAATATTCTTATTTAAAGTGGTGATACTAAAGATAAAAATTGTAACAGAAACTCATCCAAAAAAGTTACAAACCCCCATTCCCGATCCTCCTGTTTCCATCACAAAGAATATTCCACAGTAGTAGATTGTTGCTTTGCAGCCTGTTAGCAGAAGAGGTGATTGGGTCAGTTGACTTGTAGGCGTCAGAATCAGAACAGATTAAACTAATTCCATCCACCCATYTTGCCAAGGAAACATTCAAGCCTTTTCATCTCATTTCAGTATCCASTGAAGACACAAGAGTTGCTGGATGCAGAAATCCTTGTGTTGAGGAGCAGCAGATCTGGGGTTTCCTATGATGAGGCAGTCTCTGAAATCAACGGTGTCAAAGCAGGAGATTCTGACACMAACAGTTCCAAAAGTGTTGCATTCCTGGAATCAGCTGGCACGAAGGGCACTCCTGGACAGTTCTGAGGGGCCGTGAGCAGCCCAGGTTTCCTTGTTCCCAGCAGGTTGGACAGTATCCATCCCTCACTGATAGCAGGGCCTTCCTTGTGCCCATTGTCTGTTATCTGTCACACAGGCCCTGGGACAAGGATTGTCCCTTAGACTTGCTTACACAGCAGCTGTGGCAGCTGTGGCAGGATGACTCCATGTGAACACTCATTCCACAGCCACGGGATCAGCTCCTCCTGGTTCATACCATACCTTAAGTGGAGCAGCCTCAGTGTGTCAGTGTGCCTTACAGAGTTAAGCCAGACCTGGGACTCAGCTCAGGGTTTCTAGTTACTTCTCCTTTATAAAGAATTCAGCTTTAAGAAAAACAGTTGAAATGCTCCTGAGAATGACAAATAACAAATGAGTAAATCTTGCTCCAGAGCCATAAAACCCAATTACAAAAAAAAAAAAAAAAAAAAAAAAAAAA
>NW_026623330.1:1070358-1077071 GCF_030028575.1 Malurus melanocephalus | reverse complement strand
AAAAAAAAAAAAAAAAAAAAGCATGCACTCCTAATCTATTGGCATAGGCATATAAAGCAGAATTAATTGATAATCATATCAATTAATTTATAAAAATGCTAAAAGCCATAAACAAAGCATTTCAGAAAGGTAATGAATAAGTAATCCAAGCAGACGATGTGAAAGGACTGTTGCTGCTGTGGGGCCAGGGGGCCAGATTAATTTGACTATCCATACCCCTAGGTAGAGTTATTAAAGGATAAATGCTTTGAACGTTGCTTCAGAGTTCAATGAAAATAAAAACTTCTACTCAGCATACAGAAGCTCTCAGAAATGCAAATAAAGTATTAGAATGCATAAAGATGGCAAATAATTGAATATTATGGTTCTGTTTAACAAATTGCTTCTTTGCATGCAATTACTTCATCATGATCYATGAAAGCATGAATAAAGCTCAGAGAAAGATGCTGTGGATGAGCAGAGACCTGCAATGAGTTTGCTGAAAGAGGAGTAAAACAGAATCAGGAGGGGAAGAACGATTTGGGTAAGGGCTTTCTGTGGGCTTGGGGTGCATTTATCTCTGGTGAGGGGGAATGTCAGACACACACCAGGGAGGGAAAGCACTCCCTTGTTTCTTTTCCGTCTCTGTGCTCCAGTTCTTATGCTCGGAGCATCATAAGAAGCACACACTGCACACCACAAGTCACAGCAYCACATCCTTTTAGCTCCACTCCCTTTTAGCTCAACAAAATGCTGTCCCCAGCCTGACACCCTCCTTCCCAAGGGCTGCCTGCTCTCCAGCTCCTTCCAGGCCTTCCCATGCCGCAGGTCACAGTTGACCATTGCAAGAACAATAAGGATTTTTAGGGGCATTATGACTGGGTTAGTAAAACACAGCTGCCCCTGAAAGTCCCTCATTTTTCTTGCTGCCGCTCAGTCGGTCCCCAGGAGGGCAAGGTCTGACAGGATCCATTCTCTCCAGCATGGCACTCACGGCTCTGCTGATGTGCCCAGCAATGCCCCAKCCCCTGTGCCCAGCCCACACGGGGCAGGGGACGGTGTGCAACTGCTTTGGCATCCCAGTGGGCCCCTCCTGAGTTTCAGCGCAATGCCAGATGGCTCGTCTGTCACTCGCAGGAATGGCCACCAAACAAAGCCTGGCAAGGCTGGCTGCAGGCAGCCCCCTGGAACTCCCAGCCACCGGGGGAAAAGGCAGGATCACCCTGTCCTGCAGGCACCCAGGTGAGCAGTGCTGCTTTGTCCAGGAGAAGTGGAGACTCCAGAGCTGACCAGTCCCCCGCATCCCACACTGGGTCATAACCTGCAATCCCCAGGGCACTTGGAGCTCCCCAGGGCACTTGCAGCACCCAGGGGTTAGCAGGAGCGCTCACACCCATCTGCAGCAGCAGTTGCCTTTAATTTATTAATAAAGCTGGGATTTTAGGGAATTACTTCTGATTTCATAGCAACGTTCAGTTAAAGTGATATCTGAAAAAGATCTATACAATCGCAACTAAAAAGATGCCAAGTATTTGATGGAAATTTTCAGCCCTCATTCACAAGTCCTCCTGGAAATCCCAGCCCAGCCCTGCATGTCCTYAGGGCAAGGAGTAACACTTTTCTTTTGATTGTTCAGTATTTTTATGGAGGTGGACTCAACAGAAACTTGAGACAGATTCCCACAATTCTGCTCTGTTGTTTCCCCACGAATTCTGCCAGTACAGAGCTGGGGTGGGCCCCATCCTGTAATGGGCTTGCAAATGTCCATGCAAGCTGTTGCCCTTGAGAAGGACTTTGTGACATGCTCGAGGACTTCGAGGAGAGTTTGTGTTAGAGCACTCTCAGGGCTTTTCCTCCCTCTTGTAGCGAAAACATCATATTGGGTCCTTCAGCAAGGATCCTTTGCCCAGCATCGTGTCTGGAGGTGCTGCCATTCACACAAGCCATCTCCAGGGACATGCAGGCAGCTGGTGTGACCAGGGATGCTCAGGGAATCACAAAGGTCCCCGCCCTGTGCAACACAATAAAATATCTTCATCCATCCCATGCGGGAAGACACTCCACAGTAASAGACCACCTGGCATCCAAAAACCCCAGAGACCCTCCCAGAACTGCACAGAGCCACATCTTATTTTCATTTACAATTTCTTCTTGCTTGCAAGTCAACTGAAAGCAAACCCCATGCCCTGATTTGGTAATAAAACATGAGCCATGATTCGGATCCAGATATTATTTGCATCTTCTGAGAAAGTTACAACAGTAGTATAATAAAAATGATAAAAAAACCAGCAGCCTTCTAAATGCTAATGACGTTGGTGTCCTAAATGAAGCATAAAAGCCAGAGCCYGCGAGAAGCAGAGCATGAGTCAGAGAGTCAGCAGTCCCACACTGAAAGCAGCACTCCTGGCTGCTTCATTCATTTAAGGAATCAATTCCTTTGTAATGAGCATCAAGTAGTTTTTAGGACTAAAATGAAAATGAGATGTACGTTGTTATTATTTTCAAAACTGGTTTGCTTTTTTTTCCCCCTTGGACTGACAAAAACCAACTTTTTGCAGCTGGAGGGAGCCCCAGGCAGGACCAGRTCCTGCACCATCACAGAAGAAAATCTGATGAATCCCTGCCCCAGTGAGAGCACAACAGCTCTCCCTGACAGCCAGAACCCCACCAGGAGCAGGCAGAGCAGACTCAGGGCACACCCAGGGCACAGAAGAGCAGGTAACTGGAGTTGTTGCAGCCTGGGCAGGCTGTCTCACCCCCGATTTTGTTTTCTGGCACTGGGTCATTGGCAGACTCGAGTGAGGATAGATACGTGCTGAACACCCTTCACAGAGGCTTTGCGTGTTCCCTCTTGGATTGCAAAGCCAGCACGAGGCTGTGCACTACAAGAAGAGAGAATATTGCCCAAGCTGCTCTTGGCTCCYTGCTGCCCCAGTCCCACTTGTAGATAAAGCACAACCAGATTCTGAKGATCAGAGCACACATCTCTAGGTTACACTGATGTTAACTCAAATCATTTTTGTTGTGTTGGATCTGAAACTCAGAAAATGAAAGACCAGAACAAAACCAAAGTGAAGGTAGAAAATTATTGCAGTTTTGAGAATTCTTCCAGCTTTAGTCATCGAAAGGGATTGTTAGAAACGGACAAAGGGCTGTTTCCCTTAATTTTTTTAAGTGTGAATTTTGTCTTGACAGTTTCCTTTCAGAAACAAAAATTGAAAACAAATTGTCCCATACACAAAACAAAGGGACAGATCCTCGGCTGGAATGGACTGGTATTACCAAGTGAGAAACACCCACTCACAGGAGAAATTCTGAGCCTTTTAAACAGCAGCTGCYGATCCTGCTGTGCCCGGACAAGAGCTTCAGCCTCTGGGTTTAGATGGCAGCAGTGCTGGCTCTGCAGTGTGGAAAAGCCGTCAGAGCAGCTGAAAACACACCAGGGCTCCAAGAACTCTGGGACTKTACACTTCCCAAACCTGGAGCTGACTCCAGGTGCAGGAGCTGACACCAAGAGAGCAACACATCCCAGCATGGCCCTGAAATTAATGAGGAGAAATGCTGGCAAAACTTCCAGAAACCATTACTTGTGAGGTTTGCTTTCTGAAATGAGGCATGGCTCTGATTTTTCTCTCAAAACCAAGATCAGACTGATCACCATCTTGAAAATTACATGAACAGTGTCCAAGAAAATATTAACTGTACAGCACCAAAGGAATGCACAGTGAGAACTGTGATCCATCCTGGCCAGTCCTGCCCCTATCACTCACCCACAAAAAAAAAGAAAAAAATACACACRTGAGGAGAATTCAGGAAGTGTCTCACTTTGCCAAGGAACAGAGCACATTGTCGCTGTCTCCAGCAGTGAGAGCTGCCCAGCTGAGCTCCCATCCGGGAGAGCCTGAGGGGGCACTCCCTGGGACCCCAAAGTGGAGGGACATGAGCAGCAATGGAAGAGCAACCATCCTATCCTCCAGGGCTGACAAGAGTTGGGTTCGACCATGTGCATTTGACATCTCTCTCTTTACAATCCTCTTTTTGGACCATCATCTTTTTGTCTCCCACTCCCAACATCAGCAGAGGAGCTGGAAAGCCAGAGTTATTTTTAGGAGATGGTACATTTAGGCCCTGTTCATCTTGACTGGGTCCCTTTGACAATGGYAAGGTTGGATAATCAAACACATTACGCAGACTTTCCATGGAGGCTGCTTTGCAAACGAGCCTCCCACCATTCAGATACCCAGGAGCCAATATTTCAAAGAGGAGCTTTTGATGCTGCCCTGGTTTGCCTCAGTGTGGTGACCTCACAAGCATTTATACACAAAGCCTTGGAGAACAAGCAAATTAAAGCAGCTGACTTTAGGTATATAAAATGAAACAATTAGTCATCAAGCCTACTAGAGGCTGCCACATTACACTCATCTTGAGTGGCAAGAGACCATGACCTGGCTCAGGCTGGCAAAGAGGATGGCAGTGCTGGCGGGTGGCATCGCCCATGTGTGGGCAAAGCACACCCAGAGCAGCTCAGGAGGGAGCTCGCCATGTGACTGACATATCAAACTGGCTGGCACCAGGATGGGGACAGGAAAGGAGAACACAACAGTAGGAGAAAGATGCCAGGAGCTGTGGCTGGGAGGGACTCCATGACTCGTTAAATTAACCAGGCCATGGCCAGCCAGCCCAGTCTGGCCACTGCTGTCCTGTTAAAGTCTCCAAGAGAAGGGAGGAAAGGGGACACATCTGAACAGCCTGTTGATAATGGCCCATCACTCATGCTGAGTTTCAGAGCATGTCCAGGACTGGCTGCAGGAGCCCCCAGTTCTGCCCAGGAGCACGCTCAGTACCATCACTGCTGGGCTCAGCAGTGCAGCCGTAAGCCAAGGCTCTGGCCCAGGCACAGCAGTGCTCGGTGCCTGCTGGCTCCAGGGGAGTGTGATCCACAGCGCCCTGCCCGACTGATCACCAGCAGGAAAAGCAGCCACGCCACTGCCTCGACCTGCCAGAGCTGCCTCCAGTGCTGAGCCCACCTAAACCCTGGCTGGCAAGTTAAAAGAGAAGCTGTTGGCAAGGGGCTGCCCTGGGCTCTGCTGGAGCTGTCTGGTCTGCCCCGCATTTGGGGAAGCAAAGAATTATAGGAGAGCAGCAGAAAATTGCTGAGCAAAGGGTTTTTAAAAATCATTTCACTTTAAACAAAACTGAGGCATTACCATAAAGTGGCCACACCTTTCTCGGCTCTGCTGACAAGACCAGCTTTTCCATAGCTATTCAAATCTAACGAGTTCTGGGTGCCTAACTCACTCTTTTAAGCTCATATTCGAACTTCAGCCAAAAATCGCTTTCTGATTCACCACTTTCTCAGGCACACCAGTATTCAGAGAACGCCTGCAGGCTGGTACTGTGCTGTACAAAGTACATAAGCACAAGTTTAATTACTCCGTGGACTAGGGATGTGATTAATGGTATGCTTTAAGTTAAGCATGTGCTTAAGCACGCTACTGACCTGGAGCTTTAAGTACATCTATCAGGTGTTCTGGTGCTCTCCATTTACCAGTTCTTTGAGGTCAAATAAGTGGAAAGAATACAAGAATATCCTGTCCTTATATACTCCAAAGAATTCACACAAAGTTCAGTTTCTGACTTTCTTAAAAATTACACTTTGGACCTATTCTCCCCGTGTTTACACTAGTACTGACTATGAGCATTACAATACTATGTATATGGTCAGAATGTATTAGCATTRAAACAGGTGGTAATTATTGTCATTTACAAGCTTTTAAAAAGTACTGGGCTTAGTTTTTACTTTGCCTGGATAGTGCTTCAGGTCAGAACTTAGACTCATTTAATTTCCACACTTTGTGGATTAGTTTCCTTATGTCTGAGCAGTGTACAAAGTCCTAAAAGAAGTATGGAGCATATAATTAAAACTATTGCCCTGCTAGCAGCGGACTCATCACATGGAAGAAGTCAAGCATAAAATGTGCATCAGCTATTGGTGGTCACGTAAATCCACATTTCATTAGCCACAGTGTACACGATTCTGRGCACTTTTTACACTGTGCTTTTCCACCTTTCCAGCAAAGGCTTATTCCTAGTTCATAATAATTTAGGAAGGTCAAATTGCATCCATTCCCTGAGGAGGAGCAAGTAGAAAAGGCTGGGACCTGAAAGATCCACGGTTTTGTTTTTGTTTTTTGTTTTTTTTTTTAAGGACACAGCTGTCCCTTTTGTGGCACTCGGGGAGCCTGGATGGAGCAGACAGAGCCGCTCCTCGAGGCAGGCGTGTGACCCATGTGCAGTGCCAGCATCCCAAGGGCAGGGAACACCCACACCCAGCTACACCCACCAGCAGTGACATTTCATAGGGACAAGCCAAGAGACTTCCACTGGAGCAAAGCATGTGCAAATCAATTTTCAACAACTGAGGGAGAGCACAGAGGSTTTGGTTACAGGCGAGGAGGCACGTGCCTCTGAAGGGAGCCTTCTTTGAGGCAGTAAACAGATACAATTATTGATAAGTGTTTTGGCTTCGCCTCATCCCTAATCCCATCACATGCTGTTCCTTGCCAGTGCATTCATGAAAAGTGTCTATTTTGGATACTGGGGCACAACAGAGAAGAGAAAAAACCCCACAGTTCCCAGAAAGACAGCCGGCTGAGGCCAGGTGCACTCACTCTTCTTGAAGCACTTCTACAGTGACCTCGAACTTTTAAACTATATTGCTCTCTGCTTAAGTT
>NW_026623330.1:1062598-1070260 GCF_030028575.1 Malurus melanocephalus | reverse complement strand
TTTTTTTTTTTTTTTTTTGTACAAAATGCAGTAAAATCTTCCAGAGAAAATGAAGTTTACATTACTAGGGATCCCAGCCTTAGTGCTGCAGGTGTGGGAGGATTTACATGACTTTTCCTTCTGTTTTCAGCATTACTTCTTACTGCTAATTCTGAAACGTTTTTCCAAAGGGAGCAGATTGTCAAGCATAGGTTCAGTAACCACTCAAGTTTGGGATCCAGCTCTATATATCCAGAAGCTCCTTACAGCAACGCGTGACAGGACCTAACTTCCATCCCTTTAAAAATACTATTAATGAACAAGAGGCTTCTGGCTGCCAGGTAATAGCTCAGCAGTTCTGCTTACATTCAAAGCCATGCCTGGAATGGCAGTGAAGTTGTAGCAAATTTCCTTAAAAATAAAATCTTCAGTTGCCGTGGAAATCATTCAGGTGGGAGACTATTTCTGGAGGCTGTATTGRGATGTACTACATTTCTTTCACCTGGACCAAAGTGTTTCCTTCTGGGTGTGGATTTATTCAAGGCAGAAGGGAGACAGAAAGGAAGAGCTCAGTCATCACCTTGATCCTGTTCCATCTCCTGTGCACTGCACAGGCCACAGGCAAGACAGGCAAGATCCTGACCACAAGTTTTAAAGAARCCCTTATGTTTGCAGCCCAGCACCSTACAGCAGAGCTCATACTGTGCTTTGCAACAGCCTCTTTATATGTATTTTTAAGCACTGATACCCTGCTTGCTGCCTGCAAACAACTGACCGTAATTTGGCATTAATGTAACACTGATTTCCAAACAGAAATATTTTATAAMTGGTCAGCAAACACACTTCAAAGTTTTAAAGGGTAACAAAAGTAACAGAATTTCCCAACAGTACGAGCATAGTGCTATAAAATGATAGTGTGCTCGTGACTGTTTGTCTGAAAACATTACCAGTCACCAGAATTAGAGCACAGGACAAATCCTGGGCTGATGCAGATCAGGAGATCTCTGCTGGCTTACAGGAGATGTTTTATTTAGCACTGGACACACCTGCTGTTTCTTTGGAGAGCTGTAAATTCATTCTGTGATGTAGCCAAATCTACAAGCCAAATTTATGTATTTTAACATTAAACTCCTATCAAACATTTTGAAATTAAACTGCAGTTTATGTTCTTTTTGAAGGCAATAATACCTTAAAAGTATAAAGACATCCAAAACTTTACGTAACTAGTATTACATAACACCTTAAACTGGCTCATAAGCATTTTCCTTACTCTGGATTTATTACATTTTTATTTGGGGCATGTGAAAAAACTTGCTATACAAGTGCAGTTACTCACACGGGGCTGGGCTGGGGGGGAAAAGAGTTCACTCTGATGGAAACTCTAAAGCRAGAAACTTATTGCTTTGTTTACAAAGAAACACTGTCAGAAAAACATGTTTCATTGTTTCTCACTGCCTCTGATGGCCATTGATACAGAATTAAATGAAGCCCTGGAAGAGGGCTAGAGGTAGCATTAGTTTTGAAGGCTGATGGCACACAGCCTCTCCAACAGCACAGAGCATTAATGCCATAAATACGTGTGAATGTTCTCATTCAGGCCGTAATTTATTCCCCAGGGAGATGCAAAACGAGCTCAAATATGCTACAAGAAAACTAAACTCTTCCARTGAAGCGAGTGCAGTATGTGAATCCTGGAGTTAAATTTAGGCTGGGACTTGGAGTAAAGTAATTCTAATCTCAGAGTAGCACTTTGAATAGCAGTGACAAACACTGAGCAAAGATTCAGGGAAGTTCTGCTCCTTTGTTACAATCTATTGTGCATGACATTTTGGAGCTCTTAACTGACTCAGATTTAAGAAATTCAGTTTAAGTTACTCAGCTGAAGCTYATTGTTCAGTAAAATTGTTTAAAACTCCCTTCATTTGTTTCCAAAATGTGGATTCAGGCTGGTTTTGGGGTKTGTACAGCAGCAGACATGCTTAATGTATCAAAAGCTCAATGTAAAACACTATTAACTGTAGTGCTGAATAATCCACAACATGGAAAAAATGGATACTGTACAGATCTGATAATGAGGTTTTTTTTTTTTAAATGACACTCTTAATTTGGTTTGATGGTCCAAGGTAAATTAAAATGGACAAGCACATTTGTGATTAAGCACCTTTCTGTTTCTTGTTCTGTACCACTGTTATTTGCATGGGAATGTTTTCCTTCTCCAGAAATACTTCCTTCAAAATTAACAGATGAAGTCACARTTATACAAAATATCTCTGTAGTCAAAGCAGATTTTTTAATAAATATTTTAAATGTGGCTGAGACTTCAAGTCTTTTGTAGTATCCTTCAAGTGTAAAATACACCCATAATACAAGAATTGRGGAAACTTTTATCTTTCGTAAAAAAATCAAAATAGCATTTACAGTTTAAAATCAAGCATATTTTAACTGAACTACAGTCAAATCCTTTACGAAACAATCTCTCTTTTCATACAAGATTTTTCATGTATATTCTGGCTCCAAAGCTCCAAATCCGTATGCCACAACTTGTTTCACTGGAATTCATCAAAAGACTAAAAAGCCAAGTGCCAAGGAGCCGAATTCTGGCCTTGGCATAAACTGTCCAACCAATCCCCGCAGCCTGGAAAGCCCCAGTTCTCAGAATTAGCTGATGCTTTAAACAAGAGATCATAATCAAAATCATGATTCCTGACAAAGTCTCAATATTTCACTCTATAAATTCTTAATTCATTTTCCAGCCATTTGTAGGCTCCACCCTCTCAAATATCAGCAATTGCTGCTGCTCTTAAAGAAAATTCCACTTTGGGGAAACGTGATATTATTCCAGATGTTTCAGTCTACAGCAGTTCTGCCTAACCCARCCTGATCGTTGCTCTGTAATGCAGCTGAGCCTTGAACAGCTTCTGGAATTTATTCTTTAAACTACTGCACTTGCATATTTGAATTTAACCCTACCGACAGTCATGTGCTCGAAAGCCCTGTTCTTTGTAACAACAGAGCCACTCCTAAAGAGTTTTTTTCGAAAAACATAAAACCATGACTAATTTTAGCAGGCCTTTGGGTCACTGTAGATTAGTTCCTACAGGCTGCTGATTGAATTAAAGTGTTTTAAATTGTGTTCCTCACCATACTTTAAAAGTTATCATGCAGAGAGATTTTGTTGAATGAAATCTGCTTTCAAATTTTACAGTTTGAGGAAATTCCATACTTGGAACGGGGGGAAAAAGTTGCATTTAYAGAGATTCAAAACAGCTGTAAGAACTGGAATGTCACTATTTTCTTTCAGCAGATTTCACCAGGAAAAGGATAGGAAGAGACCCTGCTCTGTCTCCAGCCATCCAGGGCTGACCCTTTCACCAGGCCAGAGAGTTCAGGTGATATTTGCTCYTCAAAATCCCACCCAGAGCTGTGGGCATTCTTCCATGGTGCAGCATCTGCCCACAACTGTCCAAGTTCTGCACAGTAACTGCCTGAGCAGCCCCCAAAGCCTTGGTCAGGTGGGATGTTTTGTAATTAAAACAATAATAATGATGAATGACAAATCTACTGGGCATGCTCTASGAGTCACGACTCCAGTCCTGCACCTCCAAATGGTGTCACTAACAAATCTGTATTGGGAAAGTACTGAAATTGTGCATGCTGCCATGGAATGTGGGCACATCATCCACCCACGTGGACGCTGGGGACACCATGAAGGACTTYCTGCCAAAGGATACAAAGAACAAAGGTCTGTTGCCTGCTGCCATAGAAGGGAAAACCCARCAGTCTAAGCCTCATAAACTGACAGGCCACCAAGATGCAAGTAAAATTCAAGAAGGCTATCCAAGATCATCTACCAAGCAATGTCTTGGAAATATTTTGATTCTTCAGTGCTAAAGAAATACGCCATGAATCCATAGCCCATGAGTTAGGCAGGGAAAGGGGAAGCTGTCCCCAGACCAGCATCACCCTGGCTCATTTCCTTCAGTCYGTGACCACATGATTTCTTTTCCACACTGCTGCTGGTTCATGCAAAGGCCYAGGCTAACTATGGGATCTGAAAGATCTGTTCTGCCCTCAGCAAGGAAGGGTTTYCCTACCCCAGCATCAGACACTCCCCTCTTTGGGGTCTGAGCCCTCCTGGTAGTACACATGGACCTTCCCCCTTCTCACCTGCTCCCCCAGAGCAATTCAGCCCAAGAAAAAACCCCTTTACCAAGCAAACACCACACTGGCAAAGGGAGACAGCAAAGTGCCTCGGGAAAGTCACATAGGTGCCACTGGTTTTTCCTTTGATAGAGATGTCACTCGGACTGTGGCAAGGAGCCAAGGCCTCAGAGCTGTGTTCCCACCTGTGGGCCAGCACCAGCCATCCTGCAGCCTCCTCCAGGCTCTCCTCCCATCCTCCTCTCCCTGCTAGGACCTGGCACTTTTGGGTCCTCAGGAAGGGAAGTGATGAAATCAGCAGGAGCTGGAAGGATTTTCTCAAGTAGGCCAGCAGTGGGAAGGGAGAAGCACATTCCCTTCCACGTCTGGTTTGCCTCTGTGTGCTGAAGAGCTGGCCTGGAGCGGGAGCTGGCACCGAGCACAGCCTGAGCTCAGAGTTTGCCATCTGCACATGGAGCCAAGAGCGGAGGGAGAAGTGTCTGCAAGCTGGGCACACACTSCCTGCTCCACTCCTGTGAGGTTCARTCCTCTCTAAGGGTGCAAGGCTCTAAAACAGGCATGTCCAGGCTTCTGYGAAAGGTCTGCACTGACAGAGCAGATCCCAGGCACGGTCTGACTCCAACCTGCCCCTGATTACATGTATCTGTAACCCAGACACCACAGACTTGCTCTGCTCTGTGCCCTCCTGCAACTTAAAATACAGCCCYGGCTCGAAGGTCTCTATTTGCAAACATAGAGGAACAGTGGTTCTTAAATTGCAGGCAAACATTTGACTTCACTCAGGGCAATTCAAAGWATATCCTGCACGAACCCCACCCTTCTGCCCAACAACTCAAGCCTTAATGCCTAGATAGTTTTCTTTCAGGCCTTATCACAGATAAAATATGGCCCCCTTTTTTTTTTTTTTTCGCTGAAGGAGTAAAACCTGCCAAATATTTACCAACTCTTTCAGAAGGCTGAAAATGTCACTCCTACAGTGTAATAAACTTCCCCGGAAAGGCCCCGATAAATAGAAAGCCTTGCTGTACTGCCCAGAACTAGTTTAGTGTGGCCTAAGTATTGCCAAGTCTGACTGACAAAGAAAGCATATTTGTACACACAGAAAGATTAGCAAGAGAGGCATAAAGTTTATAAGTGAAAATAAAACAAAGCCCCATTATTAACCGGGRAGGGGGGAATAATTGAATCCGCATCCCAGAGAGCACAGAACATTATGAAAGCCTCAGAGCTAAAACAATAATTTAAGAGCTTGTCCACAACTTGCAGCAGAAGCTTGAACCATCTTCTTTAGCGTTTGGAAAGTGCTAAACCATGGTCTACCCCCAACCCAGCCTTCAGAGCAATATTATTTAAAAATAAAATATTTTTACATGGTAATTTGACCCACAAAAAGTCATTTGGGGCATGAGGGAATGTTCCCTTCCAGCCTGAACTTTAATTCAGAGAGAGAGAATGTTTAAATTCATTTAGAGAGAATGTTTAAACTCCACAGTGTAAACCAGATGCTGAGAAATACGTCTGCATTGTACTGTATGTTCTYTGGGGCACAGACAGAAGTTGGAAAGTGCCTGTCAATGCAGTGTGTGTGGCTACGATCTAAATAATCCTAATAATGTAGCTGAATGGAGAAAAACCCACATTCCTAGTGCCAGCCAGACTGTCAACAGAGTTCTAGCAGCTATAGACAACTATATCCACACTAGTGCAAACAGATGAATATTGCTTAAAAATGTGTCCTTTCACCTTGGCAAATGCCATTAAGAAAAAAAAATTCTAAAAGTGACTAGGGAGTTGGAAGCTCAAAGGTACACATTTAACAAGCCCTGATGACCATAAAATGCTGAGCACTCACTCTGCAGAAGCCAGGCTTCCACTGAATCTTGACTGGTACATTCAGATGAAAAGGCTGGAACTCAAATTATGCTATACAGTGCTCCAAAATAGGTTTCAGGGGGACAAAACTTGCCAGAGCTACTTAAAGGCAGGAAGAAAGCAATTGTTGCTGGAAAAAAAAGAATCCAGGTTATGTTAAACTTGACGAAAGCTAAACTCAGCTTTACAAAGCACAGCACAGTGYTAAAGAAACTTTCCTGTGGAAAGAGAAAACTTCACTTTAGCCCACCAGCAAGTCCAGGAGCCCGACCAGCAACACAACCAACCTCCACAAAAATCGCTGTTTGCCAGGATACCTAAGAAGTTGCACAAGTTGGAAGGTGTGGGCTAAGGAGGCACAGGAATCTGCTCCCYGTCCCCCCTTTCACACCATCAGGTTTTAGTGTTAATGATACGGCTCTCTGTGCCTAAAGTATTTTTGCACTATGCTCGTCTTCTTGTAGCTCTGACTTGTTCCAAGGAGGATGATTAGAATCAGATTTCTGTGATTTCACTGCAGATTAATTTTRTTAAGGGCTRCAGATCTGCAGGGAGAAGAAGAGGGCTGCAAATAGGCCGGCAGAGCGGGCTCCAAGGGGTTCTCTGCTAAACGAGTAACAGTATCTTTGCATTTACTCCTTACTTTCACATTAAAGGGAGGAGTAGACCCAGTGTGGCTGCTAGCCCGAATTCTGCGGACAAACGGGCACGTAGGGAAAGGAAACGTGCAAAAAACTTTCCTTGAAATCTTTCTCAAAGATTTCAAAGAAAGCTCCCAGCCAGAATAGGTTCATGTGAAGAACAGAACCAAGTGAGACCTGACTGAGTCCGCTGTCGCCTAAGCCAGAGGCACCTGAGGGACTGCACACTGGAAATAATTCTGATTTGTCAAGGTCTGTATGTCCTGATGTGTGTCAGAGCAACAGCTATTAATACACAATGTTAACATGCTGTACACAAATGTTTGGATATAGAGGGCTGAAGGAGAAAAAAGTTCGCAGAGCTCTGTAACAGCATTTGCAAATTTCTCCTAATTGTGAAACAGTAAACATTGTTATTTTTCATGGGCAATTGCTACAGAAAAGAGCACTGAGAACTGAGTTTGTTCACAAAAATTTCATGGGAGCATAAAAGTTGTGTGTCTGTGTACACACGTACAGAACGTAGACTCCTGCAATGCTACATCAGAGAGAAAATTAAATTCCAAGTGGCTCAAAAAAAAMCACACAGGAAGATTTTAATTTTCCATTTGCTTTTATAGACCTTAGCCATGAGAATACTCTTGCCACTTGGCCTTTTTCCTTACTGGAGGTCAATATCATTGACTTTTTTACAAGGGAGAAGTAAAAACATCTCTACATAAATCAGAAAATTATGAGGACCCTCAAAATAATTCTAAGAACTTAAATTGTAATGTAACATAACGCAGAAGGGCACAGAACTTATAAATATGACGCTATACAAGCCAAGAGTAATATACACACCCGGAGTTGTATATACACCGTGCCCAAAGAAGGAGCACAAACCAGCGTCTGCAGACGTGCAGTGTAACGAATCGAAATCCGACAAATAATAAGGAACATCGGAATGCTGGGCGGTAAAAACGCTTAGGTGAGTAAGAGGAGAATTCCCGGGAGCCCGGCCGCTCCG
>NW_026623330.1:1060921-1062103 GCF_030028575.1 Malurus melanocephalus | reverse complement strand
GGGCAGCGCCAGCGGCGCCGCCGCGCTCCGTCTTCGCCCGCTGCGCGCCCGGCAGGTCCCGGGAGCCGAGAACTGGGACTTTGTAGGCCAGTTGAAGACACGAACCTCTCATCTCGCCCGCAAAGACCCAGCCCTCAGCTCGCCCATCAGGCGCAGGCGGCCACTGCTCATCGCTATCTTTAATTGAACCCCTTTTTCTGACCGGTGCCTACCGCCAGCGCAGAGCCCCCGCCCCCGGGGCCACCGGGGACCCCGCCGGAGCGGGATCATTCCCCCGGCCGGGGGGAGGCAGCGATCCTCGCCGCCCCCTCCCGAACTTGMGAGCTGTCCCGGTCCGGCTCCCGGAGCCAGCCCCGCACCTCGGGCCGGGCCCCGACGCCCATCGTGACTCGGCACCGCCGATCTGCTCCTGCGGGAACTTGGTGCGCGTGGAGACGGCAGCGAAAACACCCAACGGACAGAAAAGCCCGAGCCCCTCGGTTACCTGCTCTGAGTAGCGGGGGGCACGGGAAAGGGGCTCGAGGGCCCCGGTGGCCGCCTCCCCGCCCAGAGCTGCAGGTCCTCGGCATTCCGCACGGGAAGAGCTCGGGCTGAGCTACAGCGAACGGGGAGCGGCGGCGAGCGGGCAGGCGCGCACCCCTCTCCTGGCTCCCGCAGCCCAGCGGCTCGCAGATGGGTATTTAAGCCGGTATTGATCACGGTGGGTTTTTTCTACCCTTCCTCTTTGCCCTTACAAAAGGCAAAAATAAAAATAAATAAATAAAATACGTTGCCACAAGGGACGTTGCAACATTTTTCTCGGCTTTGTAAATGCTGCGCTTGCCCCAGCGAGATTGAAGTGTCCCGACATAAGAGCAGCAGAGAAGTAGGGGAAAGAGGGGAAAAATACCAAAACCACCCAAAAGCAGAGGAAAAAAAAATTCTTAAAAAAAGGCCAAAATCCAACACCCAAAGCCATCAAACCGGAGAGAGACGAGCTGCTCCGTGCAGCGTTGCGGTCCCGGGCGGCGGGGCTCCCGTCCGGCGCAGACACGCGTCCCTCAAAAGTTCGCTCCACGTGTTGCGGCCGCGTCCCGGGAGGGTCGGCGCGGCCCAGCGCACCGGGGCGGTGCGGGTTCGCTCCGCCGCTCCCGCGCCGTTTAAGGAAGCGGCCAGTCCCCACCCCTGCGCCGGGCAGCTCCC
>NW_026623330.1:1047247-1060666 GCF_030028575.1 Malurus melanocephalus | reverse complement strand
GCCCCGCGGCCCCGCGCACCGAGGGGGCGGCGCGCCCCCTGCCGGCCGCTGCCGGCGCTGCGCCGAACGGAGCGGAGCGGGGCCGGGGTCGGCTCGGGAGCCGGGGAACAAACGCTGCGGCCACCGCGGCATCGCCCGGCGGCGACASCGCTCCGCACCCCGCACGCACCGAGCCTGATCGCAGCCGGCATCTCCCTGCACCTTTTCCTGCCTRTCTCCCGGCACTGCTCCTCGCACATGTCCCTGAACGCTCCCCTCACATCACCGTGCGCAGTTCCATGCACAGCTCCCTGTATGTCCAGCACAACTTGAAGCCATCACACACCGTGTCCGTATCACAGGGATGTCAGAGGACATGCTCTAGCCTTCCATGTGTCCCAAGTCTCTTCACTTACGTCTCCAGTAAGGCTGGGTGAATGACCTGTATGACCGAGAAAACCTGGGCACAAAGCACAGCTGTGTCATGTATAGAAAGATTGTGTAGTTCCATTTAAATACACTCTGCTTGAAATGTGTTTTAAGAGAATGCCACAAGGCCCTGAAAAGTTTTTAGCTCCTTTTGGGAAGACTTCTGTGCTCATGCATTATGTAATTTTGTGCTCATGTACGGTGTAATTGTGCGCTCATGCATGACATAATTATGTGCTCATGCATGAGGTAATTGTGCGTTCATGCATGAGGTCATTGTGTGCTCATGCATGACATGATTGTGCCTTCATGCATGTGGTAATTACGTGCTCATGCATTATATAATTGTGTGCTCATGCATGAAAAAACCAAAGCTAACAGCCAGAGGCCTCATCTTTTATATCTTTGGGTTCAGCAGGACATAAATGCGCCTCTCTGTCATCTACACCAAATATTTTTCCTGTGTCTATACTGAAGACAAGGCAGGTTCCTGTATGCATCRTTATGGATGGGGCAAGCGACTTTACCTGGGCCTGCATGGATAGAATGCCAGAGAGAACTTGAACTGTCATGTAACTGCTCTCAATCAACACTGTGAAGCCATCCTCTACACAGAAGAACGTGTTCCTTGGCTGCGAGCCTGATGAATATTGGAGCCAAGGAACATGTTGTTTAAAACTGATAGTAGAATGCAAAGTGAATCATGGACCATGGGCAAAGAGGTTCAAAGAGGGACAGAGCTCTATGAGCCTTTGGAAAAAAAGACATTCTGGCAGAAGGTAGAGAAAWGAAAAATTTCTTGACCATCTGGAATGGTTTTGCAGAGATTATGCCCAGTAAGTACTGGTAGAAATCAAGACTTCTGAAAAAGGTGTAAAAGGCACTAACCTTTTCTCTGGTGAACAGAATACATGCTATAGAAATCACTTGGGTTGAACAAGAAAAGGCCTCGACAGCTTTTAGAAAATAAGAGACAACTACTCTTAGAGAATGCTAGTTACATCTGACAACCTCTTACTCTCTCTTTTTTTCCTTTTTATAAATACTTCTTTTTCTCTTTGGCTCTATCAAATAGCTGCTCAAAACACCACACACCAATTCTGAGCACAATAAATTCACAGCARATAATGTACCTGTGTGTATGGAAGGAAGAGCATGAGCCAGGGAATGGAGTTCCTCCCTAACTGAGCTGATCCCACACTGCTTCTCTGATGTCCTGACCAACTGCTTAATTTGCTATTTTCAGCAGCCTCAAAGCGTGTTGCCTCTTGTCTTGACCTGGCCGCCCCAGTATTGATGTGAAGCGCTTCTTAATTTCCATGAGAGCAGAGCAAGACTTTCACACAACTTTTTTGCCCAGCAGGAACTCTTSTGCAGGGAGCCTGATCCCACGGGACGTGCTCAGCTGCTGGCAGCCCGCTCCCACTTCCACKGCCGCCCCTGGCAGCCCTTCGGTAGTAACAGGATAAGGCATATTTCAGGCAAGTCTTCTCTTGGCAGGAGGTACTTCCGTACCTGAGAAGGTCAGGTCGTAGGACCTCATCTCCTCTCACAAATACCTGCTGGCTGCCCTTCGTGGTGTGCAGAATCCATGCACGGGGGAATGCGTGAATACACCCCCTGCCTGGATGGAAGCTGGGAAGAGGATTAACTCTGCATACAGTTCAGATGTAATCACAAGCATATCAAGTTGTAAAGCATCACAACTTACACAATTCTAAAAATAAACAGAACCAGTTTGTTTCAAGCTGTTTGGCAGCCAAAGGGCTAATATATTAATAACATTTGACCAGCAATAGCCCAGAACAATAACTATGGAACAACAGATTCTATCACTTCTGAAAATAGCCCTCTTTGGAAAAAAAAAGAAAACATTTTTACAAGAGCCACAAAACAGATGGAGTAGCTTCTTTATCGGTGTTCACAAAGTGGAAGCCTGGTGTGAAAACTCTGAAGTCAAGAGGGATCTTCTGTGGGTGGGAGACTGCCCTGCCTGCTGCTGAGTGGGACATGGACCCTGTGGATGMCGCTTGGTCCAGTTGAATACATGCATTAATCTGAGTTTGTCTTTCTCAATCCTGCCTGTGCTCATGCAGAACCTTTCTCTGCCAGTAAATCCATTGATTTGTTAACTCTTGTGTGTGGCACTAAGCAGCATGGGAGCAAGAGTGGCTCCTAGCCAACAGCTTGGTATTTCAGCATCTGACCTTGTTGGAAAAGAGACAGGATTGTCAAAGATGTTAAACTTGAACACAGTGYAGTGATAGAAACAGTTGAAATCCACTGATGGCACAGGATGAAATTCACTGGTCTTCACCTAAAAATATGAATCCATGCCAGAGATCCAGAACCAGATCTGGTTTTGTTTTGGGTTTTTTTTGGTGTGTTTTGGTTTTGGTTTTTGTTTCTGGTTTTGGGTTTTTTTGTTTTTTTTGTTTTTTTTTTTGTTTCTGGTTTTGGGTTTTTTTGTTTTTTTTGTTTTTTTTTTTGTCAGTTTGTGGTTTTTTCTCTTTAATCAGAACAGTATGAATAACAGGTTTGTGAGACATGCTGCAAGGAGTTTGCCTGACCCCTTGGTGTGCCTTTGCAGGAACACCAAGCAGCCAAAGTTCATTAAGGATGTATGGAAAACTGCAGTCCCTCCTCTGAGATCTTTACCAGAACCTGGTGGTTCATCTTGGAGCACCCACGTAACACCAGTGAGTTCCAGCCTGCAGTCACTGCTCAGAYGTGCTCTGGTTCTCTGCTCACTGGCCAAGGCTCTGCCTGTCCAAAGAACCTCTGGCAAATCATCAATACAAGAGGAATGCCCTACCAAAAACTGGGCCTTCATATTTAAAGCATGTGTACATATACTGGGGAAAGGAGAAAATCACAKGACTAATAAGCTATGATTAAGCTCAGAAATAATGGTTTCCTGTTCAAACACAGAGCTCTGTCTCTTCTTAGCACAACTACCTCATCCCCAATTGTGTCTATTAAAGACAATTACTGGGAGAGACAGATATGTGTAACCAGATGTGGAAATAACGGTCAGTGCCATATGCAGTTTAAATTCTTTGGGCCTGAACAAGTTACATATAAAAAAAATTGTGTGTGTGTGTATGTGTGTGTTTGTGCACTGTGGAGCAGCTGTCAATGGGGAAATCCCCTTAGCCCACTTTAATCCTACGTTCCACAATCCCYAGGGATTAAACAAATGCACTAACATTATTTACTGTAATGTTCCCTCCCCRGGGGGCTTCAGTCCATGAAATCCACTCCAGCATTTGCAAGTTCCAGTTGTGAAATAGGCTGTGCACATTCTATATTTGGTAGCTCACAAGTACTCCTTCGGTTGGGCCCAGAGTGATGAAAGGACAGGAGTCAGGAATTCGGCCCAAGCAAGTCTCACAGGGACCAGGCTCAGGCTTGGAGCTCGTTTCTCACTGTGCAGGTCTCACACAGGCACTGAGGCATTGCAGTGAAGAGACAGTGATCGCAGGACTATGCAAGATGCTTTCCTAAAATTAAAGATGCTGCCACAGTACTAGTCCCTCTATCTRCAATCTTGAAGTTTGAAATGAGGCTTTAAATCCAGCTACACCAGCAGAGCCGCCCACACCTCTGCTTTTCTTTTCCTTTGATGAAATATGTGTTCAAACTTGTGAAATTAGTGACAAGGATTCCATCGATCCAGATGCACAACCCTAACAGTTCCTGTAAGGCTGTGACAGTGCAAACTGCACAATGCCATCGAACTCTTGTGGCCATCTGGGTTCAGCTGGTGGCCACAATGCCCAGCAATAACATAGACAAGTTTTAGGCTCCCAAGGACCCTCTGACATACTTGCAAGGCCAGCTGATTGCTCCATCTCTTGCTTAATCTTGCCGTCCAAGTTTATTACAGCTTCTTTGAAGACAGTAAACATTACRTTCTATATTAGGCTGTCCTTGCCTTGAATTCATATACAGTTTAAATTCTTTAACTTGGGYGATTGTACCAACTCAGCACTAGTTTGAAGCACCGCTGCCACAAATCAGCTGGTGAGGCACCAGAGGCAGCCACTGCTCTTAGTGCAGGTGATAGTTTGGCCGTGTCTTTCAGGCACAGCAAACAGTACAAACTTCAGAGGCAAAGGAGTTTCACAGAATAACTGAGGCTGAACCTCTGGAGGTCACTGGATCCCACACCCTGCTCAAGCAGGTTGCCTGAAGAAAGCAAGTGTCCGGATGGCTTTTGAATCTCTCCAAGGATGGAGACTCCACAACCTGTTCCAGCATCAGTCCCCTCCACTTGGGAAAGTGTTTCCTYATATTCAAATGGAACCTCCTGTGCTTCAGTGTGTGCCCTTTGCCTCTTTGTTGCTGAAGGTTTTTGCACTGATGTGGTGTCTCAGGCTGGCCTCTGAAGCCTGGCTTTGTCACGGTAATCACCAGGCCCGTGGAGCTGCGTTGTGCAGAATGCAAAGGCCATTCCTCTCCATGAGATTCATAGAATTGCTTAGGTTGGAAAAGACCTTTCAGAGTCCAATGTTAACCCTGCACTGTTAAGTCCTCCACTAAGCCAYGTCCCTAAGCAACACATCTTTCAAATCCCTTCAGGGAGGGTGACTCAACCACTTCCCTGGGCAGTCCGTTCCAAGGCTTGGCATCCTTTTGGTGAAGAAATTTTTTCTACTATCCAATCTAAGCCCTCCCTGGTGCAACTTGAGGCCATTTCCTCTTGCCCTATTGCTATATTAATCCAACACCTGACTCTGCTCCCATGGCACTGCATTTACAAACATATCATTTCATCAGCTCAAATAGATTTTTTTTTTTAATTTACAGAAAGATCATCACAATAAAAGCTATACTCATGTTACTGTTCTTCATCCTGCAACAGCTTGCTCACTGCAGTGAATTTCACTCAGTGTAAAGGCAAGTGTGTGCTCACACAGAGAAGGAGAACTCCGTGCACAAACCTTCCAGGCCTAGGCTCTGAGCCTCTTTTTAATTTATTTTTTTTATATATAGTGTACAGCCAAGAACATGAGAGAGTACCTGAGAGGGAGTCAGGGAGGAGAGCAGGGCTTYTGTGAGCAGCAGGCCCTGTGCTGCTGAGGTTAAACAGGCTGCAAAGAAGGGATTTGTGAACTCCCATCCATCTCTCTTGCTCCTCCTTCCCTCCTTGATTGCAGCTCATTTGAGACACACTGCCTGGAGTGTCAGCTGGCATTTTCTGGGCTCCCCAGAAGCAGTAGCTGCGATTCAGCACCACATTTTTCATCTAAAATCTGTTTCCTGGGTTCCCTCAGAAAGCTGAGTGCTGCTCTGTGCTACATCAGCACAGTGAGGACTCCATCTCCTGGGTGCCCTCAGAGCTCATTCACAAAATCCTGCAGCCCTCATTCCCTCTCATCTCCCTGGCTCCCAGAGGAGCAGCTGTGCTGGGCCCTCCATCCATCCTGGTCAGGGAGGAACACCCCGACCTGTCCACGAATTTCTAATTACAGATCACAGTAGTAACGTGGGGGATCTCTGTAAGGATTGCTACTCCTGTACCAAAGTAAAAATACAACTGGGATCCTCACAGAAGAACTTCACAACTGTTCCCTTGTGTTTCTGGACAAGGGTAGCCAGTAACTATGCCCCTTGAACACAGGGTAAGCAGTCTCACTCTGCCTTTCCTACAGTGCCATAAACAGGGCTTTCAAGGAGAAAAAAAATCTTATTTCCTATCTCACTGTCATTTTTTTAAATTACTGAATTCTGCAGCATTCATGGATTACTATTCACAAACACGTACCTGCTCCTCTGGCAGAACAAATCGAGTAATTTCTGTTTCTGCGGAGCCTTCGGCATGCAGACAAAAACATTTTTTATTCATCAGTGGTAAAAGGCTACAGCCATTTGACTTTAAACACAGACATGCTTCTGGGCTCTCTTCCAGGAAGTCTGTGTCACCCAGGCTTTAGATCGATATGTTTGTCTGCAAAGTCACCCTTTTGATCTGTAATTTTTCATTTTGACACAAGAAATGCCTTTTGGTCAAACTTCAGCAGTCCATTAAATTCCAGGCATAATGGAAATGGGAATCACATTGCTGGAGCCATGTGAAGATTTCCACAGTTTGGGGTTTATTTACTCATGGGTTAATTTACCCTGCCATATATTTGGGACTCAGACAATRCTGCAAATACTGTGCTGCTGCCTCATGTGAGCTCACTGCCTCCTGCCCAGTTTGGGGTGGTCTCACTGGCGGTGGCAGCTTTATAAAACACTTTGTATGTTTAGTTGTCCAACCTGCAGGAAGTGTTGTCGTGGTTTCGGACTGAGGCCATGGAGCATCCTCCCCTCACCAAGAGGGGTCTGGGCTGCTGGAACAGCCCCACACAATGGGAGGGGAGCTGTGCCCAGCTCATGGCCCAGCTGGCTCAGCCTGCTCACCCCTGGCACACCACGCTCTGTTTGCACAACTCAGCACAGGCCTTTTCTTTCCAAGGTCAAGGTTTCAGGGCTTGGGTGGCTAGGTTTTCTTTGAATCCCTCTCCCTTTTTTTTTAATTTTTTTTTTTTAAAGGTGCCAGCCATCCCGTGGAAGGATAACCCAAAAAGCAGGATCGGTGGGAAAACAGTCCAACACATTATTGATAGAAGTGGGTCTGCACAGCTTTTGGGACAATCCCCCTGCCTGGCTGCACACAGCAAGGTCCAAGCAAGGCTTTCCAATGATCTCACTGCTATTTCTGACCCAGACACAGCTCCTGCCGTGTTCCCAACACGCTGGGTTTTGGTTGCTGAAGTCTGACCTGAGGGAGGATGCAACTGACAGTCAGGAGAGTTGCAAAGTGCTGAAAATGTTATTATAATCTGACAAACCCCATTATTTTTAGTCCCCATTCATATCGTACCCTTTCAAAAGCAAACATTTTCTGTAAGCCTCTCAAAAATACAGAAAATACATAACTCAGAAATACTGCTGTAAAAACTGATTCATTTTTACATTTACTTTAAAGCAGTCACGAAAATGTCTGGATTCTGAATAACTGGTTTGTCAAGCCAGAGAGGTCAGGGAATTCTGTATTTAAATATAGCCAAGATTTTCAGCAGTAACACATCTTTTAAGTACATTAATTGTAATATGTTTTTATTAGGTAATTAAAAGGGGCCTCATTTAAATCCTCATTTAATAGCTTCTCATTTCATAGAGGTGTTATATTCAGAGGGAGGCAGCTCAGTATTTTCTGGGAAAAAAAMCAAAGATCTAAAAGCAACTCAAATGGCCACCTAAAAATTTTTATGCTTTCAGTCATGACTTGTGTCCAAAATAAACAACTCTTTCCTCAATCCACCAAAAAACTCTGAGCCAAACCCATCTCCAGCACAGCTATGACCAGATCATAAATGTCATGATTAAAGTTCATTGGCTGGCACTTCAGGACTTTAGCTATTAATTAAAGTCAAAATCAAATTTATTGCCTGAGTGAGTAAGAAGAGGGGGTGRGAATTTGGGAGGTGAGAGAACACGTGACCTGCCTCAACACAACCCTGCCCTGAAGACAACAACAAGGGCAGGATGGCACACACAGAACTGCCTGTTCCTGAACAGAAAGGATCCCGCTGTGCTGCTGTTCCAGGTGGGAAGATGCTCCATGGCAATCCTGGGACAAGGGTCTCCCATGGCCCCTCCCCAGGAATCCATGGAGCCTGTAAAGAACCTTCTTCACACACACCCGGGAGCTAGAAGGGAATATTCCACTCCTGCAAAGACTGAAGTTAAGCAACTGCTGAACTGCCTGGATGTGTTATGGCCACAGACACACAGTGCCAAAGCTTTATTAAAATACTTGGTTCTTAGTCCTGGGTTCATGGCACACGTTTGGGCAGGACCTGACTGAGTTTTCAGGATGGGAAACCTGCTTCAGGGAGAACCTCAATTTCACAACTGGTTTCGACCAGAATCAGACCCACAGCATTCTGAAAATCTCTGCAAAAGCTGCAAGATGGCTTTTGAACCAGTAGAAACATTTTGGTTTGACATTCCAATGTGAGATGAAGTAGGAAAAAAGAAAAAGTCAAAATAGGGTGTTTCAAAGCTGGAACTTTCATCCTCAAAAGCCTTCAAGAAAGGTGATGGGATTTTGACAGCAMTCTATTTTGCAAGTAAAATAGTGTCTACATTTTTCTAAACAAGTTCTAAACGGCATTTCCTGTTTTTATATCAAAACATACTAAGGCTTGTTTTGTGGCTTGCTAATAACATACTGCATTTCGTACAGACCTCCCCAAACACCTCATGCACCTGCCCCTGCTGAGAAAGGCAAACAGCTTCCTGCCCAGTCAGGCCCAGGCCAAGTGTGGCACAGGAAACAGCAAAAACAGCTTTTTCTTCAGCATCAAAGGAAACAGCAAGTTCTTTTCATAGCTGTGTTTGCTTCTTCCAGGRTTCTGCCTGTCTATCTGTGAGAAGTACATCAAACCCAGCACGTAAGGAGAAAGCACCAGCAAGGGGATTCCTCACGGCCAAGCGCACCCCACACTTCCCCTGCGCATCACAGCGCAAACACCGGCAAACACCAGCTTTGTTTTAGCTGCGATTCACCGCRTTCAGGACACGGGTCCTGAGGCAAAACGCCGACAAGTGTTCTCTACAAAAGGAACCCAAGGTCCCGTGATGCTGGAGGGCACCAGGGGTGAGCTGATGCCACCTGCGAGCTCCCCACCCRTTCTGCGGCACAGACACGGGGGGASCGGGGACACTCGGCAGGCCGGCAGCACGGTGGGATYTCTCCGGTTATCCTCAGCTTCCTCGCGGGGCTCCGGGCACCCATCTTCGACACCGACAGCAAAAAGAAGCCGCAAACGAGGCGGCGTCCGCGGCCTCCCCGCAGCGGGGTTGCCAGCGCACCGCGCTGCCTCGGCAGGCACGGACGGGGTTCGAACCCGCGATCTTCGGTTTACGAGACCGACGCCTTACCACTTGGCCACCGCGCCCGACGGGCTGGCTGCACCCGCGCGCCGCCAGTGGAAGGCAGCGAGCGGCGCGGGAGGGCCGGGAGGGGACAGGACGGGACAGGAGGRGACRRGACAGGACGGGCCGGGAGGGCGGCACGGGCGCTGCCGGCGGTGGGACGGGACGGTGGGATCGGGGCGGGCCGGAATGAGGCGGGGCGGGGCGGCCGCGCTGTGCGGGGGCTCCCCGGGCACGTGCGGCCGCGGGGCGGAGCGCCGGGAGCGGGAGCGCGGGCGGGTCCTGAGCCGTCCGCAGAGCTCGGCATCCCCTGCTCCATGTCCTCGCAGAGCTCGGCATCCCCTGCCCCGTGTCCCCGCAGTGCTCGGCATCCCCTGCTCCATGTCCCCGCAGAGCTCAGCATCCCCTGCCCCGTGTCCCTGCAAAGCTCGGCATCCCCTGCCCCGTGTCCCCGCAGAGCTCGGCATCCCTCACCCCGTGTCCCTGCAGGGGCACTCCTCAATGCCTTTCCAGCTGCCGCCACCCGCGCCGTGTCCCCGGTGTCCCCGAGCGCCGCTGCTCCGACGCCGCGGAATTCCCGGTGAAGCTTTGCTTTCCTTTCTCCGGGTGTTTCTCAGGGCAGAGAATCACAGAGCTGCCTCGAGAAACAAAGAGCAGCTGTTTGGTGCGAGAGAAGTCCTGCCAGGCTCGCACCTCCAGCCCTGCACCTGCTCGCGGTTTGGGGGCCCGGGAGGATCCCCCGGGGCAGGACCCAGCCCTGCTCSCCCGCCCTGAGCGGCACCGTCCCGGTGGGACACGGTCCCCCACGGCCCGGCACACCGGGGGACGGCGGGGACTGTCCCTGCATACCGGAGACTGTTCCGGCACGGCGCAGCTCCTGCCAGGCACTGCCACCGCTGCCTCCCGTCTCCCTGCGAGCCAAACAGCGGCATTTCCACTCCTTCCCTTGGGACAGTATCAGGCAATCTGTGTTTCCTAATATTCAAACTGAATTTTTCACGTTTTACTTCAAACCCATTATGTTCTGTTTATATAGTCAAATCATAATAAGATAAATCATAAATACAATACTGCATTATTAATATTTCCTCCTTTGGGTTTCCAGCTACCAAATATTTAGTCTTATGGCTAATGCTTGGTTAAAACCCAAGAAATGAATCAGCTCTCGTTTTTATCACCATTAGCTGTAGGGCAGGAGGGAAGAGTTTGAAGGTTGTGGTTTTGAACCATTATTTAGCTTTGCATTGAAATTTTTCATCCTGGTTTCTAGTTTTCAGCCAATGCTGGGCAGCAGAAAGTAATCGGGTATTTTTATTTTTTTGGCTTACATACTACTGAAAATTACAAGCCAAACCAAACAAATGAAAAGCAAAAAAATCCAGGCACTGTTAGAACCAGTCTGACATAACAGAGTCCCTATTTTTACTTTATGCTGTGAATTTGTAACCAGGCCTCACTGTCTGTTGAATGAGAGTCGAGTTACACAACTTTTATTGCAGGAATGCAACCTGCATTTGCAGTGTGATCCTTGCTCAAACAAACAAACCACGTGAGGCCTGAACAGTTTATTCCAAAGAGGAACAGTTGCTTTCCTGAGGATCCCATTTTTAGGTCTTCATACAAATATCATGCCAAATCAACCCAAGCTGGTCTCTGCTGCAAAGGTTTACTTTTTTGAGGCTACAGTCATTTGGGAAGTCAGCATSCCAGTGATATTCATAGCCCAAAACCAGCGGGATAGCAGGAGCTGTTGGGCTTGCAGAACTCACAGATGTTTTTCAGCCATGTCCTGCACCCTCTGTGGGCCTGGACTTTGCATTTCAGGCAGCAGGTGTTGAAGCACATCCCTCTGCACAGGACAGCCCTGGCAGGGCTCCTCCTCCCTCCCTGGCTCTGGCAGAGTGATGGGAAGAGCCCAGCTGTTTTCTGCTGCAGGGATGCTCAGTTATGCCCACGGCCCGGCCCTGCTGCTCCCAGCATGGGGCCACTGACAGGGGGCTTCAGGACTGCACCTTTAATCCAGATGGACGCAATATTTCCAGGAATGACAGCAAACCCCTCTGTTGCTGCTGTTTTTCTGCAGGGCATCCCCCATTCATWGCTCTGCACAGCCAGAGCAAAAGGACAGGCTTGGTCAGGGGTTATTTCTCTGTCACGTGGGACAAGKGCTCAGGTCAGAGGATTCCTGAAGGCCTGAGAGGATCCCTGCCCGGTGACCACTCAGGTTTTAAATAAAAGCCCAAGCACATTAGGAAAAGCCAAGGGTGGCCAAGAGAGACAGTGTTTCACAAAACAACCAGCAACGTGCTCCAGTACAACAGGGAGAGAGCGAGYGCAGCCTTTCAGCAGCTGAGTTCCATTACCTCTGTTGGTGCCACAGCCCAGCTCCTCTCTGTCCTTTCTGAAACAGTCTGTACTCGAGTCAGAACCCCTGTTACACACAATAACATCAAAATACAAACAGGCTCTTCTGTCAGTGAGCTAAGGCACAAAGATCTCGGTGTGAGGGAAATCCGGGTTTAAGCACCAGGACATATTATCATTGCAAAGTCATTTTAAAATCACCATTAACCCAAATAGTTATGGTTATACATCTGGGACAGTCTTCAATTTACTGGTCATATGCTCCAACCTCTATTTGCATCCAAAAGCAGTTGGCTCTAAGGATAGATTTCAGCCTGAGTTACGCAAGCTAGGAGAGTCCCTGCCACATTGCATGTGTCAAAGGACATTCAGAGTGCAGTGACACATCCCAGATCCCAGACTGCCATCAGAGATTCTGGACAAAGCTGAAGGATGGGCCATCAAGAACAGTGAACAGAGCAAGGGAATCATGGAAGTCATGACTTTGAGACTGCTACGCTCAAGAAAATTCGTCAGCCAAGACAACTTGAGGAGATCAGAGGCTGCTGCCACACTACACGAGTTGGCTGATGGACTCAGTGCTCCCATGAGGTGAATTTCCTCTTTGTAACAGTTCTCCTTGTCACTGCCCAAGTTCTCAGGAGTCAGAACTCCTGCAATCTATTTCCCACTCTKCTACTGCCTTATTTAGCCTGTCTGTCTCTAAATCCACTTTTCCCCCAAAAAGATCAGAGCAAGGTCACAGTCCCAGGAGTTCTAAGCTTTAATTCCTGATTGTGAAACAACCTGAGGATCTTGCTTCTCCCCAGCCCAGTAAGAACAGCATAATTTGTTGGAAACTTTACAGACTTTGTGATACAYAGTGTTGATGATTCCTGCCCCCAGAGTAACAGGTGATTTGCTTTCCCACTGTGCCTTTCTGGTGTACCAGTGACTGTTCTGCAAGTAGGTCAGTGGTACAGCACATTRCCCTGAGCTGCTGAGTTTGGGAACAAAACTGCTCTGTGCCTCTCTGGTAAAGTGGTTTAGCATGCACAGTGGGGAGTTTCCTTTGAGCCTGCTGTTATAAATCTGAATACCCAGCATTTCGTTGCTGGGAGGAATGTGGGAATGGGGAAGACYGAGAAGATAACACACAGGTACATTGCTCCATGGATTATTCATACAGTATCTTTGCTCTGATTCCCCAGATACCTACTGTGAGAAAAGCTGCCTCACAGCCTCATGAGATGATACTGTAAAAGACATTAACCAGGTTTAGGGACTGCTGTCAGTCATATGAAAGCTGTTTAATATGATCACTTGAAGACCATCAAAATGTKTTTTTAAAGGAAAAAAATTGCCTTGCACAGCTTGAACTGATTAGTGAAGTCTTTTCAAAATTCCCTTTCCCTTGCTCCAAGCCCAGCTGGAGGCAGAGATCTTACCACCTTAGACTCTGCTTGTTATTTTAAATAAAATGCCACAGGCTTGGTTCCCCAGCTTTACACCCTTCACTCTCTTTCACATAGGTGCAAAATGATCACATTTTGTTACCCCAAGGACATGAGTGACACCTGAGGTGCAGGCTGGGGGCGAGAGCAGCAGCTTTTCAGCAACCAAACTTCAAACCCATTAAACCCCCCTACAAACAGATCCCTGAGCCTTGTGCACCCTGTGGCTGTGCCAGGCTGGGCTTTGCAGGCATTCCCAGGCCATCCCTGATGGTTTATT
>NW_026623330.1:1020220-1046647 GCF_030028575.1 Malurus melanocephalus | reverse complement strand
CTCTTTTGGGCAATGGGTCCACAGACACAGCTCAGGGCCTGTTGTCCCTGAGGGACCTGCCCGTGGCACCCTCCCCTCGCTCCATACAGATCTTGCAAAAAGCAGTCTTAAACCTAAGCTGCTTCGCACTTGTTTTCCTTTCTTTTTTCACTCCAGCAGTTAACATGAAACACAGAGAAGAGGCCATCAAGTCTGGTGGCTCAAAAAGGAGATTAAAAGAAAAAAATTACCTCAGCGCGTCAGTCGAGGAAGCCCCAGGTGTGTCCTCCAGCATTGCCTCACGYAGATCCTGTTCCGCCGGCTGTGGGGACATGGTGAGTCCTGCACCGAGCCGAGGGGCTCCTTTGGTCTTCACACATGGCACCAGTGACAGATCTGGCTCCCATTTGTGACCAGAGGTGTCCCAGCACTGTCCTGGCCCCTCACGGACCCAGCCCGCCGTTTCCAGGTGCCTCAGCCGCTCCCAGGGCCTGCCCTCAGCAGAGTTTTCCCTCAGGACTCTCCCGGGAAGATGCTGATTTTGGTTAAAGGGTGCAGTCCCCTCAGCAGGGGCTCTATGGTGGTCACTGCTTCCCATGCCAGGTCACACCCTGCCCCAAAACCAGATCTCCATGGACAGCTCACTGCTCCTCAAGGAAGGAGCCACAGCACGTGCTCATTAGCTACACGGCTCAGTGAATAATTATATTTCAGATTAAAAAGCTGGAGCCAGGTGCAAACAGCTCCCAGCTGGAGTTCCTATCATTTGAGAAGGGGAGCGCCGTGGGTGGGAGTTAATGGTTGGTCTGGTGAAGCTTCAGCTGGGAAATTTAACCATAGCTGTGGAGTCAGGTGAGGCATGCACTGATAAAACTGCTTCCCTGGTGCCATCCATTAACTAAACCAAAGCTAATGAAGGTGACGTTTGGGCAGGTGAGAACAGAATTGAGGATTCCTTCTTCAAATGAAGCCCAGAAATAGAGGTGGACCAGAAAGAAAGGTACATGGAATCAGTCACCCACCACAGACAACGTTTTAGTCATGCAGGGAAAACAAATAATTTATTTACATATCTGATTGTACATTACAGCTACCTGAAGGATCCACATCAGCAAGGACACCTTTATTGCCCCCAGAAAGTATTTCAAGAAAATACAGAGAAAATAGTGTAATGGCACATTGCAACAGTACTGACATCACTTCACTGATGCTGTAAATTACAGAATGAGATTAAAAATAGTTATATGTCACTTTTGCTGGCTGGTTTTTTTTCAGTAACAATGGAGCAAGCGAACTTTGCTCACTTTCACACCAAGCAGCCTTTGAAGTAAAAAATATAACCACCTCCTTGCTTCTAAGGCAGCTTTATGTTCTGTCAAATGGGTGCCAAATTCAGTCAAAAAACTTCTGCTCCATGAGATTGGGAGGTATTATTTTATAGATCAAAACTTTGTTTTTTGGAAGTTTTAGGGGACACTGATAATTTCTTCCTTGTGATTTACCACAGTTTATTATCTCACTGTATCCGGGGGCTGGTGAGTGATAAACCACAAGGTGTGAGAGAGGGAGCAATTTGAGGATCTCACCAGATGAGTTTCAGAAAATGAAACCACCAGCTTGAGAAGAGGCTGGAGGGAGGGAAGGACACTTCTAGGACCAGATCCCTGGTTGCCAGAGTTACAGATGTCCAGACTCACAATGCATCTACACAGCATCCCAAATGCTGCGGGAGAGTGCTGTGTTACAAACTCCAAGGGAAGGAGTTTATTCAGCATTTGCCAAAATGTGAAGAGCAAGACACCCMATTTCTCACATCTGCAAGGGGAAGATCTCCACTCACGCAGATCCAGGGTCTGTCCTTAGGAAATGCTGCYACAGAAGCCAGGGAGGGGAGAGAAGGAAAAACTAGAGCATTTTAGGCACTCTAAGATGGAGAGTCTATGAATTGATAATGCTATTTCTCTTTCCATTTCAATGGGMAAAGTAAATCACTTGCCCAATCCCACAAAAATAAACCCAGAATGGAAGTTAACCTGAAATGGGCAGTGTGTTCAAATGAGGTTTTGGTCTGGTGTCCATTTCAAGTATAAAAAGAAGCAAATTGGCTTTAATRGAAATAAAAACTATAATCGCCAAGTCAGGACTGTAACATTTAATTAAGTGTTTTATTATTTTGAATTAACTGAAGCCAACAAGTAGATAGAATTGGTCTCATAACGATACTAAAACAATAAATCTGCGGAGTGTGTGTGACATTGCTTTACAAGAGACCAACCAYCTGATACAACATTCCTAAAAGAAGACAAAGAACTGCTAATTATGTTAAATTTCATTTGCTACGTAATTTAGACCATGACCTAGTGCTTCTAAAAAAACCTGTACAAAATGAGTATTTTTTACATCTCAGAGGCACATGAATACAAATCTGATCTATTTTATATATACACATGTACATTACAAGAAACCAGATGATCCAAGAAGTGTATATAAAAAGTGTCCAAAMCCAATGATAAAATGTGAAAATAAAATGTATCTTCACAACAGAGAAGTAAAAGGCACAAGTACTAAAATATGTAACCATGCAAAAAATGTGACTAGTCTGTGCAACAGAGAAGAACAAATGGCTCTCACAACTGATTTTACAGTAATTCTCAAAATGTCTCAGTATTTAAACATTTATCAGTGCAACATTTACTGCCCTGTAGCGTACTGAAGTGTTCACAGGATACGAAAGTCTTGGTTCCCCTTCTGAYGTCCTTTCTCCAAAACCAGAATAATTTAGCTTTGGATAAGGCARTAAATCAAACAGGGCTGATGCTGGGTAGTGTAAGAAGATCACTGGGTGGAGGAGCATCTGCAGCCCCCTGGCCATGTGCACAGTGACTTTGTGTCCCCMASAACAGTCCCCTGCCAGGGCACAGCRGCTCGGAGGGGTTTGCAGGGTGTCACCATGCCCAGAACAGTGACAGCAAAGCTGACAGCTCAGGCGTCACAGCTGCTTCACTAATAGCACCTACATTCCAGGGGTAGGTGTCCAAGCTACACTGCAGAAGCCCATGTTTGTTAATATTTTCATTAGCTTTAAAGTTTAAGTAACAAGTAATCTATGTTTGCCCAGGTACTACCCTCTTTGTACAAATCCCCCAGACCTGAGGCGGCGAGCTGAAAGCCAGGGAACACCAGGAGCCCTGTCAGCTGGCTCCACACTGTGGCAAACCACGGTAGCGTGGCCCTGCCTGCAGATTTTGTGTCTTCCCGGGCTGCTGCTGTGACCCCTGAGCTGGGCTGCAGGGCTGCAGGGCTGAGCCTCCCCGAGTGTGTCAGTAGAGCCTGGAGAACAGAGGCACAGCCTAGGGATTCCTCACCTGGATCGCCTTCCATTTACTCACCCCAATCTCATCCAAGATATTAATGAGAATCAGCTACAAAGTTTTGTCAGGTACATGGGGCACAAYTGTTTTCATGACCACAATAAAAGGCAAGGACAGGACTGGCCTGGTGTAAAGACAGGACTGAAATTCTTGCCTTGGTAGCTAAAGTCATACTGAAGCCAAGAATATTGAATTTGTCCCTCCCATCTGCTSAAAGCGCTGCCCCAAGGCACACAGACACCTGACAGTGGCTGGGGACAAGACCAAGAGTGTAAATGTCAACAGAGCACTGAGGAAGAGTCCCAGAAAGAAACAAYTCTCTTGCACATTGGAGCAAGTCCCAGTGCATTATGCAGGATGACAGGATTCAGACCCAACACCGACTGCAATCCTCATCAAACTCTAAAGGTACACACAAAAGTTTCATGAAGTAGAAACCCAAGCATGCTTCAACAACAAGCTCGTCCTAGCATCAATATTCTGAATTAAAAAATACTGAGATGCAAAGGAACAAAGTGTCAGAACCGTGGAACTATGTCCTTTAAAACCAACCAGCTGTGCTACATCACCTGTCATGACTTCTTGACAATGTTTCTTGAGTAACAAATGACTTGACAGAATAYGAGCATTGCTACTTACACCAGGAACCACTCAGTTAAAGTCTGAATCAAGTTTTCACTTAAATCAGTATAAGCCAAGCCACTGATCTGGCAAGTGTTTGATCAGCTGCTACTTCCTTCCTTCCTTGGAAAAAAATCCCTCAGACCACACCATAGAGTATTTGTGTCAAGAGAAAACCACTGCCATTAAAGAATGTAAAAAAACATTCTTTTATTTGTAAATTCTGGTTCTTAGACTCATCACATGTCACGGGCACTATGATGCACAGACCACTGAGCAGTGCCTCGTGTAGCAGCCCACAATGTGTGTTTATAGATCAGCTTCCAAGCCCTCATTTACAAACCAGATTAGGGAGCCTAAATACTGTAGGTCTAGATCCTCTCTGGAGAGCAATGCAGTTCTACCAAAGTAAATGGAGCATTGCTGCACTCAGACAGCAAAATATTTATTGATACACATCTTCGAGAATTAATAATGCTTTGTTCAACTCCCTAAAGAGCTGGCTGAGAAATATCTGAATTTTTCCCAAAGACCATGAAAGRAAAGTTGGCAGCAGAAGTACATTGGATGTTGGATTTTTTTTTTTAAACTTGCTACATATTTGCGTATTAAAAATTCCTTAAAAATACATGTGATGGTTACAGTTCATCARTGTTTTACTTCAAAACAAGACAAATCCTCAAACAGCTTCTGTCTTGAATAGAAGCTATTCAAAAAGCTGAAAAATCTTCTTTTGGTGTCAAAKCAGTTTTGAATCAGCATCACTCTGAAATCAGAGCTAGGCAGCAGCTGAAGGCTGAAGTCTGGAAGGAAGCAGCCAATACCAGAAAAATCTTGAGAGACTACGTTTCAGGTACTCTTTAAGTGCAGGTTTTGAAAGAGGTAATTTTTCTGCAGTACCTTGTGTGGGACTAGCCTGRCCAAGGGCAGCTTCTAGCCAAAAGCCAATCTTTTTGTTTCACTGTATTGAAATACCTGTAGTAGTTTGCAATAGGTTTGAACTTTTTAACTTTTCAGAATCTAAGGTCCAGAATCTAAAGGAACCAAGGAACAGATCAAGATACAGTACCTGGGATTGTGTTTGTGATTTAACACAAGGGTTAAATAGAAGCATGGGTTTGACACACAAATGTTTACTGCCTTTGTGCATTGCTAGAAGATGATACCACATTTCTGTGTTTGAAGTTATTTACCCAGGGAAGGGAGGCCCTCATTTCACCAACAGTAACACTGACAGAGGCATGCTGTACTTCCCTGGCCAGCCTGAGAACACAAAGGATGTCCACAGMAAAGTAGGAAATTATTCAGAGAACAGACACCAAAATTGGTGCCTCCCTTTTTGCAACATCCCCTGTCTGTTCTGCCAGTGTCTAACACTTGATCAAAATATGCACTCTCCGCAACATTGGTGTCAGATTACTCTTCTCCTTGCCCCAGTGAGCCATCAAGAAATCCTTTATTACCAAGTTASCTCCATGTCATAAAACATAATGACTTCTTTTCTGGGATAAAAGGGTTCTCCAAGGGCTTGAGTTGCAAGACAAGTTGGTCTAATCTCTGTAGTTACTAAGTCTGAGAACACAATTGCTAATTAGTATTTTTAGTGGTGGATACCTTAGAGAAAAATATATCTGCCAGTGAAATTTCTCTCCCACCTCCAACTCACATAATTTGTCAAACACAGCAAATATCTGGATATGAGTTCCACAGTAACAGATGGCAGTACCACACCAAGGGCCCCACAGGAGCAGAAGGATACCTCCTTTACACAATAAAACACGGCTACAAACACCACCAACATGGTGGTAAGACATCTCTTCAGATGCAAACATTGGAGCAAGGAAGAGCTTCTAAATACTAACACAGCTGGGTCCAGAGCTGAACAAGAAGTCCTACAAGTTTTAAGGAATTTCCACTGCTGGGTACCCGARGCTAGAATATCCCTTTTGGGATTTCAGCCAGAATTCAGTGACTATTTGTCACTACTAGTAACTATTCACCTCCTACATATAATTATCYGCACAAAAAGTTAGCTATCACTATAGTCATGTCTCTGTTCAAGTCCATGGGCTTTACTGTCAGTGAAACAGTTCTCAACATTTGCTGATGTTCCACCCTAATGGGAATGGGCTTTAGATCATTAAAATTTTGAAGCCAAGTCCAGTTTACTTAAAAATAATTAAGGGAAATAATTAAGTCACCAGCCTAAGCTGCAATAGCTTCACTTTTACTGAAATCCACTGCACAAGATCAGGACAGCAGTGCAACCTCCCAAACACAGTCAGCTCCAGAAGCAGGACTGCTGCCACCCTGCCCTGCTTCTCATAGCAGGTGAGCAACAGCCCCTGACAGTATTCAAGAGTTCTCTGTGGCCTATAAAAAGAGTAAAGTCCATGGCACAACCCACAGAACAGCACCAGGCAGAGGGAAATGCCACCACTGAAGTGCAGCTGAGTCCTGCAGGCAGGAAGCATCTTCTGGGTGGCCATCCAGAAGCAGCAGGTGGGGAAGGCAGATGTGTGGGGTTTTCATGGGGTTCCACCTACTTCTACACAAACAGAAGCTGCTGCATCGTTGTACAGGACATCTTACACCATTCCCAGGTGACAAAGGTGTCRTCTTTTAATCCTTTCCTCCACAGTACCCTATATCCTCAGGAACCCTGCTCTGAACCTGGGTTTGAAACAGACTGTCCCATTTCTCCCAGAGCACTGCAGACCTTTGTGCACTGGGGTGCTGTGTCCCACAGTCATTCCTCTGGTCCTTTTCTGCTTATTTTACACCTGCCTAATGCAGATACATAGAAACAAACTGTTTTTATTTTCTTGCCTTCAAGAAAGCCTGATTTCAGTACGTCCCTTGCTTCCCATCACTCCAGTAACACATCACTGAAGGCAAGAGCACAGAGATTGCAGAAAAATATATATATATATTTACATCCATAACTGAATACAGTTCTATGTATTCAAATTCAGGAAAAAATGCATCACATATACACACCAAGATACATCAAGAGAATACTAGGGGCAAGACACCGCCAACAGCAAGAAACACACAGAAAAGCACAGTCATTGCTACTGTAACGTTCTTCTGGGGAGTGTGTTCAATAGAGGAGACATCTCTATGCACTGGGGAAAGCCAGATACTCGGGCCTATTTTTCTGTGCCAGTTGGTGTGAATCAAAAGTGTGAAACGTTTACTTTTAAACAAAAGTGCATGGAATAAAATTTGTTTTTCGCATTCAACTACTCAAACAATTCCGTAAGCTCCTTATATAAACTACATTGTTAATTAAAAAGGTCCTAGCCCTACAATACAGATCCAGCTCTGGAGAACACAGGCACATGTTGAAGTCATCCCTATTTAAGGCAGCATTTAAGCATACGCTCAACTTTAAAGCTTAATATTCTGTCCCACTGACTTCTACGAGCAGTTGCAGCACACACTTGAAGTTAAGCACCTGCACAACTCCTCATTGAAATCAGGATGTGTTCCCTACTCAGAGCTTAAGATATGCACAGTGTGCTCAGTCTGGACTGGCAACTCCTGCAAGACCAGGCTCTTTTTCTTTTTCCTGCCCTATAGGTAAAAGCCACTCCACATCAGACTGTCCTCCACCGCTGTGCCAGGAACCAGCCGTTCCTCAGCACAGCCTGCCCAAAAAATGCCATTTTCAAAGGAGTGCAGCTGGCTGGGRTGGGAACGCAACTCAGCACGAAATGTCAAGGGCTGGTCCTCCTCCTCCCCCTGAAGTGAAATATTTCATGCAATTTTTTTTTTTTTCTAAGAACTGGAATGTGTTCTTTCAGTGAAATTGTTAAATCAGGGTGAGGGGAAGGGACAGGACCCCAGAATTCATCTTAAAGGCCCATGATATACCCCTGAAAATAGGGGAACAGATTTGAAAAGCTCTTTGCCTCAATGCTACAGGGACCCTGGCATTAAAAACACACATGCACACACGCTAAAGAGCAGGCTCAGAGCATCCCAAAGCAGGCTCCAAAGTGATCTTACACCAAAAACACTTTGTGCTGACAGTGGCAAACAAGTGGATGGTGATTTTTCATTAATAGCAAAAATTCTGCAGTGTCTTCCTTTTCTTCCCATTTACTTTTATGTCTTTTCCCAAAGTTTGGGTTGTGTTGCGTTTTTGTTTATTTTTTTTTTAATCTGATGTGTGTTTTAATACTAAAACTAAATCAAATAGGAAATTTACACAGTCAGCACCAGTCAGGAACTGAACCTGGGTATGTCAATTCATTTGTGGTACCCAAATTCCTGGAAGAACGAAGAAAAAAATTCTTGCTCCTAAAGTTAGGGCCACATCCATATGTTTCCATTGTCTTTTTTTATCTTTACAACTAGAGGTAGAGTCATTTTATCCAGTATCTAAAACAGCATGATCCAGTTATATTGTTATTACATTAATATACAGTATCCATCTCATCACAGGTATTGAAAGTGCATGGAAAAAGTCTAACCAAGCCAATTCAATGACAAATAACAGTGTACCAAACATCATAAAAACACACCCGCGCACCCACACTCACACCTAGTGTATATATATATTTATAGATTCATTTACAGTATCAGAGTGCTGCTTAGATCCAGTGGCATGTGCAGAATTATCAGGCAGTTGCTGCTTTCCTTCTCATATTCTCTTCAATTCTTTATTTCCAAGATAGACGGATTGTGGTCCAGGATTGCCAAAATTATCTTGTCCATATACTGTCGTAATCTGTAATTTATCTCTTCCTGCTCTTTGAGGGCTTCCATGAGCTAAAACACAACATTTCCAAGTTACTCCTGAAACATTTTCAGTAGTTTATGTGACAGCATGAAATGGAGACAGGGGAGAGACCAGTGTCTGCTCAGGATCACCAATTCTTTTTGTGATAGGTTTTCTGCCTCAAGCTCCTCCCTGTATCCCTATCAGAAACAATCAGTATCTTACAGATCTTTGCTATCAAGGAAGGGGTGAACAGTCACCACCAAGGATCTTTTGTCATTTGAAACAAATTCCCCATCTAACACTCCAATCCATCCTGCACCCACACCACAGATGAGTGCTACATCCCAGTGCAAGAAATGGCAGAGCCCCAAATCCTCCTAAAGCTCATGTAATTTGGATGTCCATTTTCATAAGAGTTCACCAAAGTGAATCTGCCGGCTCTTGCCTTTGTTCTGATTATACAAGAAAAAAAGCACAATGGCGACAGTTTGTGCAGGTCTGTGAGGTTTTACTGAGTCTGGCCCACAGCTTTCAGGCTCTTGACTCTTTTAAAGGGGGGTGTGCATATTCTTTGCATGAACCAGAACCTTGAGATTGAGAAGGAGAAAGTGAGATTTTTCTTGCCAATAGCAAAAGTCAGTTTGCTTTTACCTAATTAGAGAGCAACAATTAAACAGCCTTTCTTCACACTGCTCTGGTTTAGCAAGGAATTAAGTTCTCAAGTATGTCTTTCACTTCAAGGGCCTGCCCAGGAGCTAAGGCTGACAGGTCAGTCCAGTGCAGACTGGGTAAAAACAATTTTTCTGTCTCAAGATTTTTCTTGATGAAGCAATGGGAAATTCTGTCTGGAAGAGATAGAGCATCAAGGACAAACAATTCCTTTTATTTCCTTCACCACTAAGCTGTCCTCTTCCCCAGGAGCTCTTACGTATCCATTGGCCTGATCTCACAATCTGTCCTGGAGCTCAAAGGCARCTACATCAGCTGGACTCAGCCCACATACAAATGGGTCTCCCAAAATATTTTCCAAAGCATTACCAAATTACTATTTGCACACTAGTTACTTTCTCCAAGAATTCAGCTCTGCTACAGGGAATATTCAGCTCAAATATATATCTCAGTGAGAGCTTGTTACTGAAGTAACTTAGACCTAAGTCTAGGACAGAAAGYAAAAATTAAAATAACTAGTGATGGCAATTTCTGTATGAAATTGATGTCACACTATCACAATACCCTGCAAGACAGAAGATGTTCAAACTGTAAAACAGTTTGCCGAGATTCTAATCATTCAAATTTTTTGAGAGAGAGAAATRGGAGAGTTATATTACCAGGAGCACCCCAAAACAGTGTTAGATTTAAGGCAATCTTCTGAACACCCTTGAACTCCTAGCAAAGCAGAATTTTCTGTTGTTCATTTGTCAACCTCAGATCGTTCAACCTTGCCAGTTAATTACATTGAAAATTGCATATTCTTGGATGTAGTACTTGATTATAAAAGCACATTACCTCATCTCTTGATGCAGAATCGATTTCAGCAGCCAGTGACTGGGCTTTTGTTTGCGTTGCAAAGAGGTTTTTAGCTTCGTAAAGACTGAGACTTAGAATCTGTCCATTAAGATCATCATTTTGGTCWCGAAGTTTCTGATTCTCCTATTTAAGGATAAAAAGACATTGCTTCTAAGTTATTCCGACAAAGTTTCATTAAAAAATAAGTAATATTTTAACATCACAGGTCACTTGGATGACATATGGTGAGGCTGCAAGCTGACAGCAACTCTTACCTCCAGTGACAAGGCCTCCCTGCCTGAGTTTTCCTATGGAATAAATTACATCACCAATGCAAAGAAGTCCTGCAATGTGGCTCTTGTGCTTGTGCGAGAAGGGTAGGGACAAAATCTGAAGACAGAGTGCTTGGGCTCGCAGTTAYAGGTGTTTTTCAAGGCATTCCTGTACATTTGATGAGGATTGAGAGGACCTTCCCTGCTCACCTGCTTCAGCCGTTTTATTTCATGCTCCATTTCCACCTCTCTGGTTTTGGCGTTGAATTCGCTCAGGCTGGAGGAAGAGCTTCTCCCACGTCCCGGACGTTCACATTCCAGCTTGTACAGCTGCAARTGCTCCAGCTCCTTGCGCAGGTCCTCGATGAGCTGTGGGCAGCAAACAGGCCCTGTCTGTGCAGCCCTCCTGCAAACAGCCCCTCTGTGCCCCCACACAAGCACTCCTGAGCCTGGCTGAGGCCACAGCCCCACAAAACTGCCTCTTGCTCTTCTTCCTATGGAAGCACAGATCCCCTAAACTGCCCCAGAGCTGGAAAGGGCTCTGATTGCTAAGCTTCATGCCTGAGGTATAATTCCCCTTGCAGACAGAGTATAGGAAATGTTAGAGCACACAGTTCTCAAAGGGTTGTAATGTAAGGGTTAAGAATACTTAATAAATGGCAATCCCTGCCTCAAAGGGTTGTAAACCCTTTGAGGCAGGGATTGCCATTTATTAAGTATTCTTGCAGCATTCATCTCYCTGTGGGCACTCCTCCCACAGAAACACACTCCAGCAACACATTCACTAGATGTGGCAAACTCAGTGTTCATCCTTTCTGCCTGTTTCCAGCTGGGCTTCCATGTATGTCAGATGTGATTGTCTGGCCTCTCCTCTCCCTTCACACCTACCTCCTGCGTGGCTTCCCTCTCCTTGTTGAATTCCAGCCTGTTCTGCCGCAGTTTGTCCATCATCCTCTTGTACAAGTCCATCTCATCYTTCAGTCGCAGACTTGTGTCTTCCAACCTGTCTGACATGCGTTGTCTCTCCTGGAACAAACAGGGAATTTCAGAACAGGCTGACAAGTGCAGGAGACACCCTCAGTTTCACAGCTGCTCATAAATTGGCTTGTGGCTCAGGACATCCCCACCTTTGAGTTACCAATGTTCTAATTTCTTCAATAATCTCRTTTAAGGAAGGAAAATTAAAGAAGCTGGGCCAAGCAGTGTTAAGAGTTTGCTCTTACACAAATTAAAACTGCTATTAAATTGCTCAAGCACTCAGGAGTTCTGTTACCTCATCTAATCTCTCCGTTTGGGATTTCAGCCGTGTGACAGTGGTTTTCAGATCACCATTTTCTTCTTCCAGCTGCTGAACCCTGTGTTAATAATAAAAATCTTACAGCAAATACCCCTTCAAGAATGCAGACATGTGAAACAGTGTGCTTTAAAAAGCCATCTCACTTGCACTTAAAAGAAAGATCAAAGAGGGAAAATCTTTATAATCATAGACTTTTTAACATGAGCCTTTTTGTTTGTTTTTAGGGCCCCAAATGTTACACTGACCCTCAGATTCTTGTGCTCTTGACAACAGATATCTGAAAAAAAGGTAAATCAGAAAAAAACAAACACAGGCACAAGTGTTTGCTAGAAYTGGTCACAATTCCCTCCTTGAATCCATGCCAAATATCCAGCTAAGCTGTCTACATGGGCCACGTGGATTAAAGCATTAATGTAAAGCATCCTCCAAGCTTTTGGGCATTAAGCATGTGACTGCAGAGCTACTCTACAGAGCTGCCAACCTACCACCATCTGTGCACTGTCTCTGTGCATTTACATTTACAAGTAAAGTAAAAGCAAAGAGAAGACCTTGTGCCCTGTTCAGGGTGGCACCAAGGTGTTTGTTACCTTGTATTTAGCAGTTCAATTTCAGTGCCTTTCTCTTTTTCATACTTGCTGTAAGCTTCTCTATGTCTCTTTATTTCTTCTTCCAGGGTCTGTTCTGCTGATGTTTCTTGGTCTTTCAGTAGTTCCTCTAGCTCGTGAACTCTGAGGAAACCAGATCTCATTTCAGTAATACCTTCGCAAGTATTTAAAAATAACAGAGCGATTTCACTGTCTCTCTCTTTCCTGCTCATTCCTTTATTTCATTCTAATTCACCATCTCTCTTGGCATTTAACCTGTCCCAGTATCTCTGATAGTACCTAATCTTCCCAATAAACACAGAATTAAGTAGTATCAGTTTGTTCATCTATTACCCTCAAGAAGCTGTGACTATGACCCAGCCTCCTGCTCTTGATACAAGCAGGAAAAGAAACCAAACAAAACAACCAACCACCAGGGGTAACCTCTCTTACAGCAGAAGAGTTTACACTGTACAAGTCAGTAACATCTGTGTTAAAGACACTTCTTTGGAGGACTCTCCCTGCTGAAAATTCAGCAAGGCAGCTCTACTCCACCTGGGCTTCTCAGATGAAGCCTTAAATCTGTCAGCTTTAAGGAAGGAGATTTGCTCATACTCTACAGGTAGAGAGCTTCCTTCCCCAAGACTGTGCTCTAGCTTTCTCTGCCATGGTGAAGAGACCTGGCTCTGTGCTTTGTTACCTGTGAACCAGCTGTGTGTTCTCTTGTTTTAGTTTGCTCTTCAAGTCACCATTTGTCAGGCTATCGTTCTCCAGTTCTGTCACCTTCTTTTCCAGGTATGTTACCTGCAAGGGTAAGCAGAAAAAATTTGAAGTTTGAATCTCTCTTCAAACACCCCTTCACTGTTCCTAACTGGCTTTAGCTACTCTACCATTTTAAAAGGGGGTATATTTCACTGCAAAGCCAGCAGTGAAATTAAGCTCCAAAATTCCGAGTTCACCAGACCCTACATCTTCCTTGGAGGTGATCACTGCAATTGCACAATAAAGAAGTCCTAACACAATGCCTACATCTGTGCTCACACAGTTCTTGCATTGCTGCCAAGCAAAGTTGTAATAGTAATGGAAYATCGAGGACATTTTGAACCAGCTACTTCAGATCATGGTAATTCTGAGCAAGGTCTTCATCCTGCAATGCAGGGCTCCAGCAGGATTTGGTTGGGTACATTACTCACAGATTCTCACCTTTTCAGTGATATCATTGTCACAGGAGTCTATACTGTCTCTGAACAAGTCTTCTGTGCTGCCATTACTGCTGCTGAARTTACTGTTGTGGAAGAGCTGCCTGAAAGATCAAAAGGATAATTATTTGGCTTGATGAGGAGGAAGGACAAAGAGTCTGGCTTCAGACTTTGAAATCTGATGGCAAAATCTGTGCCATCATTTCAGTGACAATTRCAACTGTTTAAGCACAAGTCTTACAAGAGACTGGTAGCTAAATGAAGTCATACTGAGCACARTCAATGACATTAGTTCTAGGGAGTGAGTTCTTTGTCACTTTTGATAGGATCTGCCACCAGCATTAACATAGTTTAAAAAATACTTAAGTCCTATTCACACTATGCACTGAATTGCATTTGCCTTATTAGAAATTTAAAATAAGGTCACCACTGCCCATTSGTGCAGTTTAGCTAGAAAATTTCATACAGTAAGAACTTCAAAAARCAGAAAAAGAGACATCTCAAGCAGTTCCCTCTGCAGGATAATGTCAGAACACGTAGTACTGGATAATCTAAAATGTTTTTGAACCTTACAGCCCCCCCCAGCCCAGGGCTGCTTCATTCAAACATGACCCTCTTGTTTTCCTTCACATYTTGGCAACAGCAGCAAGGCCTGCATTACAAGGGTTAAAGAAGCAGTAGCTGGACTGATGGAATAGCAGCATAAAGGAATAAATYTGGCAGACAAGGAAGCAAAAATTATCTATATTTTCAACAGAGCTATTTCCAGTTCAGGGGCCTGCTCCAAGACTAGCAGGGGCTCCTATACTCTCCAACATCCCTATCCAAACACAGGCCCCTTCCCTTAAAAACTTATCTTGGCTTTTCTAAACTTATTCCTACCCTCATCTCCCACTCCCACTTACGGAGTTGTTACAGCTAATTTCACAAATATTCATAGAAAAGTTGAAGAGCCTTACCTTCCAAAAGCTGTGCTTGATATYTTCCTGTTAGGGCTACATGGATACAGAAGGAATAATATAGTAATTAAACACTTATTTGATTCAATTTTAATTGCACAATGAMATATAATAYTGACTTTTTTGTGAAGTCAAAAGATGATTCTGTGAACAATATTCTTTAACAACTGAATCAAAAGCTTGAGTTACTAACAATGCAAAGATGAATGAAGCTACAAATTACTGTGATCATTAATACGTCAATTYGCAAGTACTGTTATATTTAGCAGAGATTTGTCAGTGTAAATCAGAGCAAAACTAACATTAGAAACACCACAAAGGGACACCAAGTTAGTGATGGACATTTATTCTGGATTCCCAGTTTTTAGATGAATTTGTGAACAGTTAGTTTATCCTTCCCCATAATGCTTCCCAGTTCAGCACAGGAACTGAGGTCTTTCCATTTTTACAGTTCCCTTGTGCAGCCAGAGACTGGTGCTATCTAAATAAAGACCCACTCTGAAACAACAGCACTGGAACCAGATCAAAATACTGCTGCATCTCTCGGTAAGAGGATGTAACATTTCTGTGTGCTGGACACAGCTCTTGGTCAGGCACACCCAGCCTCCCTCAGAAAATTCCCAAAGTCCTGGTTGGTCAYGGTTTGGTGCTGGCAGACTCCCTGCTAGGGCAGGAACATTGTTCATGACAMGTTCTAGGCTGATGTGYATTGAGAGAAGCAGCARCRCAGCGAGCTCTGTCCCAAGAGTTAYGCCGACAGGCAGGATTCACATCCAGTTTCTAGGGGGAGCTAAAATCCCACCAAATAATTCCCTTCAAAAACTCTAGGTGATTGTTGGAAGCACTTTACAAGTGCTCGGCACAGCTTAGGAGTGGATGGAGTGGCAGCGATAGAAACGTATGGAAAAAACTGAAATTGCAAAGAACTCCAAAAGTAACTTCTGCCATAGGATTCATCATTTTTCCAAGTTCCCTTGAGGACACAAAAAAATCCTACAGGAGCCAAGTACCTCTGCTGACCAGTAGCTTTAGGAGAGGTGTATGTAAGGTTAYGTGCATTAGCCAAGGATCTGCAGATCCCTCCTTCCCACCTGGAGAAAGCAGTRGCTAACTGTAGATCTGCACTAAACAGCACAGCAGCTTTTCCCACTTCCTGGGGGGAAATATCACTCTCACTCTGCAATCAAAGAGCTCATTGGTTAAAACACTTGAGTTTATTAATGCTGTCTGCACCTTAAGTCAGAAAAATATTTCACAGCTAACGAAGAACAGCGTTTTGGACCTGGACTCTACATTTCTTGCTGTTTTGTAAGAATAACACATGTGTAAGATGGAATGGGATACAGGAAAGGGGAGGGCTCACTCTCCCTCTCCCCCTGCTATTTGCCAGTCCCAAGTCAAGGGGGCATTGCCAAAAGCAGTGCAGTAGGCTGCTTACCTGTTTGCTTTCAAGTTTTTCAGCCTGGCTTCCAAATCGTTGAGGAGATTTATCTTTTTGCAGCACTGTGAGCAGTAAACATCCAGTAACTCGCTGTTATAAACATGTCTCATTTTTCGGGGGGTTTGGCCAGCACTGTTTGCAGGAAAGGAGAGATGTTACTGGCTGTAGCAACCAACTCACAACAGGTTTTCCTCGTGACTGCGTGTCTGTGTGTCAGAGTCACAGATGAGGGACWTGAAGAACCATCTCTAACCACAGCTCATCTAACTCAGAGCTGGTGATGGACAATGCCAATCTTAAGGCAAGTCCACCTGTCTGAGCCGAGGCCTTCCAGAGGATGTGGATGTTTCTGGGTGTCAGTGCAAAGAATCAGTTTGGATGACTGGAAAAAGAGCAAAAGGTACATGGGATGCACTGTGATGCATGCAGCAAAGGCAGCCACATGAGTGTGTTCCACCTCAGCAATGTCCTCCTCTTCTTGCYCATCTTCCCACTAGAGCCTGGCATGCAACCTGAAGAGTCTTTTCCCCAAGAGAAAGGAGGAAGATGAAAAACAGAGTGGTCTGCTAAGAAGTCACACAAACCCCTTCAGATGGTAGGATGAAAGGAAGGAACCCTGGAATGAGGAGGAAGGGAGAAGTGGACACAGGTCTGAAGAGGAGATAACAGAATCTCTTGGCATGATAAAGAGAAAATAAACTCAAATAAAAGAGAGCAACCATGGCATGAAGTGCCCCAGGAATGAGAATGGAAAGGGCTGCATAAACCTGAGGAAGAAGGGGATGAAGGGCACAAGCCAYCATCATGAAGGGGCAGTGGAGAGGGTCTGGCTCTGCATGCATGACAGAGGTGGCCAGGCTGGATTGCAGAAATGCTGGAAACAGAGGGGGGTCTCATGCGGAACAGAAGGATGCAGTGAGCTTGTCCTGTGTTAGCAGTGAAGCACAAGACCTCCATGTGCTATGGATCCAAGCAGACAAATCCTACAGAATCTTCATGCTCAGCTCTTCCCAACCCGCTCACCCATTCCCTTGCTTGGGGACTGYAAAATCTGGACCTGCCTTGGCCACAGGATGTAAGAGCTGCAGAGACTGAGGTCACATGCAGGCAGCAAGTGCACTGCTGTGGCATTTCCAGCTCCTAAAAGACAGCAGCTACTTGCTCGTGATTTTCAAGAAATTCCAAGTCGACAGGATTTTTGTTTCAAACAACCCCCTGTAATGTGCAGCAGTTCCCCTCACAGATTAGTGTTAGGGATTTGTAGCACCAGAACACGAAAGGGAAACAGCTCTCTTCTCTCCACTGTATCAGGGTGGGTACATAATGCTAAGCTGGTTTCCACTGCAGCAGATCCCTTCCARTACTAACCCTGAACTGTGGAATTACTGTGTGCAACAGAAAGAAATCTCTACAAGCAAAACAGCCCMGTTATTTCAACAGAACCAAACACTGATTATCAGAGGCAACATATTTGCTATAGCTCTTATTATTAAATGCAGTCTGTCAATTGGAGGGCAGGAAATTAACTGATAACATTTTGCTTTTAAGGTAAGTCYGTGTAACCAGTGTAAAATCTGGTATGGTCAGAGAAGAATAAAAATGAAAAATTGTTTGTTAATGAATAAGGAGCAACCTGGAAGATACAGATGAGCCAAGGTCAGAGTAGGCGTTGGTTCTGGTCTCATCATCAGGGCATGGGCTACTGGGAGTAAAATCCACATCATCTCCTTCCCCATAGTCTTCAAACTGTTCTTCATTACTGATCAGGGAGGCGGTGGAGTAAGTGGAGAGGTCAGATGCTGCAGAAGGGTTGTGAGGACTTGACCTGAAACAAGAGGTCAAAACATCTCGAAGGCCGACCCTGATAGCACCTCACCTCACACGGAATGTTCCACCTTCACAGGCTGTCCCCTCTGAAGCTGTAACCCCCTTACTTTGTGCTCAAACCCTGAAGTGCTAAATGTACCTGATATGGAGCCTTCAGAGACAAGAGCATGAGAATCTATCAACAAGGCACCTGTGTGGCAAGTTTGGATCAGCACAAACCATTTCRCTCAAAAGAGCACACCTTCATGATCCTCAGCCACCGCTTCCACATGGGGATTTCTGCTCTGAATGCAGCAACCATGCAGACAGCTCTGAAATGCATGGGATAGTGAGAGGAAYATGTGCAAGACAGGGGCTGTCACTCTATTTCATAATCAGAGAGTTTCCCAGAAATCCTGATAAACCCTCTCCCACACCCCAAGAGTCCCAACCACTCTCTTCTGTGTGGTCAGAAAGAAACCTCAGCTCACCACATACCAGAGAGTCACTAAAACTACTCATGTGGCCTAACAGAGGCTGGGTTCCTGCCCTTCCTTCCACCAGGACAAACTGTGTCTTTCAGAGGAAATATGGACCACAAGAAAAGGCTGTCTAAMCASCAGAAAAGTACCTAAAATGATGCCAAATGGGTAAGGAATGGCAGGACCCTGCGACTTCAGAGGAGGAGGGCAGATAGGTAAACAGATCAGCAGAGCCAGGCACCACAGGAAAGCAGCTGGCAGAGCAGTTTTGAGCACATCAAACCTAATRAAACAGAGCAAGGTGGCTGCAGAAGGTGCACAGGGTTCACTGACAGAGTCCAGACTACCCTGTGCAGTGTGCAGAATGCAGGTGTTCTACACAGGTTTGCTCAGCTGCCACCTTGGTGAGGCTTTCAAGGAGACAAGTCAGTAAATTCACATGCAAGTTCTTAAAAATAAACTTCTCCCTACAGAAAAAACGCTTGTGAGGCCCTGGCATTGCCCAACTGTTCCCTCTACAGCAGAATCCAAGGCCTCTACAGTACAGACTATTGGCACTTTATGCAGATTGGGTCAAATTTTCCTCCCCCTTTGCTTCAGTGCACGTATCTCCAGTTCCACCAGCTGAGCCAGGGGACAGTAGCTCCCAGGTGACATGGTTCTCCAGCAGCTCCCCAATATTTCCTCCTAGATTTCTTCTAAGTCTACCTTGAGCCTCTCAATGTCCCTACAGGGAGAGTTCTYTTCCTGTAATACTCCACTTGTGAGCTGTAAACAAGAGATGCACCAGTGTTCTTTTGGTGGATGGTGCAAGCATTATTTGCATATCCCTTCCCTCCAAAAGCAATTAGTAGCAGAGGAAGCCTGCCAACATTTCAGATGTATGCTCTTTTGTTTCCCCTGTTTTGATGAGATCCATTTATAACCTGCAACTCATTTATCTAATTCACATTAACAGAAATTAGGGCAAGTCAAACCTGGCACACTATTAAAGGATGAAGATAGGAATATTCATACTAGAAATAGATCAAACTTATCTAACAAGGCTCCTTGGCTGAGGGATTAGYGAGAAGCTCAACATATCACAAAAACATTTATTCATAAAGTGCTGCTGTGCATGGACATACTCAGAATTGGTAAGATTTTGGGAGATCTTACAATCCTACTGCTGTTTGTATCTCAATTGCAGTTACACCATGCCAGTTTGGGAAGAAGCTTCTTGCAACACTTGCACCAGGACTGGAAATCCTGGAATCACATGGTCATTTGCACAGGCGTTGCTAAAAGCAAGTGATTTTCCCCACTCTAACACCTTCTGAAGAGAACTTCTAAGTGTTTGGTGTTTTTTTTGTTTGTTTGGGGTTTTTTGTTTGTTTTTAAGGTAATGTCCTATTCTTCAGAACAGGATTTCAGCTGACTGACAACACCTCATACCCAACCTGCCTGCTTCTTCAACAAGCAACGAAGTAAATCTCTCTATTGCCCAAAGTAAATCTCTGTACTGCCCAAAGTAAAGCTCTCTAYTGCCTCTTGAAACACAAAAGCATGAAGCTTGTCAAGTTTTCTCCCCACAGATTTAGCAAAGCTGAGGAGGTCTCAGAGGATAAGCCAAGGTCTGTCAGTCACAGCACTCTAACTCTTGGTAGTTCCTGCCTGCCCTCCAAGGAGGGTACAGGAGGCACAATGCCTTCCCCACCCCCTTCACAAGAGCCCAACTGGCACAGCTGGGAGGAAAAACATTTCAAACACAGCATGGGAAAAAGTCACCAGGATGAGGCTTTGGAGAGCTGGGAATGGCAAGCAAAGGAGACAAGTTTGATAAAGAGCTGATGAAAACTGTAATTATCTTGAGAAAGTCTCTGAGGTTGCTTGGGCAAATGGGAGAAGGGCAAAACTCAGCTAGCTGAGAAATTCAGAAGGAAGGCAGGAATGAGCTGTGAAGGGAGCATCGAGGGGGCCCAGGAGAGAGAAGAAAGGCTGCCTTAGCAATGAACAAAGCTCAAGAGGCACAAATCAAGATGACAGGCCAAAAATAGGGAAGGCAAGGCAGAGGCTTACAATGCAAACCCATCTGAGCTCTGTCCTGTGGTACTGCACTAATTCAGCTCAAAGCAGGATTAAACCAAATTTGGTCCTTTTGCCCTCAGTCATCTTTAACCAGCATTCCCAGAACCTGGGAAGAGTCAAGTTAGGGTTACAGAGACACTGGTGTTAACAGCAAACTGTGGTTACACACGCACATGCCAGGACACCCGTGTTAAACASGATTTACTGTTGCACAGTAAAGGTTATGGAAAATTAGAAACACAAAGRATTAACTTGCTACATGAAGTTGCAAAGCAAATCAGCAGAGCCCACAACATCAGGTAATTAGATGTACAAAAGACTACAGCAGCATTCCCCATACTGAACTGCTTTGCAGGAAGYATTTGTTTTAATTCCAGCATAGAAAGCTTATGGCAACAGAGAAAAACCTAATTTTTGGGGGGATGCTAATGCAGTGATCCGTTCTGGAGAGACCCAGTGCTTTCAATTCAACATACAACATGCAAGTCCTGCGAGTGCTCCCAGAATGTGCCAGAAGGAGCCAGGACTGAGACTATCTAAGCCACTTAGAAGACCTGGACATCCATCCCCCCTTATGTTAAAACGGATGTTAAGTTTCTAAATCCATCAGCCTCCCTCAGTAGGGATTAATCCCACAAAGGCTCCTTCCTCCCTGGCGCATGCCTTGGAATGGAAAARCACCACTCACTTGTCACCAGGCAGGAAGAGGCCACCGAGCACCCCGTCCTTGTCCTCGCTCCGACAGACATCCGAGGCCTCGGAGCTCTGGGCACTCTCGATGGCACTGTCCATGTCAGACTCATGGTGAACCTCCTGCTGTGCCAGAGTCATGGTGTCCTCATCAGGAAACAGCTCCAACTCGCTGTAGGCACTTTCGCTGTCCAAGTAGGCACAGTCCTGGATTTCACCGCCCTGGCACAAGGAAAATTGGGAGTCAATTTGGATCATCCCTTAAGGCAGTTTAGCAGATACAGAAAAAGCAATACCCATTCTCTGGATGCCCTGGTAAACAAGAGTGATACTGAATAAAAGCCAAGAARCAAGAAGTTGACCTGCTTTACAAAGCCACCTCCTGCAAGCCAGTGAAGCAGCCTGTACCTTCCAGAGGGACTCAAGCACTGTCTGACTTCACAGGAGAGAAAGACACAACACACGACCATAATTTGCAATCAGTTTACCCTAATTTACTAACAAAATGCACTTGAAGTGATAAATATCCTCGAAGTTTTATTAAAAAATGAGGCATATTTTGAGATGGTAATACACGAGTCACCAAGAGTTAGTCCTTTGATTAATATTATAGATTAAACAAAAGCAAAATGGATAAGCCTTACAGTTTACTCTGTCTTTGAGAATGAACAAAAATGTGTAAGGTGAAAAAAGAGTTAGCAAGTGTTAAMTTTTTTAGGGTAAATCTTGGTGATAATCACAGATATAAGAGAGCAGGAGGAAAAGAAAGCAAAATCATCTGTTCTGGAACCAYGTCTTGATTAAGTATCAACTAAAATAAGACATCATTCTCATTAGTGTAACTTTGCTCTTGCTGTTTGTCCTTTCCCTCCCCTTCCTGCCCCACGAMTACTAAGAATAACCAAGACAAGCTGGGTTCTATTTTCTTGTCCCTGAGGCACAAATAAAAATACTTAATTGAAAAAAATTAAGGCTAAGATTTTACTCTGTCCTTTGATAAGCAGCCACACAATGCTGCTTTGACAATTTCCATCCAACATGACACAAATAACTCAGAGCTCCAGAGCAAGTCCTGACTCAGAGCTCCACTCGGAAGCTCACCTGGAAGCTCCACAGGCAGCCTGACCATTGAGCTACTGGCTCAAACCCCATTTTCCAGAACCAAATTTTGTGATGACACTAACTGGCTTTTCCACTTCAACAGGAGAAGAGTCAGGCAGAAGCTGCAGCTTTTTAAGATTTGCAAAAGAGAAACTCCTGTTAGAAATGCCACTCTCRCCATCCACCTTTTTCCTGAAATACCAATTGATATAACTGTGAAATATCCTGGCATATGGAGGCTGAAGCAATTCCAAACAASCCCACCTGCTCAAACCTCATTAACTAATGAATACCCAGCAGCAAAAGAACAGCACTGCCTGCTGTGTTTGAATCTCCAGGTGCAAGACTCAGAGCAGACACAGGATGCTTTTCTAGGTGAGCTTTCAACAGGTATTCCAGATGAACAAGTAATGTCAGTGAGACACCTGGCACCATTCAAAAAGCCTTTTCCCACTTTTCTGTGTCAGCTTTATCAAGCCTGAAACTTTCCCAAGGTATTGCTCCAAGAGATGTCTCAAAGCATTTATCCTTGGTCTATGCCATGCAGTATTTATTGAAGCCACGCTGCCTCATGCAATCAAATTTATAGCTCTGAGCCACAGCCCTTCATCCCTAGGGAGATGAGATGGTGGTTTGGCAGGTCAGACAGCAGCCCAGGAACCTGCCCCAGCCCTGCCTTAGCCCCAGGTTCCTCAGCACGTCTCACTCGCACCTTGCACCTCCCAAATCGCACCTTGCACCCTCCCAAATCGAGCAAGGACAATGCCACCGTTGCTCTTTGCAAARTACCTTGTGATCTACAATCAAGTCCTTTTTAGTAGGTGTTGAAAAGCTACAGATTGTAAAGAGCAATTACAATGTTTCAGAAGTACCCAGAAGTGTTTGTTTATCTAACATTTCCCCGAACTTTCCTCCCCCACGCTGAGCCCCACAGGCACAGACCTCTCATTTTCTTAACAAGTTTATKGCAATAATGCCTGCCTGCTATTATGGAATTGCACCAGCTGGTAAAAGACTRGTCCAGGAGGGAAAGAGAGGGGCACGGAGTACACAGTGGATCCCCGAAGCTCCCAATTAGCGCGTCTTTCTCAGAGGTCTTGGAGAAGTCTCCGCTTAAGCAAGTTTTTACAGCAGGAAAATCTCCCTGGTATTAAACAAATTAACACAAGAAAGTAAAGGTCAAGAAGATCACGAAAGACTCCCTTTTTGCTCCCTGTAGGTAACACCACACATTTGYTTTTTCCAATAACAGCAGCTGAGGTGCTCTTTGAAGAGTCCATCAGCAATTAAATGTGCAGTGTCATCTCCACAGGCTGAGGGCTCACTTCTCCTCCCTGCCACTTTCTGACAACCTTCACACGTTTACCTGTATGGGACTGCTGATCTGCACCTACAGCACACCCTGCACTGCCCCAGCCTGCTCCGTGACAGCGATTCTTTTCCAAAGTGTAATTGCCCTGTTCTTGCACTTTTAAACCTCATGGAAAGAAAAAAAAAGGAATAAAATCCCCCAAAGTAGTGAGTTTTTGGAAGTGATGACTCCTCATAAGCCTCAACTCCTGCTTCACAGCTTCTGAAATGCCCGGCTGCAAGATTTTGAACTCTTCCTGGAAGCAGCTCCTCCTTTCTGCTGATGCCATCCTGGAGCAGTGGGGAGCTCAGGGACYGATGGCGATGCATAAATGGAGAACAGGGCCGGCCAAGCTCCTTGGAGAAGCTCCCCCTCAGCTGCTCCTCACAGAGGGAGAGCACATGGCACATCCCAGGCTGCCAGGGCTCCTCTTCACCAGCCTGGCCCGACCCCGCTGCCCGATGCAAACAAAGCAGATGCTCAGGAAGTGCATCTCTTCCGAGCACATGGCAGCCAAAGCTCACACTGAAGACTTCAGCCCTTTCACAGCTAGCAGCACCACCAACAACCCTGCCAGGAGCAGGAGGGCTCAGCTCCAGCAGCTCCAGAAGCTGCCAATTCATGTGTTTAAGTGCTCGAGGTCCACCTCCAATCGGTGCTAACACAATCTCAGCAGATGTACAGCAGCCAGGACCAGCCACAGACACTGTGATCCAGCCGGCAAACCTGTTCTGTGTGGGTAGGAACGTGCTCCACCTCTGAGCTTTGAGAGTTTTGGGATATGGAATCCCTACACCCCTCAGAATACAATATTCCAGGCACATGGGTACCTCTGGTGCAGATCCTGTAAAGCATGGAACTTGGATGGTGAAACCAGCCTTAAGAGTAATTGTGACAATAACACATTTAATTAAATTTTTCCTTCTGCGGCCTAAATAACCAGTAGGAGAACACAAACAAAGCACCTTTAAAACAACTAATACCGGTTAAGTAAGCTATTATAGGACAACAGATTCAGGGCACTTCGCTAGTAAACAATATACAGGCATCCACACCCTACTGACTAAAGCTGTAAGTTATTTGAAGCTGCAATTGTTCAGTGATGGTGGTTTCTCACAGAACCATACTTTCAATGATGACACTTAGCACAAGCTGCTTACAGACCACACCTACGAAATTAAATGAAAAGAGTAAAGAAAAAAAAGGCTGACTGCACACATTAACCTCTCAAATTATTCCTTCCTAGTTTAGATGTCTGCAGATTTCCAGGTACCAAATTCTAGTTTAGATCTCTGCAGATTTCCAGGTACCAAATTAAAGGCTGCAAGAACAAGTGGTATTCAGGTAGCCTTAAGAGAGGTAACTTGAGATTAAGGAGAGTTTTAGAAGTGTAAAGATGAATAGACGCTTCTAGTCTGAGTCATTTGTTTCCAGTGCACATGTCATTAGCAGAAACCAGCAAGAGAATGAGGTTCTGACGACTTGAATATGAATCACTGGGGTTGTCATTCTATTAAGGCAGCTCCCTTCTTTGTTGGCTGAGTCAAAAGAGATAAAGCTGCTGCTTATGAACTTGGAAGATTCTCATAAAAAGAAAACCCAACCCTGAACGTTAAAATACCACCAACACAACATAGCTGCGGGTAGCTTTAAAGCCCTAAGTGCTTTGCACTTTATCTAATCGGATGCTCAAGATAACTCCAAGTGCTTCACAGGCAGCCGGCCAGACGCTTGTATAGCAACTGTTGAATATTCAGCAACAGTTTGCTCTATAGAAGCACCTGCTGCCCACAGATCCAGGGCCACTTCACAGAAACTAATGAATTCCCTTCCTCGAAAGAGGCGATTGTGTGGCTGCATTGAAGGCAGATGAGTAARCCCAGCCTGCCTTTGCAGCAGCCACCCCAAACAGAAGCAGGAGCCAGAAGACAGCGATTCCCATGGATTCCTTCTGATCCTYGTGGGGCAGGAAAGCAGTGTCAGCATTAGGTGGGTATGGGAATACAGCTCTGCCTTGCCCTGCAGTGACCTGGCTGGGCTTTCCCAGGTTGGAAGCAATCCCAAGATATGCATATAAAGCAGCTGAAAGCCAGAAACTTGGCTGACAGACAGGCTACATGACATGCCTGCATCAATACATTCATGCTGAAGAGCAAGCCTCGTTAAAATTCACTGCCATCACAGCCAGATCACCAGCACCCCTGACATTTAGACAGCCTCACAGTATGCCGGAGGAGACAGGGAAGAAAAGAGGATCCGASTATCCCACCATTGTGCAATTTGATTAGTAAGAGCTGGACCCATCACACACAACCAGAACCAAGCAATGCCACATGCAGATCAGCCATGGCATTTCCCTCACCAGGATCATGCCCCTCTSACAAGCTGAATCTGCTGTGGGACAGATGCAGGTCTGACTCCCTGCACCCTCCCCATCCCCTTTTTTCCCAGTGAAAGCACAAGGAAAGTCACCTCACCACAACTGGCAGGGAAGAGGTGCCATGTGGAGGTGTGCCAGGCTTGGTCTCAGATGAAAGTTGCTTACTGTTGCACTCCATCATAAGAGAAAATCCAGGCTCTCTCATCTTTATTTAWGCAGCCACTGCATCGGAAGGCAAGRATTCTCTTAATTACCGACTGACAAAGAAGGGTGTGAAGCATTTCTCACTAATGTGTTTTAGAAACAGTCACTCCTCTCCAAACATTTGCATATTTACACCAAGGGCACTATGAACATTTTTTTAAAGCACAGGTTTTCCCCTKCATATTTCCTTTACTTTTCAGTTGTCAGGCAGAGGTGGGGAGATGTTGAGCAACCCTTTGATCTGATGGGAACAGGAAGAACTACGGAATAGGAAAATGTAGAAGAACTGAGACCACACGTGTGCATCTGTGCCCGTGCATCTCTCACCCACGGCCGGCTCCCTCTCCCCCACATCTTTCTCTCTCTCCCCCACATCTTTCTCTCT
>NW_026623330.1:931896-1020030 GCF_030028575.1 Malurus melanocephalus | reverse complement strand
CAGAGCAGTTGCTCACAGGCCGGCTGATGGAGGAGGGAGGAAGTCACAGAAACTGCCTCCATCTCCTGCCACAGAACACGGAAGAACACTGAGTCTCCCCACACAACTGGGAGAATAAAATCTCTCAGAGCTCAAGATCAGCGTGCAGAKCACTGTTATTTTATTAAGCTGTTCAAATAAGAAGTTATTCTAGGGCCACAAGTTAGTTTGTTCAATGCAATAGCTTCCTGTGATTGTTTAGTTACTCAAATCTAATATTTGAAGCTCAGTTTAAAGCAAAGCTTCACATGTTGCTGTGTGTATTGGGAGTTCTAGGGGCAAGATTATTCCTAAGATCCAGATGTGGGATGGAGTGCTGGACAGCATCCTGGAAAGGCCATGCAGAGTCCCCAGAGAGAGGGCAGCCAGTGCTGCAGGGCACTGCCAGCCTCCCTCCCTCCCCTGTGCGGGTCACATCCGTGTCTCWCACAATGGTGCAATTCAAGGACAACAGGTTTGCACTGCAAGACCGAGCCTCAGCTTCTGCTGTTCCTGCTGAACCACCCGAGCACAGGGCACAGGGGCTCTGAAAGGCTGCTTTGTGCTCTGGCTGGGAAGTTCAAAGTGACACGGTGCCTTTTCCAAGGCAGAGGAGAAAGGCCGGGAGCAGCCTGGAGCCAGCCAGGGAACGGCAGGAGTCAGGAGTGTTTACACTCTGCTACCTGTCACTTTAATTGGCCATAATGGACATGCCAGACCTCATCATATGCAGGGTCCAGATCCAAGCACTCCTTTTCACAGGTCATTGTTTATGCTCTGAAAGTTTTTACATTAAAAGGTTTTAGCAGACTGCTAATTTGATCCTCTAAAGAAAGTTTTCAAAAAAAAGCTCTTCCTTTTACTTTGAAGTCGCGTCCCATCACTCCCTGGGCTGCTTCCCACCACTGGATTATCATGCACTCCTCAGCCATCACTGGAGGCTCAGCAAAGCAAGGAGCATCCCTTGGCAGACAAAAAAACATCCTAATCTGCAGTGTTAGGAACAAGAGTATGTTACCTGCAGCACGGATAGGGCTGGGACATCAACCACAGAGTTCAGAGTTAAACCCACCACATTGTTTGCACGTTGTTCCAACATTGCTTAAGGCACTTTATCCCTGAACTGCAGAACAGTTTCCATTTTCTTTCACATATCTGGAAAAAGAGGTGCAAAGTGGCACATGCTGGCATGTCATGAGCCTGTCACAACCATAACTCAGGAAACTCCCAAGGTGTCCACTCCAGTAGGAGCAGAAAGGAGACCAAATTACATTTCTAGAGTGAAATGCTTGTGACTGTGCAAGCTGCCAGACCTCTGCAGAGTGATACCATGGGCCTTCCCACACACTGAACTGCTGGGACAGCTCACAGCAGGTGCCACCCTGCCACCCCCTCCTCCAGGACAGGGCACCCAGGCCAGGCAGCTGTATGTTGAAATGAGCTCTGGGAAACTCAGCATCACCTTCGTGGTGTGTGTGGGAGTTCTGCAGACCTTGGTTTATAAAAGCTGGTATACAACTAAAAAAAAAATATTCATATTTGCCTAAAAAGATCCGCAGAGCAGATAATAAATGTGACATAATTAACCCTCTTGAGAAGCCTTTGCCTTGAGATGAGACAATCTCATTCTATTTTTAAGTCAGAACAGCATAACAAGGAGGGAGGACAGAAAAMGTCAAACTCTTCCCAGGGTTTGCTGCTTGGGACTGCAGCTCAGCCCCTGTGGAAGCTGCCAGCAGGGCCAGTGAGAGCAGCTCTGGCACACCGAGGGCAGCAGCACCCACCACTGCCTTGGCAAGGACACTTGGTGACAAAACTGTGCCCTGGGTGCTGTTCTGGGTGCCCAGATGTCAAAGCATTCCCCACAGAGCAAACACAGAGCTAGAGCTTATGGCCAAAGGCACCCCAAAGACCCCCCAGCACAGAGCAGGACAGAGGAATGATCACATTATGTGATTTTGAAGCAACATTACAACTGAACACCGACTCTGTGACAAAGGGAGCTGGAGGCYGCTTTCAAAACATGTCTTTATGCCTAAAGCAGAGTTCAGCACTCACTTCTCAATTCAGACCCCCAATTAATCAACTCTAAGGTACAAGATGCTCCTTGCCGCTGCTGTTTGCTGCTCAGGGGACAGCTGAGCTCACACCAACATGTTTTCCTTGACAAGCCTCAAGGTCACCGGTTGGGGACTCAACAAATAACAAAACTCTTGCATCACACTTGCCCTCGGGTGCTACAGGCACATGGGTGAAGAGTTCCCTGAGTTGATTTAGTGCTGCCCCAGCTCCTGGGTGAGGAGGAGGAGGAGGCACCTCCAGAGCACCATTAGGCACAAACAGCGTGAAGAACAGGAAAAAGCTGTCCCAGGCAGGAACAGTTCTGCCAATGTTTAAGCTAATTATTTACAGGAACACTGGTCAAACTCCCTTCCCCCAAGGATTTTGGAAACTATAATTTTTGCATTTTTTCTATACTACTGCAACTCTGGTCTCCCAGCAAACACCAGGAAATAAACCCATTTAAAGAAAAAAAAAAGGGTTTTACTTCACAAATCATACTTCTGTCTTGCCACCCACCCGGGTTGGATTACACTGCAGTCTCCAGCAGGGAGGGATGCTTGGGGAATGGGAGCAATTTCAGACCCCAAGAGGTAGAGAAACATCTTGAGTTTCTCCAACACAGTAAGAAATCCAGCTATGCCTGATGATGAGTAGTTTACGTTGGCAAGCAGAGGGAAAGCATTAAGGATGTGGCTTTGCTGTAGTTTATACAAAAACACTTCCCAGAGCTCGTTGGTTACTCTGAATGCAGACARGCCTAAAAGGTAATTTACTTCATGTTTAAGAAATACTGAAGTATTTGAAGAGCTCCTCATTAGGAGGAGAAAGGAGCTGCAGGACCTTGGCTGCTCTTCAGCTGGTGGCTGGGTAAACCACAGGTTAAGGCATTTCTGCTGCAGGAATAACTGGAATTGCAGCCTTTACCCAGCAAGATCACAAGCACTGATTTTTAAAAACTTTTAGTCTCCCCATCTATTTATAAAAGACATTTTATTTCTTTTTAAACAAAGACTCTCACATACCTGTTCTATCACTTTCTTACAGTGAAGTGAAAGCACTTAACTGCAGAGGGGCTGCCAAGATCATCATCGAGCTCCACACATGACAAACACGAACGAAGAACCCACTGATCATAAACCTTGGCTTGACCAACAGGCTGGGGTGGTTTTTTTTTTTCATTTATACAGTAAAATACACATAGGCAGGAGATATTTCTACCCCTGAACCACACAGACAAAGCAGATGGGGACCAAGTAGAAATAATTTATAACATTAGGTTGCACACTGCAAAAACACAATTCAAAGCAGAGCCATCTGCAGAGACCCCCTACAACTAAGCAGCAGTATTAGCTGCAACAGTGCCCAAAGCACTGCTTTATCTTGTCAGGAAGCACTTAGAGAGCCTGTCCTGTGTCTGGTGCAGCAATCAACCTAAATAACTAAAGAAAGAACAAAAGGAATGACATTATTGTGCTGCAATTCAGAATTTAAGGGGTCAGCTACCCAAACAAGGTGAGCATTTGAGAATATTAATATTTGGATAATGGTTAATTMAGCAGCACCCCATTATTACTTTGTAAACACTTAAATATTTCCCTAGGACATTGCTTTTAAAAGAAAAAATCACAATCAAGCTACGCTTGACACATGTAACAACACTGGTTAATCAATAACTGGAGCAAAGCAATTCCATTCCCCTGCTATTTTGGCATGGGAAGTGTTTTGTTTTGCAGGCTTTGAACATGGCAAAGATTCCCCAACCACCCCGGTGGTAGGAGCCCTGTCAAGGCAACCACAGCTGACAAACATCTGCACATCAGGTGGCTTCTGGGAGACTTGCTGCTGTTTGCAGTAATTCTTCAAATAACATACTTAAAAGAAGCCCATTAAAAGAGATTTTAAAACTGCTCGAAGGCTGCCACATCTCACATTGGGTACAATTCAAGCTCCTTTCAGTTTGGGCAGACACCGCCAAGCAGCCAATAGAAATCCCACCCTCCTTCTGTGCCCWGTTGTAAGAATAACATTACACACTATTTCACATATTTGGTGGTGACACCAAGTTATTCCCCACCTCCCCCAAAAATCAGAAGGGTCACAGGCAGAAAAATAACTTTTGTTGGGAAAGGGTAATTGAGTCCCACCACTGGAGCAACCCTCCTATTCACACGTCATCTGAATGGAATAAAACAATTTCCAACAGAAGCAGTTATGATAGCATAGCAAAAGGGYTCAAAATAATCACAAATTATACTGGTGTAAGGGCCTGGATACAGGTACCATGGAGTTCATGTTTAGGGAGTCAACTTCTGAAATGGGTTCAGGATATTCTCCCATCTGTGCCTCTTCCTTACCTAAGTCGATAAATCAGCTGAATTACAYGAAAATAAATCCTTCTCTCTGTCCCCAAAGCCACCAWCCYCACAAATCTGCCACAAGCAATGAAAACACTGCTACTACCAAAGCAGCAACATGAAACTACCACCTCAAAACCAGCAGCAGCACAGCCCAGAGCAAGGAGGGGTTTGCCTGCCCTGCGATCTCTAACCACACGTCACTTCTGCCTAACAGAAAAGCACAGTTGCCCTTCTCCATTTCAGGGACACACAAACAACTCCAGGCCAGGAACTGCWCACATCTACAAGCTCTCTGCTGTGAGCTGTTTTTGTACCAAACTGCCAAACACATCTCACACAGGCCCATCAGGGGCACAACCMCTTCACCGACCGCATCAGGGCAATGCTGGTCCCACACTGGGGCGACAGGCAGCATCTGTAGTTCGGCACAGGCTGTCGTGACAGACACACACTAACCACAAATCATTTTTTTCTGCCTATGTCACCAGCATCCCGGAGCCAGCAAATGCATTCACAACCACATTTGGGTATTAAAAACATTSAACAATAAGTAATGGCAATCCAAACACATCGCCAGTGCCACAGAAAATAATTACAGAGCAAGCACCCTGCTTGCATTCATCCTTAAAATGTACTTTTCTTTTGCCTCTTCCCCTTTTAAAGRTTTAAATCCCAGATATGTGGGCATCTCCAGGTTACAGAGCTGAGTGCTGTATGAGGTTCAGCAATGTAGGAAGGCACCCCCTTCTTCCCCAACACTCCCATTTCACTCCACACAGCTGCTGACAGACACATACGGTTTTGAGTTTTCCTATAAGAGTATCCCCTGCTCACTTTCCATCGGGAGTCCAACCTTCCAGCATACATAACTCCGAATCGAAAATCCCCTCCTTTAGCAAACAAGAAAAAAACCCCAGCAGGGTTTCGCTCCACCTGCAATTTCCTGCGTTTCACGAAAACACCGATACCGCAGCAAAAACCCCAGAGATGCTTTCCCCCCTCGCTTCTCGATCCCCACCGGAGCGGAGCGGCCTCAAGGATCCCCCTTYCATCACGGATCCCCCTCTCCTCACGCCGCAGCCTCAGCGCGGGTTTCCCGGAGGGGCAGAGCAGGAACCCGCGCCGGAGCTGCGGCGTGGAAAAAACCCCGAAAACCCCCCAAACCCCCGCCGCAAACTTCCTCCTCACCCCGCACAGACACCGGCCGGCTACCGCGTCCTCCTSCTGCCGCTGCCGGGTTTCCCGTACCTGGCCCGGCGCCGGGAGGTCGCTGCCGTCCCCACGCCCCGTCCCCGCCCCGCACCGAGGGCGGGCGGAGCTCGGGGGGCGGCGGCGGCGCGGCCCCGCGGGGCGGCAACACTCGGAGCATCCCCGCCCCGCGTTGCCAGGCGACCCGGAGGGGCCGGAGCCGCGTGTTTGGTACCCGGGGACCCGCGGGGTGCGGGCCGTGGGCGGACAGCGACAGCACGGTCCCCGTCGCACGGGTTGTGTGCGGTTGGGCGCTGTGCTCCGGTGGGTGCGAGTGACGCGCGCCCGAACCCGCACGCTCGTGGGTTTAGTCGTAGTCACTCGGTTTCGCTCCAAAATAATGAGGTGTTGCTCAAAATTATCTGCAGTTAAAATGATCAGCAATTGCTGATGAGAGGGAAAGATGCCTGGGGTTCCTGGGGTTCCTGAAATGTGGCTTAAGACCCGATTAAAACCCGATTAATTCTCTCTCCATTATATAATGTTACATTATATAACATTATATTCTATATACTATTAAATTATRTGTAATTATATGTTCATTATTTATATATTTATATGCAATTTATATGTTTTTATATAATTATGTGTGTKTACATGGCACAGGTTGCCCAGGGAAGCTGTGGATGCCCCATCCCTGGAARTGTTCAAGGCCAGGGTGGACAGGGCCTCCCCACCCCAGGGTTATGGACAACCTTCCTGCAGGTGCAGAGTGTGCAGGAACACATCTGAAATGGAACAGATGATTTTCTACACTGATTTTGGGTTTCTGATGCCTCATAAGTGAAGGGGTTGCAGCAGCAGGCACAATCCCCGAGGGCTGTCAGGTCCCCAGGCAGGGACAATCTGTGGGGACATCAGGGTTTGCTGGTGACAGCTTCATCTGTTGGTGTCCCCTCATTCCTACAAGAGAGTGCACATTAAACACATGTAGGGCCTCCCCGGGATGGTGATGTCAGGCTAAAGCACCCTCAGCATGCTCAAAGCAAAACAGATCCTGTTAGGAAGTGATGTCTGTTTTGTCCTTGATTTTAATCCCTTTAGTTACAAGATAATGAGAAGCAAAACAAAAAGGCTGAGAACAGTCACACCGACTTTGTTATTTTACATTYGCTTCACTTCTTAGAAGTTGTGTAACTTCCTTTTTCGCAACACCTCGTAGGAGCTGTGTTTACTGTGCTGTCTGTGCTAATAAAGAAAAATAGAAATAAAATCTCCTTCTGTTGCTTTGCAGCAGAGAATTCAAATGCAGAAGGGGGTATACAAAAAACACTTTTTGTGAAATTCCTGTCTGGAAGCCAAACCCTGCCCTTACTGACTGTCACAGTTGTCACTGCTGTGTCACACATAGAAGGAAACACCATCCTGCAGGATTCAGACAGCAGAAAAACACCTCCCTCCCAACCRTAATGGCACTGAAAGACTTGGACAAGGAAACAATCACCAGTCCTTACCCTGCCACAGAATCTGGCCATATTCCAAAGACTGTTTTTAAAGTTACCTCCAGATATTTCAAAAGGGGGAAAGATATTTTGGGGTGTACTTTTGTAACAGTGCTCATACAGAGAGTTGCAGAGATGCTGTAAATGTAAATCACTGAAAGATCATTTAAGTACTTTATACTTCTAAAATATTTTGGACTTTGTTGTGCCCAAAGACAGGGCACTTTCCAGAGAGGCTCAAAAGTTACTTGAAGAAAGGGAYAAGGAAATTCTCAGAAAACAGAGCAAAGCTGGCAGACACAAACCCATCTACTGGCRTAACATCTCATGTCCCAGGTGTTGCCTGAGCCTGCCCTCATTTTCATCACAGCCAGCAACTTTTAGGTATAAAATATTGCAAAAGGTACAAAAACCAAAAGAAGAGAAAGAAATTAATTAGCCCCAATTCTTATATATACAATGCTTAAAGCAATTCACTGAACTTGACCCTTTCAGCRGTTCATTGAAGGAAAATGAAAAGAATTCTGTCTCTGCTGAGCACAGAAGTTTTAGAAGGGCAGGGGATGCCTTAGGTTCAGTGTWACAGCAACAGATGAAAGCCAAGTGCCGCTTCAGCCAGCACAGAGTGCCATCCCCACGAGTCCAGGGAGGTCACTGGGACTCAGCAGGGCAYGGCTGGGGGCAGGTCCTGGCACACAGGGGACCCAGCAGACCTTGGGGTCTCTGCAGTGGCAGTGGGGCTCCAGACCCTTCCTGTTCCAAGCTCTCCCAGGAAGCTGATAATGAACAGTACAAAAGGAATCAAAACCACCTCCCAGACATCCTCCTGTTCGTTAATCCCAACGAACAGGAAAGCAATCTCTACAAGACAGATTTAGGGACAGACAACTGCACTGCTTATTAAATAGGACACTTCTAAAAACTGCTTTTCCTTTCAGTGTTCAAGAGAGACAGTTGTATGTCAGGGGCTCAYTGCAGAATAAACAACAATCATGCATGAAATAATTACCTGCACAGTACATTTCGTAGTGGTTTCCTGAAAGATGCAAGTCAGAAGTGTTTGCATTSTTACACAGATCAGGCACTACTACAGACATTGTGAAACCTGACAATTACAGARCCATTACCCGACACAGATCTACTTTCAACAGTTTGTTGATGACCAAAATGTAAAATAAGCATTAAACARATAAAGCAGCAATACTTAAACTCARTATTATAATAGAGATGTTAAGAACATAAGCACAACTGTGTGGCAACMTGCTGAATGCTCAGTTTGCTACCCAGGGCTTTGACATTTACTGCACAGTAATAATTGAGAAGGCACAAATCTCTCATTGATAGAAGCGTTTCTCATAAAAGTCCTAGAAAATGTAAGTAGTTTAGACAATCACTCTTCATTAAGGAGTGACTGTATAAAACCTTTATTAAATAATAACCCTAGCTATAATACAGGTCCATTTCTCACTTCATTAAAGCTAAGCCTGATTAAGTGGAGATTGTTATAAGCTGCCTTTGATCTCCATTGAGACAAAAATCTTATTTTTACATATTTAATGGTAAAGTGATAATTTTCTGTTTAATATGACTTATGATTTGCTTCTTACAACGGGAAAAGCAGAGCATACTGTCATGGCTGAGGGAGGGCAGGTGACCATCACTGGCTTCTCTTGGAGGAATCAGGACTGATTTTGGGAAGTGACACAGGCCTTTAAGTGCTTGATGCCTTAAGAGCAACAAGGGTGCAGAGGAAGGGTGCCTGGGACCCAGCTTCCGCTGGGTGCAGCTGCAGCTCAACTGAGTCAGCGCCACGGAAGGAGAGCTTGCGTGATACATTTTTCCCATCTGAGACCGGAGTCTATTCTCCTGCCGTGATTTCAGGCAGCTGAGGAATTTGTGCAGGTTAGTGACTGCTCAGATGGCCACAGACACTGGAAATATGCTCCAGGCTCTGTGCGTGGTTTGCATGAGCAGGCTCTGCACACTGAGACCCTCCTGAGCACGGTATTTGTGACTCCATCAGCAGCAGATTTGATTMTGCTTTTCACAGGGAAGCCCGACAATGCCGGATACACCCATCCAGTGCCATAAGAGCAGGACCCTGAAACCAGCAGGGTTTTCACACTCAGTTTCCACCTTAATTGATCTTGTTTTTCCTAAATCCCTACTCCTACTCAGTGGTATTTGCAAAGTTCCTGTGCTCCTGAGTCCTGTCCAGGGTTTGAGGATGGTGACAAGTAACTGGCAATGGAGAGCAAACATTTATCACCAGAAAAGAGATGGCTACATTGGCAAAAGGATGGAAGAAGAYATCTTTAACATCCCTTCCAACCCAAACCATTCTGATTCCACAATTCTGTGATTTCCAAAGTGCCTGCTGAAACCAGGGACTCCTGGCCAGGAAACACCGGGGCAGGGCAMGTTGCTGAAAGGGTTTATGGCAGGGAAACCTGCTGATCTGGTACAAAGCACTGAGAGTTCTCTGGAGCAGTTCTGAACAAAGGCTGGCACCTCCTCTGATGTTCCAGAGGCAGAACCCTTCCTCTGCATCTCACCGAGGCATCGCTCACAGGCGAGTCACCCTAATGACAAGAAACTGGAGATGAAATGTGAAGAACAGAGACTAATTAATAATGAAGATAATGAGATCATCCGAACATATATACACCAAACCTGCATCTTAATTATCTCATGAAAAGTGGCAACTCCAATCATGCTTCAAGAGCCTTTAATCATGCTCTSTCTGATGAATATTGGTGGCTATTTKACAGAGACTTATGTAAAAATACCTTTTGTGTGGGTTTTTCCCCTACAATAAGAGCTGGCCAAGTTACTACTGCGTGTAACTGCTCTGCACCAAAATGAGATATCGCAGWCTTGTAATTACAGCTGGTCTGATCTTGATCTCATCTACTCTCATGTTATTTTGGAGTGCTTCCTTTGAAGGAAATGCAGTAAGGCTGGTGTGAGTTACTGCAGTATTATTATGAATCCCTTTTATTATGACAGAACAAACCAAGAACGATCCCTAATTAAGGCAGTTTCTGCCAAAACACAGGGAGCRTACAGTCCCTGCCCCAAAGACCTTGCAATCAGAACACTTTGAGGCAGGGAAAAGAGGACAGAATGAATCTGCTCYCAACTACAACTTGTTCCCATGATTTGTGTTAAGGGGAAGTCAGGAGGAGACTGAGATAGGATGAACACAGCACAAGTGTGGAGCTGGTGAGCTGAAGACTGCAGAGGGGGCAGAAACAGGCTGCATTTACAGCTGGCAGAGCCTTTCCAGAACTTTCTGCAGTTTCTTCCCTTTCTTCCCCATCCCTTCATCCCTGAACAGGATGAGGAGGTCAGCTCCAAACCACAGCTGCAGGGGAACACTGCTCTGGGTGCAGCAAGCACAGCTCAACCCCTGCTCCCACTCCCAAAAAACAAGAGCCCAAGTGCCTGCAGAGAGGCTCATTTTAGTAACAAAGGGAGCAGCAGTTTAGACCCGACACAATGGGAGTCTGCTCTGCCCGTGACCTTTAGAGCAGAGCTCTTGCTGGTGTCCTATCCTGAGAGCAGGGCAGGCAGCCAGGCACATCAAACAGCTCCAGTCAAGCACAGGGCTCGCAGGAGAAGGTCTCTGTGCAAGATGAGAGCACCCAAGGCAGGACAGGGCTGGCTGAGGGCCCATTAGCATCCATTCCTTGGGCCTGGAATGAACTTGGACCCGACTYTGTGACATGCAATTACAGCATGAAGACATTTCAGGGGACTCACCCACTGCTCTCTCCAGGAAAAGCCACTTGAACCTCTCTGCCATCAGTAGGCTACATTTGGTTGCTTAATGAGGCGTTTGGGGGCATTTTCTGTGTTCCTCTCCAAAACCCCTCATAAGGGACAAGTACTCAAGAGCTGTGAGTGCAAATGCCAGATAATGGAACAGGATACACAACCCCCTCCGAAGAGCAGTTTATTTTGTTTTGTTTTGTTCATCACTGCAACTGTACCATTGGGTTTTTCATGTCAAGCTCTGAAGGAATCTCATAATCATTGCTCTGAATCCATGATTAAAGCACCTTTGTCAAAAGCATTACAAAAATACACCAGGCACAAAATCTGTTCTATTTAACCTTTGTCAAAATGCCAAGTAATAAAAAAAGGAAACAGAACAGGCTACATGAGCAAATTCAAGTGAAAAATATGTAGCCTCTCCTTTGGGAATGGACTGGGAGGACTCTGCAGGCCGAGGACATGGACATATTCACTTTGCTGACAAGAGCATGGGACATGGCAAGGAAAGTGTGAGCATCCCTCAGCSACCTCAGAGCTCAAACCAAAGTGGAGCCAAGTAGCTCCATATTGCACCACAAAGATGGAATCACATTTACTCAGCTGTCTCCTCTGTGGTTGCAGGGATAGGAGGCTTCACTGCCTTTTTTATCCGAGCAAGCACTGGCTAGGGCTCAGGTGAGCCCGGAGCTGTGGATGGAGCAGGGGGTTCCGACAGCCCCTCYGACACGTGAATCTGCTGGATTATGCTTTGCATGGTCTGCAGAAGACAGGCTACTGCCTGAAAACCACACTTTTTGGTAGTTCCAGCTCTGAGCATGTTTTCATGACACGTTTGGAAGCTTTTAGTCCCTACTCTGTGTAACACAACTTGTCAGGAAAAGAGTAAAGGGAAAGAAAAAGAATCAGTAGGCCAGGATGAGAATAATTCATGCTCACCAGTGTCTAATGGCACTCTCATGGCACACACTAACAGCAAGGCTGCAGAACAGAACATCCAAAAGCCAGGAAAAACCTGCACCGAGCTCACAGGTGCAACTTCACTTTGGTCCCATTGCTCATTTGCATTAACACATCCCTGTAATCACACAATTACCACCACTTCCCACTGGTCTGGATGTCCTCACGACTCTGGCTGGTTGGTCCTYGGCTTATCAGCAACTATTCAATATCTGCTTCAGTCTCTTGATCAAAGTGCAGCTTCATGTCTTATTTATGGCTACTACTAACAGCCTGCTCTGCAGACAGAACTATTTATTTCCCCCCAAGCTTTTCTGTGGTGTTCATCACTCTGACATCTGAGTGCTCTGCAACGATTAATTTATCTTCATAAAGTCTCTTCAAAATGAGAGAAGATGGTATTCCCATTTTACAGATCAGGAGCTGCTGCACAGACAGATTGAGGTCAAACATTTCCACTCATGATAGGTCCTTGTATGAAATGTCTCAGATCTGAATTTTTTTAGGTACCTTCAAATATAACACCAAAAAAATAAAAACAAACCAACTTCAGGTTTGTGTGTTCAAATAAAACTCTGACTGGCTTCTTAGAAAGTCAGGTACAGGAACAGGAGAGGATTAGGGACTGTGAATGCTGGTGAGTGGAAAAAAAAGATGAAAGCTTTCTGACCACCAATCTCAGGAACACTGAAAACCAGTACAGATAACTCACGTGAATGCAGAACACATTATGAGCTTTAGATGAAGTGGCAAAGTACACCTTAAAAAACTAAACACATAGGGGTATCCTCAGCAGTTTTAGAACATAGGACCAGATCCTGAGAGCACAGTTTAAGGTAGGAAGAATTGCAGGTTCTCTCAACCTCTTGGTGTCTGGCCCACTGAGCATGGAAAAAACAGAAAGCTTTGTACTGTAGAAGACCACCCTGGGAAGGAAATCTTTTGTTTTATCACTGTGTTAAAAGCATCTGTGGATCAAATGTGCCAGTATCACTTTACAGCATGAAAACGCCGCCCAGGGGACTCTCAAGACTCATCTTTTCAAACGCTGATACCTCTTTGTCAGTTCTAATAAAAGACAGCTACAAAAACAAAGTGGGCCATGTGGTCTCAATGAAGCAGAGACCGTGGCAATCAATAACAGAAACAATCTGCACTTACTCGCTGGGAGAATTTGCTTTTAGCARCAACATCTCTATAACAAGACATCACTTAAGACCTCCCTTCAATTTTCCTTGGGACAATGAGCCCACTGTGCCCAAAGCACATCTGTGCTTATGGACATTTGCAAATCCAGGACAGTGTTTAGACTGACARCTTGACCATGCACCATATGATGATGGGTCACAGCTTGCAGGATGTTTGATCCTTTCTCTTCTGTCCCCAAATAGACAGTTTTCTATCTCAAAAGAAAACTCTGTCAAAATGTTGATTTTTAATACAACATAGACATTATTTTCTGCTTCACCTCATGATCTCTTTGACAGAGAGCTCAAAAGTGCCCTTCTGGCTCACAGGTCTGCCCAGTACAAGCTTCTGTCTCCAGCCCCAGTTTTTAGCAGACGAATGAGGTTAGGAAAGATAACAAAACTTGGGGAGAAGAGGGACATGGAAGTTAAAAGAAAGCAATTTTCATTTGTTGTCCCTGAAAGACATCAAACTGTGCTGCAGGAAATGCTTTTTAGTTGAGAATCCTGATACATCTCAGGCTCCAGACTGTGTAGGATTTAGATAATTTAAATTACACTGAGATCAAAGTTTTGTTTAAAAATTGCAGCTGAGAGCATTAACCTTTTCTGTCTTATCAATCTAATGCCATCTTCATTCAGCACATAGCTAGTAATGAGACTCCTGAAACAGAGCTGATCATTTAGCCCAGTGCCAGCAATGCCAGGAACGGCTGTCAGCAGGGAAAACACACCCATGGGCACAAGGTGGCCTTGGCTCAGCCCTGGCACTGCCAGTTGTGATCTCTCCATGCAGGCTAAGCGAGGAGTTGTTTGTCAGAGGGATGAGAAGATTGCAAAGGGCAGGAGCTGAACTCTTTGCCCTGTTTGGCCATTTTCACCAGGTCAAGGTGTGGCTCTGYTGTCTCAGTGATCTGTAACCTCGGGCAGTGCCAGCACTGAGCCCTGCAGGGCCCTCCCTGCCTGCTGAAATTCATCTTCCCATGGTGGCAGCACAGTGTGACAGACAGACCCCAGTATCCCTGCACAGTGACACAGACCTGCACAGTGTGACAGACCCCAGCATCCCTGCACAGTGTGACAGACCCCAGCATCCCTGCACAGAGTGACAGATTCCAGTCTCCCAGCCCCTGCAGTCCCGGGGTCTCCATGGATACAAGAGAGCCATGAACTGGTCTGGCTCCTGTGGCTCTGCAGTGCACTGACGTTGGCTGATGCATCCCTTTTCCTTCACTTTTGGCTCTTTGCTTCACCGAATGAGGAACCAGATGTTTGCAGTTCAGTCTGACAGAGAGGCACTGCCACAGTTGTGAGCAGAGACCTGGAATGTCAGGCTAGGCGTGTTTCAGTAAATAATGTTCATAAAATCATTTCAGTTTTCCAGTCTAAGTTGCAGCTGCTGCAAATTTGTACATGCCTGGTTCAGGATTTTTTTGGGGTTTAGGATCTTGGGTCATGCAGAATGTCAGGAATGGGCTCAATCACCAGTTCTACCCAGAAACAGAATTCTCATTCTTGGATATAGCTAAAAAATAGCAACCACTAAAATATTAACATACAGATGGAAACCCCTGCTACTTCCTATAAGTAATGCCTAAAATTATTTCAGAGATTATTCATGGTTGGATATTGCAGAGGAAAGTCCAATCTCGGTAAGAAATATACAGATTTTAAATGAAAAGTTACACATGGACAGTCTTATCATCTGAAACATGAATTCTAGCCTCAATGACTCAATACAGACATCAAAATCACCCAATTTCCAACCTGGACCATCCCTAGCACATTTCTTTACCTCTGTGATTTGTGGCTCCTACTCATCACCCATCTCCATTCATATTGAAATCTAGCAAGCCAGGTCCTTCCCTCAGCTCTGTACTGCGCAGCAAGAGACAGCAAATCAATTTTCTGTGGCAACAGAGAATGACAACTCAATGCTTTCCATGACATTTAATTCTGGTGGATTTTAATSTTGTCCCTGAGAGACAGGAGCTGCTGTAGCCACTGCCAGTTTGAAGCTTTTTYTTTGCAATTCAGATACATAACGAAAAGTTCATGGGGAGAGAGAAAGCAAACAACATTTTTGCATGGTGAAAGTGGTGCTTTGGAAAAAAATTTCCACACCTCCAGKAAGACAAAAACAGAGAATAAAAGGGATAAATTTTTTATCAAGCATTGCAACCAGAATTACACTCTCTTCCTCTACATCACCCTTGCCCAGCTATCAGATCCCTCAGTATTTTGTTCTAGTCTAAGCCAAGACCCAGATTTAGGCTCCCAGGGGCACAGCACTGTACTGAGATAAGCCAGCTGCAGGAAAACCTGGATTTAAACCATCAGAGTTCAGTGAGCACTGAGAGAGTGAGTAGCAGAGGGGATGTACCTAGAAATGGAGCATCTGTGAACCACCAGTTGTTCATAGGGACTGATGGACTTGCTTTGCTCCCCAGGTATTTTCCCTTCAAAGGTACATAACAACATTTAGAAAACTGTCTAGATACTACAGCAAACAGCTCTAGAGGGGCTGTGACAAACCAACCCCTAATGCAGATGAGAACGCAACAGGGATTTTATTTGTACAGTCATTTTGTGTTCTGCCCTTTGCTCTGGCCCAGCCACCTAGAGACAGAGCCTCTCAGGGCACAAAACCCCCAAGATCCCAGACCATAAGACATAAAAACATTTCTGTGCACTGATTGCCTCCCCATAATAACCTCATTATCACAGCTGTCAATCAGCAGGACAAACCAGTCACCAGCATGGGAGCCACTGATAAGGGATGCTCTCCCTCCAATGCATTTGTTGCCTGGAACAACGCAAGGGATGGCAGCTTTAGCACCCAACAGGCTCCTCCAAGCCCCAGTGGCACRAGGTGTCCTGTCCCTCCACTGCAAGGGACTGCAGGGGTCACATGAAGAGGTTCCCTTTGGCTCTGTCACACCATGGGGCTGCACAGTTCAGCCCCTTCAATTCCACACTCAGCCAGCACTCACGTGGAGATAATTGTTTGTATCTTTTAGATTTATGTCCCACAATGGTGATGTCCTGTGATCAGGCTGGAAAATGTAAGAGCATTTTTTCTTAGAGATTTCTCAGCACATACATCTTGTGTCCACGTGCTATCCTGTCTGAAGCAGCTATCCAAAACCACAATTATTAATCATTCACCTGGTACACGATCTCTGTTTTATTCAAGTCCTTGATGTACTGATAAGGGGTGGCTCCAGTCCTGACCATGCCCATATAGGSCTGGATCACTCATATCCAGTTCTGATCTCAATATTCCTCAGCCACAGCTCAATATAGTGGGGTTACAGTGAGAATTTGATCATGATTTATAAACCTGAGAAAGTAAATAATTTTAACAAGTTTCAGAAAAATACCGTTAATATTTTAGAGTCAGCAAAAAAAACTTTTCCAAGGCAGGAATTTTCAAAAACTTACCCTGAACATACAGTGCCTGAGCCAGACACTTTTAACAGATGGACTTGGAGAGCTTTTTTAATATAGACTATTAATAAGTGCAAATGTTCACAGTGATAAATGCAATGTATTTTTAGTCTGTACTGGGCCATTAGCCTGGTCTTCATCAGCACTTTTTGTCAAACTTCCTGCTTGGACACAACCCACAGTACCTCACCTGTGAGCCTGAATATGCAGACACACAATCACAAACTCTTTCCAGCCTCACATTCCTGTTTCATGGTAAGGTTTGTAAACACTCACTGGTCTGACTGCCTGCCAGGTGTGTCTGTGCTCCCACCTCACCTTATTTCTCTCCCAGCACTCAAGAATGTTCTCATAACTAGGATTGCTCAGTGATTGTAGCTTAGTTAGCCTGGAATTACTCCAGTGTAAGTCAACTTGGCATCAGGCTTTGCTATTGAAATGAATGGATTAGCTCATGATACAGTTAAGTAGGAGGACCAGACTCTGAACTGTAAACATCACAAATGCAAATGTCTTTAATAAAATCAATTCTTTTGCTGTTATTTCTCAGAGTATACACTGGCGGAGGAGGGAAGGGGTGGCTGTGAGCCATCTGTCCTCAGCTGCACACGTTTAGGGTCCCAGCCACCTTCTGTCCTYGCTGTGTCTTTAATTCCCAGCTCAATACCTGGGGCACAGCTACACCAACACCTCCAAAAWGCTGCACCGTGAAATGCCCTTGCCATGCTGTGAACCCTGGCTGCAAGCAACACAAATATTTTGAATCTGATTCCTGTGGCCTTTTCCCTGGGTGACACACACAGTCTTAATGGTTCCCAAAAGAACACTGTGGTAAACATAAACTGTGATAAGTCTGACAAATGCCAGCTGAYGTAGAATGGAGCTATTGTGTGTGTTTAACTGGAAGCAGGCAGAAATTCACGTCTGGAGTTTGTGGTTTCTTCTGGGATCGCTGCAATAGTTTCTACACATCACAAGTTTATTCCAATGGGGGATCATTTTTAGATAGAGAGCACCAGAAAGGACATGAGGAAACCAGGGGTTATTGCAGAGGGAGCCTGCACAGACAGCTCAGTGCTGCTGTTTWGTGAACAAACAGCTGCACTGATCTTCCCAAATCACCCAGGAGAGGCTTTTCTCAGTCACTGGCCTTTTGGAGGTGCTTCCACCCCTTTTGCACAGCTGGCTCTGACCAGCCTTCCATATCAATCTTCCAGATCTTTTCACTTCTCCCATGCTTCAATTGCTTCTGTTTTACATCTGGCTGACCAAAGCTCAAGAGAAGCAAGTTCAAAGGCTTTCTCAAATCACAGTTTAACAGTAGGTGGTCCCCCCTATGGCARTCACACATCTTACAATTAGGAAAAAGGAAAATGAAGGAAATAATTAGTGTCCGTAGAGGGCCCCTGCTGTCAATTACCCCTGATGTGGAGTGTCTGCTCCCGGTTTCCTTCCTGGTGGCTCAGCCCCAGGCAGGCAGAGGGATGGATCAGCATCATCAGTCACTCCGATCTGGTGTCCAGCATGACTTAAGACTGGCTTCAGCTGCCTGGTCTGATATTTAATCCCACTCCAAAACCTCAAGATACTCAAGGCATTCCCACGGATGTGACACAGCCCCTCCAGGAGCCCACACAGCAGAACCATGAACTGTGAGCACAGGCACCCAGGAGAGAGGGTGACAAGAGCCACAGCCTCCACGGGGCTGAGGGTGTTGAGATGTGAAGCTGCAGTTTGCTGGGCTTCTTGGGCTGCCTGTGTAGCTGGGGCTAAAGACATTCCAGTCAGAGCCATCAGCCTTTCATCACCTGAGCACCCCTGAGCTGTGTGACCAACTCTTCTCTCAGTCCCTACAGCAGAGTGCAACAAGTGCCCTTCTCCAGCTGAAACTCAGAGGAATKCACAGACCCGGGGGATTGTCYTTTGAGGCTGCAGACACTGCAGGGACTCACCTGGGAACACCTCAAAGGCTACACAGGCTCCTGTCAGGACAGTTATTGGATTACTGCTTCGGGCTCAATGCTTTGTGCTTTAGGCTCTGCCAGACGGCTTTAATCAGCTCGTAATGTGACACTTCCTTCTATAAAGAGCTGAGATCTACTTCCCTGGCAGCATGCCTTTCCTCTAGCAGGTCAGCCTGCATCCCTGATTTCTCCCGTGCTGGGACAGGCTGATGAAGAAAGAAAAATAAATTATCAAGGCAGTTGTAATGTCCATGTAAACCTGACAGGACATCCTGCTCAAAAAGGATATCTCAAGGAGCTCTTGAGGCTGGCTCATTTCAACTTCAGACAGCAGGAGAGGCTGAGCTCAAAACTCTTGACTTACTCCAAATTCCTACTAGGTTTAAGTGCTTGAGGTGATTAAGGAATGAGAAATGAATCTCAAAAGAAATTGGAGGTGATACAACAAACCATGGAAACAAATTTGAGCAGAAATGCACGGCAAAAGAGATGCAATCTACTAGTCCATGAAGTTTATTGAATAACCTACCTCATGAGATTTCTGGAGATAGGAGTGGTGCTCAGATCTGAGACATCCTAACTGCCCTGAAAGCTGCCCTCCAATTCTTATTTCCTTTATACATAGTTTTCTTGTCTCCCTCATCCAACTCCCATCTTTCAGCATCTGTCCAATCTTTTGCTAAGCCACATTTAGCAAGCAATGTCAAAAAATGTCAYGGGAAAAAAGCCAGCCAAGGTGGTCCCTCCATAGCCACATGTGATCTACACTTTGAAAAGTGTTACAAAACATCCCATTGAAATATTAACTCAGGCCAAACACTTGGACACCACCATCTCACCTGAATACACTGGTACCTTGCTTGGAGAAGGAGCTGGAAACACCTCCTGCCCCTCTTTTCCTACAGCAAACAGGATGAAAATTTCTGGACAGTCTCTTATGCAGCACRTGACCTGGCCTGTCTTGTTATTTCCAGCATGCAAACTCTGCTGTCACTGCTTGCTATAAAAAAGGCTTTAGTTGGGCATGAATGAAAGGCAATGACTAAAACATTGTATGAAATTGATTTAATAAGGTTCAATGATTGAAACGAGAAAGATTTTCCTTGACAAATTGTTACAGGCCAGATTCAGCCTTCTGTGACCAGCTCTGCTGTCAGCCTAATTGAAATTTGTGCAGTAAAKGGGCAGCAGCCTTTGCTCTCAATTAACTCTGAAGAAAAGTAGAAATCTTTTCAATCCTTCCGAATTATCAGTCCTTCTTTCATCTGGGTTGTTTTGGGGGTTTTTTATGCATTTATACAGCTATTAGGAATATTCGGGGATACCATAATTCACAACCATAATTCAGGATCATGTATTAAATTGCTTTCAAAGCTAGGATTAGAGAACAGGAGAAGATTGTTATTTTGTTTTGCGGAAGGAGGGAGCAATTTGCTACAAATCCTCGCTGTATGGGCTGCATCTAGTCCCAGCCCATCCTGTCACAGACTTCTGCCTGCAGATTGAATTGGATGTATCAAGTGTTTCCCAGATTTTGGTTACAGATATAAAAAAATCCAATTCTGCCACTCTTTGATTATGCTGACCAGCACCTCCTTTGGAATTACYCTTTCAGGCTTAACTGAATTTGTTTGCGGGGAAAGACAACACCTCATGGTAAATGAGTCCTTTGAGTTTGGATACAATAAAATTTGGGCTCTTTCTTGGATTAGGTGCGTTTCCTATGAGCTAAAGGCCATACTCACAGGTATGTCTTGACATTCTGCTGACCCCTGCTTGCCCTGAAAGCAGCAGCGTGTGTGCTGTTACCCAGAGGTGATTCCAACATCTTGAGCAAGCAGGAGGCATTATTTGGGCTCCAGGGAGGAGCAGCCGCWGAGGCTGCAGGCAGCTTTATGTGAAAATCTCCTTCTCGTGAAAATATCCTTATTAATAAAACAGTAGGGAATGCAGAAAAGCAGACTGATCTCAGAGTAAAATGTTTCTTTGGGAGCTCCCTGAGGAGTCAGTAGCAGCTTGTTACGGAACTAACATGGCTTTTACTGCCGCAGCATGTGAATGAGAAATATTTCAGTGTTCGGGGCAGTTAACAGAGGTACAAAGCAGAAAAGCTGGGCATGCAGAACAAGTGCCTTGAGTAACAAAACCCGCAGCTACTGGAAAACCTCCTGAAAGGTTCTGAGCATGAAACAATCCATGACCTAATTAGGTGGCACTGTTACTGGAGAATAGAGGAAGGAAGGGAAAGAAAGCAAGGGGAAGATGAAGGCGGGAGAGACAGAGAGGCCTAAATACTCAGGAGATGAGTCCAAGCTGGAGCTGGTCAACCCTGACCTGTTATTTAACACACACAAACACTCCAGGATGAGGGAGGCGCAGATGAGAGGGGATTTGCTCCATGCTCATGGACAGTCTCCTTATTTTATACACTGACATGAATGAGGGAAACAAACAAGAAACACCAGATTTTGTCGGGATCTGTAATGAACAAATAATATCCATGCTGGTTTCTGCTACTAAAATACCMCATTTTTCTTCAAGGGGAAAAAAATGGGTTACGGATCCCTAAGCAGCCTTGTAGGAAACAAGTATTACAGTGAATTGGGCCACAACGTGAGAAGGATGTGATGTATTCTGCATCTTCACCAGGATGATTCCTCAGCCCTGGCAGAGCCCAGTTCAGAGGCCACTGGCACCTCTCAGCCAGGAAGGGCACAGTTCACGTGTGCAGGTCACTGGGGTGGCACAAAGCAGCTCTCTGCGGAACAGGCTCAGCAATGCCAGAGCTATACCAGACCATCACACGAGGCTGCAGGAGAGTAATCAAAAATATCCACATGGATGCCATGGGGGACACAGGCACAATGGGCACAAGGCAGGAGGAAAACCCTCCTGCCTCTGCTATTTAACCCATAGCAGACTACACCCAAGGAGTTCACCACACACCACCTGAACCCCCCTCTGCCCAAGGGAGCATGGGGACGCACCTCTCACTCACCAAGGMTGACAGATTCTTTCTGAAAAACAACAGGCCAGACTCTTAATTAGTGAATACAGTCCCAGTGCTGACCTCAGTGAGCTGTGCTGATTTAAATAGCAAAGTTCTGGTCTGGTATCTCCCAAGTGACACTGGAAGTGCAGCAGAGTGGGCCCAGCCAAATCCTCGTTGCCTCAGCCCAAGAGGTCCCCAGATGTGCCACAGATGGCTGCTCATGGACACTTCTGTGAGCTGCTCTGGGCCAAGGAGAGCTGATGAGGTGCAGCAGCCTCATCTGGCTGCCAGTCAAGTATGACAGCCCCCACTTGAACTACACACTCAYTCCAACAGGGAACCAAAGCTACAGGGATCTGGCCTGACCATCAGATGTGTGAAGTCTTTGAACTAAATTCCTTTAAACCCACGGCCCCCCCACAGAAAGCACTTGTATGACTGCCCGATCAAAAAGCATCGATAAATTGAGCCGTAACTTCCCTTCCTCTCACTGCAGCATTCACTGYTCCCAAGAGATCTGAATCCTCCACTCTCTGTACTCTGTGACTAATCTCTTTCATCCCCACAGCAGGAGCTGTGTGAAGCGCTGCGGTTTGGGGCTGGGTGGCACGGAGGATGCCTGTCCCTGGCTGAAGGACAAGCAGACACCCTCAGCTCCCTGGAGCAGCCTGAGTCATCCCCCAGAGCACTGACTGAGCTGTGTTCCTCGGGTTACAGCTTTAGGCAGYGGAGCTGTGACAGAACTGCACAGSAGGAGCAGAGCACAGCCCTGGCTTTCCCCAGAGCAGCAGAGGTGCCACTGCAGGAGCCGGGCCAGCCCAGCTGTGAGTCCCACAGCTCTGCACTGACCTGCACCTTGTAGGAATGTGCTTCCTCACAAGGATGTGCCACCGTCTGTGCACACCTCAGCCCCAAAACGYTTCAAGCAGGAGTGCAGAATGCCTGCAGTGACTGCTGTTTGCAGCAAAGAGCGGGGAGGGGTTGCCATGAGCACCAAGCAGCCAGTCATGCCCACCCACCCCCGAGCAGCCCACRCAGCACATCACATGCCAGGGAGAAAGGCTCTGTGTGGGCTCGCTCTGAGTGCACTGYGAGATCAGCTCTTCCCGAGGCCACACTGAGGCTGTGACAGAGGCCAGAGATGGATTCAGACACCGCTATCCTAAACCAGCCATACAATCACAATCATATCCTCTCCTCTGGTTTGGGATAAATCTCCAGATATTCAACAATCACTTCTTACTCCACTAAAAGCAAACAAAAACACTTCACAAAGAAGAAAAGCTCGGTGGGAAGAAAACCTCACAGCACATTCCAGTTCTGCCTAATAAAACAGACACYTTAGAACACAGGGAACAGCTCAGCTGAGTTTTTCCCTTCAAGCCTGCTTCATCACTCTGCCTTGGGTGCCCAAGGAGTGGGAATGGCTCGCTGTGCACTGCAGGGCTCCTGTTGCATCAGCCGTGCCGGGAGATGTGCAGAGCCAGGGGCTGTCCCCGCTCTGCTGTAGGTACCACGAACACAATGCCACGGCTTGCTCCTGAAAAGAACACGCTGACAAAGGGGGAAGGGGCAGGCTCTGCTTTCCCAGTCTCTAAGATTTTCTAAGACTCTCCTTCAGCCCCGTACCACTCAGTTAATGGCCGGTTAAAGCAGCTTCACACTAATTGAAAGCAGGCTTCTGTATATTTTAACTGCATTTTAGCCCGATTTACATCCCTGAACTACAGCACGCTTAACAAAGATCACTTCAGAGGGAAGAAAACATTCCTTAATTTCAAATTGTACTTACTGAGAGCGGCTGTGGAAGTCTCTACGGGAACTGCAGAGTCTCTAAAGCCCGTCTCAGCCGCAGCAAAGTTTTCTCTTGCCTTGCACAAGCGGGATGTGAAGGCAGACCTGGGACACGCTCTGTCTGTGCTGATGCGGGCTCTCAACTGTGTATCGTTGCCAAGACACCCGGGGCAGACTCCAAAGCTCCCAGATCTCGCCCTGGCCAAGGCATTCCTAATCAAATGCTCCTTTCAGCGCGGCCAAAGGCATCACACAGGGCTGAACAGCATCGTTTGCTTTGATTCAGGTAAAGATAAACTTCCATTAAGTGTTTTCATTTGTTTGAAATGTTGCATATTAACGAAACATTTCCTATATGGAATTGTAATCGGTGCTAAAAACTACGTTAGTTTTTTTAAAAATAAATAAACTTTCTGCYTCACCCCCCTGCTTTGAGCTGCTCCGAGATCACAGAAACAATGGCAGGATTGAAGTCTGCCCTCAGGTTTGATGCTGCAGGCRGCAGTGGAATCAGTTATTTCTGAACAAGTGTAAGAATCTGCTATGCCAAAATTTCATGATCTGCAGCTGAATGATTCTTGCTGGAAACAGAGGGAATTCATAAAATCAGCAGCTGCAGGACACACAACTGAACTTCTGCATTATGGCAACAGGTCCTGGACAGTCAGCTCTCGTGGTACCAAGGTTTATCTCAAGGATTTCACAGCCCAAAATRCAAAATGTATGAAGTTTCAGAGAGCAAGAAATAGCCAGACAAGAAAACAGAAGTCTCAAGAGCAGCAGAAGCCAAACTGTCTATCTGAAAGAATACCTCTGCTGCCTCTCATCAGTATTACAGGTGTTGTTTTGGGCTCTCACCCTTCTGAATTTGTTGTCCCTTTCACAACGTGCTAATTTTGTTAATGGCTATTGCATATCTTAGCGGTGTTAAGATGGAAAAGGTTCACAGAGCTCACGGGAGCCTGTGCAAAACCAGAAGAGAGAAACAGGTATTTAAGARTCCCATTTTCCTTTGCTCCTATATTACAGCTGATCCTAAATGAACTCCAGGTTCCTTGTTTAACATTAATCTTTGTTTCTACAGGTAAGCTGACTACAGTAAGAATGTTTACATYATGGAAGTTGGATCAAAGCATTTTAAAATTATCAGTATGACTGATCTGACAATTGTTTTTCCTTTTTTTTTTTCTATATGCTCATAAACAGTTTTGAAAATGACTTCTTGAGTTCAGGTAGGCAACATTTTTCAGTATCTTTCAATTTTTAATGGTATAGAACAAACACTTCCTGCCCATTTCTATAATTTAATCATAAACTACACCAACTTCTAACATTCAGATTTCTACAACAATGGAAATTCATGAACCCTGAATTTTGCTGATAGGAGTTGCTCAAAGGGAAGGATCAAACATTACCAATATTAGAGTTTTCAGGGAGGATATACTTTAATCCTCTTCTTTCCTCCTACAGTTACCATCATAGGTGTGTAAGTAACTTAAAATGAACTCCTTGCACTAGATCACGTGTAGTGTGGTTGGAGTAAACCAGTTAAATGCACCCTCCCAGTGAGCCTCAGTTCCTGACTTCTTGTAAAGGAGAGTGAGAAGCAAAATGAGACAAGGAAGTACCACGGGAAAATAACTCTGGATTTGCATCTGGGTTTTTACACTTCATTGTACTCCCTCACACACATTTTGGAAGGAGAAAGATAAATTGCTCTTCTGCCTGCTCCTGGCACTGCATTTGCATTGAGCCCTGGGGTGTTCTGCCTCCAACCAGCTTCATCACTCTGCCCAAAAGAGATTAAGCGTGARTAGTTCTGCCAAAAAGATGATCATCTGTTAATAGAACTAGCTCTGGACACCCCAGGGAGTGAGGCACCTGAGACAGCTCTTGCTCTTTCCACACAGATGCTGAAGGCACATCACTCTCARGCAGGCACGGCTCAGTTTCTAGGTCAAATCACGGCATAGTTGGGCYTGATGTCCATAAAATTTAGGAATAGAGCCAGGGGCTACAGGGCAGAGTGTGAAGACAGTTCTCCAACAGAGTTAGGATGTCCCAGGGTATGAACTGAGAGGGAAGGGCTCCACACTCAGCAGCAAAGACTAGCAAATATTACAATTAAATAACCCGAGCATGTTTAAAAATGTATCTCTCCCATYCACAATTTCCATGAATTTTTAAGAAGGTCTAATTCTGAGAAGGTAAATTAACTCCTTATCTGTTCACACTTAAAGCTTTTTAAACAGCAGACCTGAAGTCTGGAATAGATTCAGCAGGCAGCAATGTCCTGACCTTACATAGGAATATTTGCTTAATAAAACCACGGTTTTATCAGACTGTTTCCTTCTGTTTCCTTTCCGGTGGGTAATGGAAGCTACACCCACCACTTCACTTTGACGTGTGTAACCCAGAAAAGCCTCAGMTCGCTGTAAAAAACGCCAAGTGATACGTTTCTTTGTTAGAAGATGCCTCGGGGCTCTTGTCGCATTCTTCTAAACACGTCAGGAAAAACGAAATGCATTGTTAACAGCTAGTAGAAAAGCATTACACATTAGTCATTCTTCTCCTGAAAGGAAAAGAACAATTTCTGATGAAATATCGTTCCCATTATATTCCTAGATTGCTTTGCTGGGTAGCTGCCCTGTCTTTCACAAGCCTCAGGCAGAAAATAGGGATTCTGAAAGAGAAATTTGGATACTCCTGAAAAGAATTAAAGGAAAATGTGAACGTTCTCACTAGAACAATTTTGTAAAGGCTGGTGCCAATCAGTTTCTTAAAGCGTTCTTAAAGATTAAACAAATGAAAAATCAAGTCAAAATGRAAAACTGAAACTTCCAATCTTGAAAGACATCAAAATAAGAAACTCCGCAATTCACAAATAATTTCCTTTTTCCTGAGCCAAAATGTTGTCAAAATCAGCATTTTATGGACATTTCAACTATGAGAGAAAACAGCTTTACCACTGAATTTGGCACTCTATCCAGTGCCTCAGCTAGAAATGCCAACACAAAGAGAGAAGCTGAAAGACACGCAGAGAAAAAGCAGAGCCAGCCGGAGCAGCAGAGGTGCGAATGCAGTGTCGGTGTGTGCAGGGCTCCTCCGCTGCCCTGTGCCAGCTCAGTGCCAGCTCGGTGCCAGCTCCTGGCACAGCAGCGTGCCCGTGGCACCACTGTCCTGCTCTGGACAGTCTCGGGATCCATCTGCGATCGCAGTGTCTGTGTGTGCAGGGCTCCTCCGATGCCCTGTGCCATCTCAGTGCCAGCTCGGTGCCAGCTCGGTGCCAGCTCGGTGCCAGCTCGGTGCCAGCTCCTGGCACGGCAATGTGCCCGTGGCACCACTGTCCTGCTCTGGAAAGTCTCGGGATCCATCTGCGAATGCAGTGTCGGTGTGTGCAGGGCTCCTCCGCTGCCCTGTGCCAGCTCGGTGCCAGCTCGGTGCCATCTCAGTGCCAGCTCCTGGCACAGCAGTGTGCCCGTGGCACCTCTGTCCTGCTCTGGAAAGCCTCGGGATCCATCTGCGATCGCAGTGTCTGTGTGTGCAGGGCTCCTCCGCTGTCCTGTGCCATCTCGGTGCCAGCTCGGTGCCAGCTCCTGGCACAGCAATGTGCCCGTGGCACCGCTGTCCTGCTCTGGAAAGCCTCGGGATCCATCTGCGCTCAGCTATTCCCGCCTGGCCGGGGCTGCTGGCCCTAATGCTGCTTTTGTAGCCCAGCATTGTCCCGCAGAAAGGCTTCAGCTGCTCCTCAATGCCTGTCAGAGCACACTARGGCTGCTCTATAGCTGAGGTTTCGCCCGGTGCCACAGCGAAACCGCGGCTATTTATCCGCTGTCTTATTTCCAGTTCGCACTCCTTCCGAGCTGGGCACACAAAGCCGCGGATAAATGGCAATTAAATCGCCCACAATAGGTTGTGTTAACTACGGGTAACTAAGAAGGCACCTTGATCCCTCTCTGCATCTAAGATATTCACCGCATGACACMGAGGCCTCAGCGCACAAAGACTTTTCAATTTGGGATTAAACGTGTCGCATTGGAAATAGCTCTGGTAAACCCCAGCAGCAGATTACAGCCGGCAAAGAGGGATGAATGAATGAATGGCTGAGGGAAGTCAGAGGGGATAAGCATTTGCACTGGAAGAAGAGGTGTACTAGCCACTATCACCATGAAAACCACTATTTTCAAAAAAGTTTTACCGCCTTGAAATATTTCTGACGCCTGCAAACTGCCTGACCATGGAGGAAGAGAGAAATTCTGGCTGTTTTAACAAAGCCTGACTGCATTTGCTGGAGTTCTAGTTCTTGAAACATGATGAAAATCTGGGGAAAAAAAAAAAAAAAAAACCAAAAAACCATCCTGAGAGAGACTTAACCAAAACCTGCACCAGTAAAAATGAGATTGAGCCCCAGCATAAGTGGAGAAGGCAGACCCAGGGCAGGGTGTGAATTCTCCCCAAAAGCACGTGTTGGAAGTGGCAGTGTTTCACAGGAAGACTTTATTTGCTTCCAGTTCGCATGATCACTTCTGAAAGCATGGCTTCCTCCTTTCAGGATTTTCCTGCAGAAAATTTTGCTAGTTGCTCTCCAGATGATTCACATTTAGTCTTAGAGACTATTTTTAGCTGCTTTTATTTCAGCACATGTTCTTGGAGAGTCCCTGCTATTTATGTGGTCGACATTTCCCTGCTCTTGGTTCCTCTGGGGAGAAGCTCCACGAGGCAGCTTTAGGGAGCACAGCCTGTTCATCGTTCCTCCTTTTGAGTCTTCCACACAGCAAAGCCAGAGCACTCCTGAGGTTGACAGCAGCAGTTTTTATCACCATGAAGTCAGATAATGGAAAGCAAACAAGCCAAGGAAAATCAAACACTCTCCAGTTCCTCAGAATGTTTGCAAGGCCATTCTCAGGCTGGTTTGGGCAAAGGTCTGGTGATCTGGACACTGAAGGTGTAATCATGCTGCAAATACAGAGGCAGCTGGGTACAACTGAGCACTATAAACATGAGAAAATTGCTGCAATATGTCTGGGGTACATCTGACATCGAGACGTGAAGTCACCTGTTTCTTAGGGTCATAGAGCTTTGAAAAAAATGGGAGATATTAAATTATCAGTAGGTCCACAGCCAACAGGAGGTAGGGGTACATCTGCTGTTCAAGCTGGACATTGAAGTCTTAGGGATTAGTTTTATAGCTCTGACACAGATATTATGGGATAYAGCTAACAACAAYCCAAATCACAAGAACCTAAATAATRTCTCCAGCCCAAGAGGCAGCTCTGCAAGTGGGAAATGGCCGTGTATTAGCTTTCACTGATTTCTTTCACATATTGCAGTAGCGTCAAACTATAAAATCATTTTTACACTGGTAAAGTCCTGTGGGTGAAGGTCTGTCTTGCTTTAACTACACCCATAAAAAGCCTATTTTTATGTACCACAAATGATTATAATTGTAAAGATTCTGCTGCTCTTCCAATGTAGTCAATATTTTTGAATTAATCTAACTTTTTGGCAGGATAGAATATGGATTCTTGCATGCATGCACATAGTCAGGACACATCACAAACATTGGGGAATGCAACTAAACCAGAAGGGAATGAGCTGGATGCAGAGAAAAAAGCAATTTCAAGGTACAAATGTTAAGCAATTGTAATTTTTATCTTTGCTGTCTTCCCTGGCTTACAAGTAAATTTCTACCATGGAGACATTCAGCACACTCTAATATACAACCCCATCTTTTAAGAGCATCTTGTATATTGATCCCCAAAGTATRGCTCAAGCTCATTAGTTTATAATCTGCCAGGTTAGCAAGAGCTCCTGGGGAGCCAACATATGGATCTGCTCTGAGCACGTTATCAGCTGCAGGACAGCAGCTCAGCCATGGCACTGAGCACTGGAGMTGGGCACACTCCTTCCTTGTGGCTAATATGGCAATAATTAGGGCTGCTGTGTGGTTCAGTAGACTAAAAGATTTGGCAGACCAAATTTATCCCAGGAGGAGTTCAAAGAAGATGGAGGAGTTACACCAGGAGTCAGGGCCCACTGTGCCCCTCTCCTTGAAACCCCTGCTTAAAGTCTGGGCTACTGAATAGTAATTAGACAGCTACATGGGAAAGAATTACCTGATTGTGAGATGATTAATTAGTGTGCTGTCAAGATACAATTATCCTGGACCTAGGGAATACAGTGTATTTATTCTTTGCTCCTTACAAGATGATGATGGCAACATAAGGCACTTCTGCCCYAAATCCCAAAACGAACAGCAAAAGAGCACAGACAGTAGCACTCAGTGCCCAGGGATTTAATGAAGCTGGGAATATGAAGGACAGACTGAACAGCTCAGTCCTGTCACAGCAGGTCAAAAACAGACAAGGAAACAGCTTCACAAAGAGCAAGAACCAAGTAAGATCCTACTCATACCATCCCTCAAATGCAYTCAGTGCACCACTCCTGACATCAARTGTGCACCTTTACAGCAGGAGGGAARCAATTTCTGACCACCTCTGGCAGTGTAGGCACCACACTTTGTGACCATCAGCTCCTAATTTTAGCACTGCAAATTTTTCTCAGCCTTGTATATTTTACAGATACCTGTAGGAACTGGAGAATAAACAGCACAGGCACCTCTGGCCCCTGAGACACCAGGGAAAGGCAGGAAGGCTGATGTGGCRGGGAGAAACAAGATTTCCAAAACTGACTGCTTCTAGCAGAACACAGCCTGACCTAATCAGAACATGCATTTTGTATGAGGGTGCAGCAAACTTATAATACCATCCTTGTCTAGTTTTATAAAGTAGATTTGACACCTACAAACCTCCTAAGGCCAGCAGCTTCATAARCTAGTGCAGGTAAGCAAGACAAGCATGTGCCTTCAGCACAATCCAGAGCTTTGATTCTTTCCCTGGCTGAGGGAAATAATCATTTGGGCAGGCTCTGTAGACAGACGAACAAGGAAAAGCACTCTGGAAAATTATTAGCCTGTGAAATTCAGTTTCAAATTCCACCTACATGCACTAAAATACTTCTGAATGTTATAGATGCTCAGATAGAAAATCTGGGCCAGCAGACAGGGCACCAGCTGAGACCCAGGTACCTGTTTCATCGATGATGGACATCTTCTGTGACCTCAGTGGTATGCAGGCACCTGGCTTATCTGGAAACTAATCTAACTCCACCACCAACCTGAGTCTTATCCCTGAGCAGCTCAATTTATCTTCTTCAAACTTGGGATGAATAACAATTTTTTAGCTCCCAGAGAAGCAGCAACAGGAATTCATTAGAGCCTGTGAAGCACTTTGATARTATAATAATGGAATAAGTATTGTAAATAGTTTTTATGCTAATTCCTTCATCTACATAACTCTGGCCTCAGCCTCCAGGAATTTCACTGATGTATGTTATGTGGAATAAATCTCCCAGAAGTTACAAGCCTCTGTACCAAGTTTGCAGATCATTCCCACATGTCACTGTGTGTGTAGGGCCACCCCACACTTGTCCCTCCAGGATAAGGGAAAGCAGCTGCTGTGGGATGATGGTGAAGGAGAGCCCCAGTGCATGGAGCTTGGGAATTGTGCTGCTTCCCACAGCTTTGGCACCAATCTTAGGGGGAAGCAAGGATGGCAACCCCTTTAAAATCCCCTAATGACTAAGGCCATGCCCACCCWGCTGTCTGGGATGGAGATGTGTGGSCAGGCTTTCCCTGGCTGCTCCATTGTTCCAACTGGGGTCTTCCTAAGTAAATGTCATTAGAGCTTCTCATATTCCAGCCCTCCTGCTGGGGCAGCTCCTGGCAAATCCTTAATTCCAGATAAACCAGAGCACCCAGGTGCTTCAGARCCAGCCCCTTCAGAAGCAGCAGGAATAAAGTCCCTGCACACACTGGTGACACAAGGGCTCCCAGCCACCACCTCCCTGGGAACCCTCAGCATCACAACCCGGGCACCAAGCAAACTGTGCTGAACTTTGCCTCTGTGTCACCCTYAGCTAGACAGCTCCCAATTAACAACCTTGTGTGGGCCCAACCAGCTCCAGACAACATTTTCAAATGTGACCACTGTGAAAAGAAAAAAAAAATAGGTCAAGGGGATTAGGCAGGATGACTAATGATTGCTGCATGCTGGGCTGAGATGTGAAGTCTGGCTGTGTTTTCAAAGGTGCATAATAATATGTCCTTGTGTGACCTGTGGTGCTGTTGACACTTTTTCTGAGTTGATGCCCTTCTCACAAATCCCCATTAGGCTGGAAGCTTGAACGCCCACCATGAATGATGGCAGCTGACTGGAAGGGCTATCAAACTTTGCAGAACTCCCATTTAAGTTTCACTTCATTTCTTAAAAGCCAGGCAGTAGAGGCAATTATTTAACTGTCAGGCCCTTTTGGAGTTGTTTGCTGAGGGATGTGGCTGCTGTTCTCAGACTTTGGGCAGGACATGTTAATTCCATGATAATTCTCTGGACTAGGCAAGAGATTAGAGGAGAGGGTTACTCTGCTCAGTGGAGCTGGCACACACAGGGCAATGTGCCCTGCCAGCCAGCTTGCCATCCAGACACCCAGAACTTAGAGTTTTATTTTTATTTTACTGATAGGGAGGACAAAATGGTATATGGAGGGCATGGTTTAGCTGTCCTTTCACAAAATCCCGGGAGGTTTGTGGCAATAGGAAGATGAATTCAGCTGTTTTCTCTCCTGGTCCTGTGTTTAGCACTGGAGTCCCTCCAAGTACCCCTTCATGAACAGGGAAGTTAGAACTCATTTTCCTTAGCTGACAAATCTTCCTTAGCCAAGTATTTGTATCAACTTCTCCRTCCTGGTCACAGAAATATGCCCCCTTCTAGCTACAGATATTGGAAGGAAAGGCAACTCAGCTCTAGCTCTGCCAAACCTACAGGAACTCTGGGGGAACGAGTGCAGCAGCAGCCTGAGAGCATCACAGAAAACAGCCTTTTGTTTCTGTTACAGTCCCTTCACAGCTAAGACTATAAATACCACCCGAGCAAAGTTTCCTCGACAAACACAAACATAGCAGGAGAAACATAACCTCTGGTTCAGCTTGGCTGTGAGGAGGATCTGGGAGACGTTTGGTGTCAGACAGAAGGGCAGCCCTTGCACATGGGCTGTTGGCAGCCTGGCAAGAGCGGGGTGKGACGATGCCAGACTGGGTGATGCTGGGCTGAGCCTGGAGCAGGRAACAGCAGGTGTGGATCTGCTGTAGGAGGCAAGACACCTTCAATTCCTACAACATTTATTTTAGAATGCCTCAGGGAGAGCTCCCAGCTTCAGGAGAAATGTACAGCTGTCCAATAAAGCTCATGAGTGTGGGCAAAGCTGTGACAATATCAGCATCATCCAGACCTTTCACATTGATTTGGTACCTCTTGGGTGATGTKCACATTAATGTGAGGCATGGGGGAGGGCAGCATGTAGGTACATCCTRTAATTGCCTTTAGATTAGACCAGTTTTAATTCCCAGGGGATTCTCCACTSGCCAAAGCACAGAAATTCCTCACTATAGCAAGAGCAGAGCTTTGTGACTGAGCAGGTGTGGCCCAGGCAAGGCCTCTCAATGGAGCCCCACTGAGGCATTGCAAAGTCCAGGCTGGCAGGAGACTCCTCCTCACTGCACAGAATGTGACAGAGGATCCATTTCTGCCCCATTCCTAGGTCTCTGCAATCACAGACTGAAAAGAATAATTTTGTACAAATTCCCCGATTTAGATCAACCCCAAAGTGACAAGAATACTTTTCTTGCTTTTTAAAAGAAAAGCCTGCCAGAGCTAACAGTCTGATTGTTCCATAAATCAATTTCTTTCCCAAGTGTAAAATCTCCAGTTGCTCGTTCCCTGTCTTTCATCCTAATTAAATAGTAATGTGAAGTAATCAGCAGTATTGTCAATGGCCTGGTGCTGCACAGATACTTCTGAATATACAATATTAGAGGGAAAGGAAGCCAATGAAGAAGATTCCCACCCATCAGCTACACCAAGACCTGCAGTGCAGGCGGGAAACATCCACTGAAAACCAAGACATACCATGATGGTGGGGTGAGTCCAGCCAAGGACCTGCAGTGCACAATGTTCTGTAAAGAACAGGCCATGGAAGGGGCCCATCCTGTGCTAAACGTGACCTTTCTTTACCATTTTGGCAGGGAGCAAAATACCTCTAGTTACCTTTGACGTGCTATTTACATAATCTGCTCAAATTAAAACACTGAACTACTCTTAAACACTGATCCCTGCCTCTGACACTCACCCCTCCCTTCTAATTAATCACGTTCAGTAGGGAGTGTTTGGATGCCATGAGAAAAGAGATCCTGTGAGGCAGTGAGCTGTCAGCAGGGGAAGCTCAGACCCCCCGAGTCATCAGAGAAGCAGTTACAGATGCTGCAATGCCTCAGGAAGATGAGAGGCGGGTGGTCCATGCGGTTCTTGTTACCCGCTGGCTCTCGGGGAAGCGTCAGGAGCGTGAAGGCAGCCCCAGGCTCCTGGAAAATGGGATGTGGTGCCTCCCCAAGTGGACCTGCACATGTCACTCCTAGAGAGCCGTGCCAACAGAGGGGAAGAGGGGATGTCCTAACACAGTCTGAACCCCTGGGAGCTTATTCTGGAGAGTCCTTCCCCTCTAGAGTATCAGTTGCCTTACAGGAAAGAAGACATTGCTTGTGAAGGTGAGTCCATGCACAATGCAAATATCTAAATCAAAATAATTTTGACCATTTCAGTCAGTAAATGTTGATATACTCCTACTAGTGCTGGTTTCTTCCTTTTCCAACTTCTAAAATGAAGTGATCCTGTCCTCCCAGGAGAGAGGTAAAGGAAGAGCCCCACATGACAGGCACTATMAAAATACAATCACGAGAGCCTGGCTCTTCTTGTGAAGGCTTTTGATCTGGTAAGACTACACACAAGCTAGAGGAAAGCGTGTCCCTCGCCAGCACAGCCAGTAATGCCCTGGCTCTAAGTCAGGAAACATCTGAYGATTTTGTTTAAGGGGGAAAAATTAGTGACCTTCAATAACTGCAGAGAAAGTGCTCCAGGACTTTCCCCAGCCCTACGACCTTGCCTCATGAAGCACATGGGGCAGTGTTATTCAGCACATTTCACTGCTAAAACTTCTCTTTGTAAACCAGCAGGGTATCAGTCACTCTTGGCAGGGCACCTCCTGAGATATCTGAGCACAAACTCTTTCCCTTTTGATTCAAAAACCACGACATGACACAGGATGTCTCCTGTTGGCAGTGTTTTGTCAGGGTGCAGTAATCTGAGCAGGTTTCCTCAGAGTTTCTTTATAGGCAAGGRATTGTATTAGAGAACAGTTGAACTCTGAATTTACCACACAAAACTCCCTTTTATAATTCCCTGTAATATCTCACCATTGGCTTGGCAGTGAGACAAACAGAAAGATTTTAAGTGCAGTTTCAAAACATAGTGGAAGGAGAAAGCTGGTGATTTACTGTCACTTGACTGACAGCTTCCCAGGTGAGAAACCTGTGGCAGTTCCCACAGCCAGAGAACCCTGCAAAGTGTGATTCATAATGGGATGGTTGTTGATCMCTGTGCTGAACAGTTCAGAGGAAAACAAATATCTGAAAGGCAATATTTATCTATTAGTCTCTTAAAATACTGCACTACTTGATTTCCACAAAAATCAGATCTCAGAAGTGCAGTGAAATACTGACTTCATTCATTATTCAGGTCTCCTCACTTTCTCACAACAATAACTAGTCTGTKAAATATTCTGAGGAGTGACGAGCCATTTTGAATTCTGAAACTCTGAAAACCCAAAAAGAACCCTGTTGAAGGTGAAGCTGTAAGAGCAGGAAGGAGGGATATATATGGGTAAAGCTCCTACTGTAACAGTCTCTAAAGCTTACAAGGTGGGAAAAACCTCTCAGCAGGAACATAGGCTTATTTCTCTCATGTTTTTAAGCTGATTTTTATCATCTAAGAATCTGACCAACAGATTTTCATGGTTCCTCAATAGCCCTATTAATTCTGGGCAGGTTCCCATCTCCATGCACTASACTTTTCCATGATTGTGCCTTAGGGCATTGTAACCATATGGTCCATCTCCTGATGAAATACACATGCCCCAGTTACCCACAATAATGTGCCTCAATGGCATTAGCCTTCAAGGACACAGTAATTAAAAACTCATCGAAGCAMCAAACACCAATAATTTTTTCAACATGCATTGCCAGTAATACATGCAGAACAGTTATGGATATAGGAAACTTCTTGTGGAGAATATACAAAAATACTCGAGGTTCTGTCTGTTGCTCTGTCACCAACACAAGTCAAGCATCCTCTCTGCTGGTGGGTGGCACCATAGTCAATATGATTAAGTTGAGAATTTCCCCCAGTTTTAAATGAGGTCAGGCTTTGAATAAATTTCTACCATGGACAAGGAGGTTTACCTAAGTATTGCATTATTGTACAAAAACCCTACAATGTATTTACAGCATATTTATGTATTTGCTGTTCCCATCAAAGGGTGCAGAGCCTTTCTCTCCTCCAGTCATTATCCTGCCTGCTCTACGTGCTGCACACACACTGAGAAAGCCTTTTCCACCAACAATATGTGGAATGACCAGAGGCTGATGCCCAAAGGTAACAAAAGCTGTCTCCTGCAGACTCCCAGGCTCCAAAGCTCACGAAAATCAAAGCCTGTTACAAAGTCAAACCGTTTGTTATCACAATTCTATTTACACAGGCTGGCACGAGCTCCAAGGAATCACCCTTTTTGACAGGCYTTTTCTGCTTTATGCATTCCCTTTCCAAACCCTTCCCAGCCGTGGTGGTTCAGACTGAGCCACCAGGTTCACACTGTCGGCCCAAAACGCTCATCAGCATTTGCGTCAGCTCTGTATCAACATGCCATGGTTATATTATTATTCCAACTTAAACTTCCCAGCAGCTTATCATAACAGCGAGTTCCAAAACAAGCCTGGGATCCAGGGCACACATCCACCCCACGGGCTGCTCTGTCTCATGGCCTGTTCCCCAGCTGATGCTGGATCASCTGGCTGTTCACAGTAACAGTCTGGGCAAAAAGGTAAGCCAAATAGCAAATTTGGCAAATTAACTCCTAATTAACAAGGYCTCTCAGGGGCCTAATTAATCTTGCCTGGATTTCTGTAAACTCAGAAAATGTAACAATTGACAGTTCCTTCCCTATTTCTCATCTGTTCAGATGCAGCTGTTGGAGTGAGGAGACAGTTTCACTGTGCTTTGACCGGTGCCCAAACTGGTTTGGGTTCTGCAAGGACAGGAAGGATTTCCCTRCTGCACCGAGCTTAGGGTGAACTCAGCAGCCTCCTGTTGGCACCCAAACACTCAACAGAAACTGCATTTCTCTGCATCCCCACSCTAGACAGGGCCTCTGTGTCCCTGACTGAAAGAAGGTCAAATAGCCCATATCTCTTCTTAATTTTTAATCGCTATTTCACGCTGTTATTTCAGCTGCTGGAGGCAGTGTAGCACAAATCCCCCAGGAGTAATTCCTAGATACTCTCTTGTAGGCTGGCCTACTTTTTCTTCCTGTTCGGTTACAAATTGCTTCTCTGAGCCCAGATGTGTGACAGTGCTGGCAAAGCCTGCCTCCACCCAGACAAATACATTCTACACTGCAGCAAGTAAAAAAAAAAWTTWAAAAAAAAATCACATTTTGATTCTTCTCCAGTTTCTAAAAACAGAGAGGATAATCAAAATCTAATTTTAGCTCTATGGGCCCAGCTGAGCATTATGGTTTAATTTTAAAGGGTTCTGTCATCTCTGATGCAGGACAGTGCCACAATCCCCCTGTGACACTTCTGTGACATTTTGCTGTGGCAGAGTCCCACAGTCTGGGACAGGTCACAGCGCTGCCAGGAAAACCAAGGGGGAGACAACTGAGTGAGCAGGACAAAGATCATGTGGTTTTGTGGGAACTTTAGACATGGTATGAGCTGGATGTGACACGAGACGAAGGACATGGGAAAGGTGTCCTGGAGCTCTCTCAGCTGGGAAAAGCATTGGGCAATTTCATGAACTGTCTGGGTCATTTTGATGGCAATACTTGAGGATGTTAAAATATTAATGCATTTGAACCCTGAAATACTGTATGAGCACAGCAACAGCTGTGTGACAGAAACGACTCCTGTAAGATTTTCACCTATGGAGGAATGCTTTTATTTTAGMAGGGAAATTTCTAGCGGTACATGCAGCTCTTTTTTTTTTGAAAAATGAAAGGACCTACCTCCAAAACACTACACTGCTCTCAGTTTCRTCAGAGAAGTTAAAAGGCAGAAAAGAAGCAGTCAAATCCTTTTTGTTTGCTTGTGCAATGAGGGATTTTGGTGGTTTTATCAACTAGAACATCCCTTTGTGGTTGACTTTCTCTTTACAGTTTCATAATAACCTGGAATCTTGGCTTTATCAACAAGCTTTTATACATTTGCACAGAACTTTCTTCTTCTGAAAAAAACAACAACCAAATCCATAAATAAACAGAAAGAAAACAGCCCTTAAAACCAAAGTTATTTATTAAAAAATTCTAAATCCTGTATTTCACTTCAATTTCACAGCCTTATCATCATAAATATTCCAAGAAGAAGAAAGAAGATTCTGGATTGTCTCACAATCTTCCATAAACACAGCACAAATTTCCCCCAGCAGCAAGGAGAAAAGATACAAAGTAGATTAAGAAACTAAAAAAAAAAAAGAAAATCAAGAAGAAAGAGCCAGTGTCAATTTGTGAACTGGAGGGCAAAGATTTCCTTGTCACACAAGAGTCACAAAACCCCACAAATGCTGTGTGCCCTGCTCTCACACAGCAGCTTTTATTACAGATATTTTATATGTCCCAATAGTATGTCCAAAGCCCCTGTATCAGAGTCAGGACTTGTTCACCTGACCCAGCAGCTGCATTTCTTTCACAGGAACACAGAGCAAGGCAAGTGCTGTCATAATACTTCTTTGCTTTTGTTGCTAAGAATGCTGCACTCAAGACACACCACAAATTCAAGTGGACAGGTTTTCAGCACATCAAACAAAAGGCAACAGGCACTAAACCRCAAAGCCATACTTACCTGAAAGATTAAATCAATAGGGATGTGACTTCCTCAATAAAAGAGACCAACTTTCAGCTTTCAGTCATTTCACAGCTTCTACCTAAAGACTGAGCCACAGCCTAAATTGGTTTATCCAAGGATGGGAGGAATATTTTGCCATGGCAACTGACAATTTCAGAAAAAAAACACCCTCAAAACTGTGCTCTGTCAGAAAATCAGCAGATTAAAAGGTTGAAAATAATGCCTCAGAAAGAAAAACTAGGGTTGAGACAGAAAATGTCTATTCAACAGTGGTTCTGCCAAAGAGAAAAGTGACAGGCTTCAAAATGGTAAAGCTCTGAACGCTACACAAAATTCTACCTGAGCCACAGAAAAGATATACTCAAAAAAAAGAGGCATGGATAACAATAAGAGCACAAAATTACTTTTATATGTGYGCCAGAAGGACACTCCAGTTGAAGCTGAGTCTCTGTTGCTGAGTCACAGCAGAGATATCTGAGCCAGGCAGTCACACTCGCCCGTCTCAAACCACCCAGCCAAATCCAGCCCCAAGAAACCAAATTTTGACTCAGACARGACCCTGTGGGGAGCAAACAATCTTTGGCCCCTCACTGATTTACACATCTATTACAGGAGGCCAGGGGTTCATCTGCTGGAGCAGGTGCTTAAAACTGAAACCAGCTATCTGGCAGAATTTGTACAAAATCACACAAATTCAGCCCAGGGGCTGGACTCCCACAGGGCACTGCCTGAATCAACATTTTGCACTGAGAGGTTCCATTCTGAGGGCTCTGGCTTCTCTGCCAGATCACTGCCCTGCTCAGACACTGGGATTGCAATTGGGGTGCTGTGGCAAGAATTGGGTGGGAAAACATTTCTCCAGCCTTCAGGCTCTAAGATTGCAAAGTATTTTGTTGTCGTAGCCCAGGATGAGAAAGTCAAAACCTCAGATTTCTCTTTAAAAAAACCCAAAATACATTTTGAGAAAGAGAAGGAATCCTTTTTACCAAGCCAGAGTGTTTCACTTTTGAGTTATTTTACGTGTGTTTTATACCACAACTGAGCAAAAATGAGTCAGAGAAAAAGTAATTTCCCCTTTAAAAATGTCAGTGTGTGATGTTCCTCCAAATAAAAAATTCAAGCTGGCTTTGAAGGAGAAAATAACCCTCAATCTCTATAATGGGTGTTTTTGCAGGAGTTGGCATTTATTTTGTTGGAAGGTGCCTGCCTTGCCCCAAGTGCAGAACTGCTCATTCTCAGTACAACAGTTCTTGAGGGCAGCATTTCAGAATCAGCTTGAGCAGCCAGAGAGGCAGGTTATTTTTATGCAGGTGTTTTGACCAAGGACAGTTATTTTTGCATGTATGCACAAACATAAAAAATAAAATTCAGAATATCGCCAGGTGAAAGCAGGCAATTTCCATGTAAATGAATCCCAAATGGGGACACACTGTGCTCTTCATTCTCTTGGTAATTTGCTCACCGAGGGTTTCTCAGCAGTTGAAGTTAATGTTGCTTTTAGATGCTCAAAAAAAAAAAAAAAAAAACAGGAAAAATGAATTGCTGGAAGTGTTGCCCGTAGAGGTTACAATAAAGTTCTCATTGGTGCAGACGTTGCACTGCCTGTGTAAAATCCCACCTAGGAACAGGCACTTTTTTCTCTCTGTAACTGCATGGCTGTGCTTTAACAAGCTTTTCYCCCACCTCACCCCTCCAGTGAGGGATTCAACTGCCTCAGGAACAAGCCCAGGTGTTGATCTAACACCTGCTGGGGTCTAAGAAGTGTTTCTACTGATTTCAGCAGGGGYTGGGATCAATCCTTAGGCTGGGCCTCTCAAAAGGCCAGCTCTGGAGATGCTGAACATAATTATTTCAGCAAAAGCTGAGAGGAAGGRGAATCTGGCAGATTTAGAAGAACCAAATATAAAACAGACTTTTAGATGTAGAGGTCCCACAGTGGCTGCAGGATACACGAGGGGAGCAATTTGCAGACAGGCAGTGTGTGATCCCAGCAGAAACAGGCAGGGTCTCCAGCACAGGGAGGGGAGTTCTCACATGCAGACATTGAGCATCTGCAGGGCTGCAAACACASTGGCAGCCAAGAATGACTGAGAGCGTGTGGGTGGTGGAGAAAACTGGAGGCTGATAAGAAACAGGGGAAAAAAAGGGAATGAAACACATTCAATTTGATTTGTTTAGTAGTGTTGTTCTTACCACACAGCCTGGCTTTTTCTCTTGCCATTGGTTGAAAAGGTATTTCCATCTAAACCACTTACATGCTTTTTCTCTGCTAAGACAGGAGTGTTTCTGCTAATGCTGCCACAGAAGGTGGAARGAAAGATGTATTTCACATTAACAGSTAGGCARCCTGGGTTTGATGTTAGAAAAARCAGCATCAAGAAAAGCCTCCTAAYAAATGAGKTCGATTATTCTGCCCAAGAACACTGGCAACTCAATGGTCAAGGTGGAGTCATTGCTGCAAAACACRGCCTATATGAGATGAAAATTAAAAATATTCTGGTTACAGATTCTCCTGCTACCTTCTTCCACAGCCTAGTGAAAAACCCATYGGTTTTTCAAGGTGTTTCCCCAGTGCAAAAGGTCTCCTCTGCTCTGACACAGGTACCCGCAGATATCTCAAGCAGCTAGTGGGGAAAAAAACATTTTTCAGAAGCTGGTGAGGGACTCCTAATTGCTACTGAAAATATTTTCAAAGCAGCAGATCAGCCAGCAGTCCCAGCTCCATCCCAGAGGCAAACACAATTTATTTGTCATGTTTCAACAATTTTTCTGCTGTTCATACAGTGTAATTAATCACTTGGCAGGCAGGGGAACACACAGAGGACTGAAAAGGCAGCTCATTCTTTGATATGCAGCGATCATCCTGTACTTTGGTAAGGGACAGATTCCCTCTTATTTACAGATGAGAACAGGAAAAAAAGTTATGAGGCAACTCAATACAACAATTAGTAAGAAATGAACAGCTTTGATTGAAACAAAGACCCTGCCATCACTGTACCTTATAGCAAGTTCTTCCACTGGGTTTGCATGTATGGCCTTTGGCCATTGATGTCAGATGAGAAGGCAACAACTCACATGTAACCCCGTCCTCTGTCATCTGTTGGGGTGATCTAGAGTCAGGCTCCCTTCAAATCTCAGCAGCCAAAATACAYCAGGTGAAGATGTGAAAAAGGAGCTCTTGTTGCCGATTCCCTTTTCCCTAAACTTAGCTGCTCAGACAGACCCACACCAGTGCTTCTGAGGGTCTGCAGTGCAAATCTTGGCCAGGGAGCTGCAGATGGAACCAGCCYGATTCCCTGTGAGTCCTGTGGCTAGTGCTCCCAGCTGGCTGGGTGCCCGGCAAGGCCCGCAGCCAGCCATTTGGAAATACGAGACACAGGCACTCTGCTTTGTTTGAGCTGGCTCAATCTGGGTCTGGGTTTTCACACACATACTTCAGCTGTGGACTTTGCACTGGTTACTGTCCCCAAAAGGCTGTGCAAGGGCTCTGAAGTGCTACCAGATGCTCGCCACAAAGCAAACTGGGCTAGGGAGACTTTTGTATCCCTTCAAAATGAAGCAAAAACAAGAGTTGAGGCCATAGCAACAAACACTGGGAAAGGAATTCAAGATTGATAAATTGGCTTCTGGCAAATTCAAAGCATTTCYATTATCTCTCCAAAGGCTGAGAGACAGAAATTATACTAATAAACAGCACTTGACTGAAGCAATGCCTCAAATGGAACACAATTCAGACTTTAACCAAATCAACAGACTGAACTCACAGACAGAACAGATTTATTTGTCCCAAAGCTGAGGGGCTCTAGAATTGCAATCTCCCAACAGCAATGCCATCCTCCTAAATTTCTTTGGATCCACTTCCCCTGGTCCAAAGAGAAAAGAAACGCTTTGCACTTGAATCAATGCTGATGGAAGTCAGTGGCACATCCTGTGGTAACCAAGTGCTGCTCTTTATGTTCTTCATATCACACCTTAACAGCCTGGAGCTCAAAGGCAGAGCTCTCCATTTACCTGAGATATCACTCACAGTCTCTCAGTATAGACCATTAGGAACCTTCCATGGAATGGCCTTTACATTTTGAACTGCATACACAATAGGATGTTTTTTATGCTTGTTTTACTTTGAGAAAGTGTTCAGACATTCAAAGCTTGTCGGCATTTGCTCTTTGTTTACACTGAAGGAAAACAAAAAGTAAAAGCAGATAATTTAGAAAATGTCAAATGAAATGCCCCAAGCTCCTGCTATCAGGGGGTTTTATATATCCATTTAAATTAATTGCAGCTAGTTGGTTGTAATTAAAGGCTGGAGGCTCGGCTGTTTCTTCCTCCCCATTTGACTCAACACACACGAACAGCTKGATCAGCTCAGCACCTCACTGTGGCTCCTGCCATTTCATCCCACATCTTGGAATTACCTTCACCTCTTCAGTTTGCTGCCCTTGGGCTTCAGAAAGCTACAACACAAGGAGTGGGCTCTTGGGAGGGGAAGGAAAAGTGAAAGCAGAGGGCAGGGGAAATAACTTGTGACAAGGATAAATCTCCCCTTCCTTTCAAGTCACTGAGTGAATGCAGAGACAGCATAGCAATGAACAGCTCAGTACCTGCCTTTGTGTAAGGACATCCCCTTGGGTGGAATAAAAAAGATGCATTCCCTTTTAAAATACCTGTTTGTACCATCACAGCAGCTGTGTCCTTCTGATGCCTGGGAAATTGCACCTGAGAATTAGACAGACATGCAAAGGGTGTACTGGGGTGAAAATCAGATTAGACAACTAGCGTTTGTGCCATGGGAGCTGCACATACACTTGATTACAGCACCAGGAATTCACACTCGTTAAGGTCTGAGAGATGCAAGGACAGTTCCTATTTTGCCGTATGTGCTTCCTTGGGAGCAGGGAACAAACGCCATGAATGGTGATAATCTCAAATCCACCTGACCCTCAGATCTCATCTGCTTCATCAGACTGAAAACTRAAACTTGCTGCCATAGCAGAGGATCCTGAAGGCAGGAGCAGAGGCTGTTCATGCCTTTCCCCAGTCTTTAGCTGACATCTAGCGAACACTTTCCAAACTGCACCTGCAGGACCTGGAGATGGGAGATGGAACCAGCCCCTCTGGAGGGCAGTGGTGCAGAGGAGCTGTGGGATAAACACGGGATCAGCAATGTACATCGTTCCTTGTCCTCTCCCAGCCAAGACAGCTCACCTGGGCCTGGGGAAGGACCTGGTTCTTACTCCCAGGTTGCACAAATTCTGCACTAAAGTGRGCAAACAGTGCTGCAGGGCCCCAGTGCAGTGGTGCCACCCTSTGCAGGGACCAACCATRGGRCTGGTGGATATCAGGAGTGACCAGYGAGGCTTCCACCACAGCACTGTCAGATCAGCACCATCACAACAGGCAGGGTCATTCTCTGCCCCCTCCCTCTCCCAGAGGCACAAATCCAGCACTCAAATGGGAAACTCAGGAGCTGCTCAGGATCAGCAGCTGCAATTCCCACCCTCAGGCTCTCCTGGAGGACAGATGGCAGGAGAGGTGCAGTTTGCAGAGTTTTGCAGTTTGCAGAGTTTTGCAGTTTGTCTTCAAGAGCTTTCCCCAGCACATCTTTGGGTGACAGCAGATGTGAAATCCCTGAGGAATAAAGAGTGTCAGAACCAGCCTGCAATGTCTGCATGGCAATAGGGGAACATCRAGTGTGTGCAGAGCCTGTTTTCATTTTACAGGCTCTATCACCTACTGCAAACCAGGGAGTTTGGTTTATGGCATCTATTAAGGTAACCAAGCAACAGCATGGAGGGTATCTGTGTCATCAGTTACAAAAATCAGGGGCTTGGAAACAAGCAGAGTGGTGATRGACACTGAGGTGCAGGAAATATCTGTATTTTTTGTATGGACAGTGGAAACCATTCTGTGTAACAGCACCAAGTGGTGTAACACCAGCTCACCAGCACATTTATCACATCTTTCCTCAATACATGAGTATTGTCCTCACACTTCACCACCCCTGAAGATAAAATGCTTTCCCTGCTGATTTCAGGATTTCTTTCAGACTCACAACACCACTGGCAYACAATCCTTCTCTGAATGTACAATGCTAACTGCACCTTAAATCTTCAGAATTTACATGGGTGGAAGTGGTTATAATCGAAGGAAAGTGAAGGAGAGAMAAGAAATGCTATAAGGAAAACTTAGCATTGCTCTGCTTCTTAGATTGCACAGACACTGGAAAAATTAAGGAGACAAATGAGGATCTTAAATGGTTTAAGAATGTGCTACACCCACCAGCCAAAATACCATCAAAGGTTTCACACTGTGAATTGTTTCTGCTTCCCAACAGCTGTTGAGTCCCTGCTTATTATCTGCAGAAGGTCCCTGAGGACTTGTTCACCTAAGTTTGACTAAATTAATTAGATACAAATCAGTGTTTTCCTCTTGTGAGGTGCCAGCGAGTTTGTACAGGGATCTCCCTTCACAGCCAGGCGAATACTGAGACTTGTAAGAGGAACACTACCCAAATGCTAAACACTGTCACACCAGCTGACAGCTACCGCGTGTGAAATGCAGCTAAACCAGTATGGATGGCTTGCTAGCAGCCATGAATTCAGGCAAAAACAGTCAGTAGGCCAAGTAAAACAACAGAATTTACAAAGATCCAATTACACATCACTCCAGAGGCTTCTTCAGCCCACTAAAATGAGGCAGAATTAGTGCTTCTCTTACCTGGTAATAGTAATCAACATATTGTGGCTCGTAGTGTTGGGGTTCMGAGTTTTCAGGAGACAGGACATCTTTTAGTAACTCTTCACAGCCTGGCAAAGAGAAACAAGAGGAAATGGTCAGGCTGAGAGTTTATATTTCATTACATGGACCGTGGAGGAAGAAACATGGGTTTATAGCCAGTCTATGCACAAAACTTCAGAAGGCAGTTTTAGGATATATTTAAACAGCTGGGACAAAACTCTGCCTTCAGAGCTCCACCCAGCACATATGCAACATGTAGAACTTAGATAAGAGCAATYATATCTCAGCATGGATGCACTAACCTGCAATGAAACTGAAAGCTGAGCATTGCTTGGTAAACTGTCCTGCAGGGAACAAACCCACCTCTAACCAAACCCAAACTCTGGAGTCAAACACTGGATTTGCAAGCTTGGCATGAGCTAGTGACTACTGCACATTAGTGCCACTGGAGCTGCTTCTAATTTTCTCTGGTCAAAATTACAAAGGGATAATACCTAAGTGCCACAAATCCCCCTTCTAAAAAAGCTCTGTGACAAAGCATTTGGTGTTTGATAAGCAAATATCTATGCACTGCAACCAGAKATTTTCAGCTTCTGTGTTTGCTTTTGTTAACAACCACACTAAGAGCTGGAAAAATCAATGTCTGTGTTTCCCTCAGTCCTTCCATCTGAAAACTTGAGATAAATATAGAAACACTGAAATCACCAAATGCCTCCTTCCCCATTAATTACCAGTGACTGCACTTGGCAGGGTGAGCTGCAGAAGGCAGCAATGTCAGGCCAGGTTATTTTAGAGCACCAGCTCACAGCCCTGGGCCCAGACTGTGCAAAACCTTCTCAGYATGTGCTGTGCACTATCCTGCTTGGGAGCTGCAATTGTCCAGCAGTTATCCCTTCCTTCCATCCCATCACTCATGCAAGATATTTGGCTGTGACATTACACACAGATGCCACTCACRAAGCAGGTGAGTCAGAGGAAGGAGGGTGATGTAAGGAAGTGTGAACTGAACAGGTTCATACCATTAGCTGATMTTTTGGTTTTAAATAAAGGAATAACATCTGTACAGATGAAGATGTTGTGGTTATGGAGAGGAGTCCCTTGCAAAGGAAAGGTCTTAGAAAACCAGGAAAAGTGTCCAGATGGAGGAAGCTAACKGGGGATCACTGTGCTGTCCCTGTGTGCCACACACAGGCACATGTCAAGGCAGCACCTGCTGAATGAAGACACCATTAAGATCTCAGGAATGTCACATGGAAAGCAGGCAGCAGGACTTTTCTCCTTTTTCAGCTTCTGCAGCAAAGTGAGATTCTTGTGTGGTACTGAACAGAGAATAAGTGAGGCTTTAAATGCACACTTTGTTGTTGGAGAAGTTAGTAGGCAAGAATGGTGTGTTAGGGTCACTTCCCAAAGAGTTAATCTGGGACTGACAATCCAAAACACAATCTACTGGATGATAAAGATGTTAAACTTATATGTAGAAAGAGAGGACCTCTTTCTAAAAACATGACTCTCACTTTTCCGACTCTCACCTTTCCATGATCCTTTTCTTCTTGGTTTTAGCACAAAGTGCTCTGTGATTGCCTCAGGTTATTCTCTAGCCCTCCTCGTGGAGAGGAATTCAATTTACRGTTTGTACCTTTTGACATTAATACTCAAAGATTATTGCTCATCAAGCTGCCTTGTGCCAGCACCCACTGTGAGTCATCACACATATGAACTGCTTTGCTAAAAGGTCTCTGCATGAGATGGAGCACCTACTCCTTAAAGTGAGTTACCTCCAGCAAAAAAGGAAAATAAATACCAAGTGCTACACAGTAATGGATGCAGATTAGTGTAATAAAGCGAGTATGTTTATACTGTTCTAGGATTTCTCAAYAACAATATTTTCAGCCATAATTTCAAGCTTTACTTTAATAATGCAGTTGGGCTAACCAGTGCTTCCACTCCCAACCTGTTGTCTTTTTTTTTTTTTTTTGTGGGGAAATGTCATTAAGGCTGTAGGTCTTCAAGAAAGGTTYTAACTGCCCAAAACAAGGGAGAGAAATGCTTCTACCCTGACTCCTTTCAAAAGGCCATCCAGATTGGTCACAAACAGTTCCCAAATCTCCAGGGTCTGAAATGTGGAGTCTTCTGTGTTCCTTCTTTGCTGTTCAGTCCTTACCTAAGATTACTCCTGATCCCATTCTTTCATTTCCCTTGCCCGTTAGGGAGATCACTTCATGACAGCTCTTGGCCTGTCATGTATTCAGTAAGAACACCGGGGAGAAGAGCATTTCCTCCTTTCAACTGACTCAGGGCAGCCCTCACCACTTCTTCATGGGAGCATGGCCCACGCTCCTGCAGMCTGATCCAGAACCTGACCAAGCACTTGATCCATTTCCAGAACATCAGCAGGCATTTAATCCAATTTGTTTACCAAGCTGCACAGCTTAAAATGGCAAACAAAGCCAAAATTTGCTTTTATTGTAGTCCCAGGCCAAGTTTCYACTGGTGCTGGCAGACTCAGGGTATAAGATCATCTGAGCCAATCTCCTTCTGCAAAGGTGACTTTTTGATGGGAAGATGTCTGGCTGTGTCCCCTGAGCACTKCAAGCTGCCATGACAGCCTGGATCTCTTCATCCTCCAGGAAGATTTGTGTGTTATTATACTCCATCAAAAAGGGAAGAAGAGAAGGAAATGCTGAAGCCATTTTCCTCTGGCATTACTAAACCACATCATCGCTGCCTTGCAGACATCTGAACCTGTTCCAACATCCATCAAATCAACGGGAAAATGGCCACTGGCTTCAAGWATCTTAGGACTGTGCCACTGGTTTTATTCCTGTTAAGAACTGAGCTTAAAGAATAAATTCTCTGTTCTCCTCTTTCATGTGAGGACACAAATTGGAACCTCTTCACTCTGGAAGATTGTGCTGTTTTTTTCCTTGGACCACCCCTTATCACCAGGAAGGTGATGCACAGTCAGGCRATGCACCAGATTTCCTATTCAGTGCTTTTCTGCAACAGTGATAATGCAATCTCACCTGTTGTTACCCTAATCAGATATGATTTGAATTTTTCAGGTACCTCAGGAGGGTTACCCAAGGGCATAACATAAAGAGGGAACACTGGAGTGTCTCAGATGCTGTGCATGTGTGTTCTTATTACCAGAACACATTTTGGMTTGCAGCCTGGGAAGTGCCAGTGAGCTAAAATCGAGTGTCACAGTCCAGACAGAAAAAAAYGAATCAAGGTTTACTCTGGCAAATCTCAATATGGAAATAGGAAAGTACTGGACAAAGATTTGCTCCCTGCAAGCAGAACCACTCCTGAGCAGAACCCTGTGTGCTGAGGTCTGCAGAACTGCCATGGTGGATATTTCAAGCTGTGCAGCACTATGCACCCAAGGCTAGAAACTGTCCAAAAATAACCCATTGCAATGAAGCAAAGGAATAATTCCTGGCTACTTTAAGGACTTCTTGCACTAGAGATGTCCTATTATTGCTGTAACTTCATTTTCCTGGAAAAGGTAGAACTGAAAGCCACTTACATGGCTGATTAGAGATATTTCATCTGAATGTCTACCTGTATCGTAAGATATTAATGTGCTCGATGTTCTCTCTCCTTTGCTGCGCTTGGGAAAATTTMATCTACATTTCTGGGCAGCACTTGGCAGGAAGACTTTGCTTCACTGCAATCCCAGTGAGGCAGCAGAGAGAGGCAGAGAGTAACCCAGGAATGGCTCCAGTTAGCCAGAACAGGGTCATCTTTAGTCCTAAGCAAAGATGATGAAAGTCATTTACAAGTCATTGAAGGGGAAGACACGAACATTTAACTTTTTCAGTTCACTCAGGTTGCTAGATGTGATATCCCTTATGAGATAATTAAACAAATCTACAATAACTTTAATTAAAAAATGTGTTTTTCACACCCTAACAAACATTCAATTTGCAAACAGACATTCTGGCCACRAATAAACTCAATTTTAGCAAAGCTGTTTCCTGCAAATGCTCCAAGAAGGAGAGTTAACCYGTAACACATCAGGCAATTTTCACAGGCAATTAAGCAATTTTAATACTATGGGAAATCAAATCTGGTTACCTAATTGAATGTAGTTGGTTTCTGGCATTTTTCCTAACAGTAGTAGCTTTTTACTTTATCTACCCTTGGATCTTTAGTGGTGTATTAGACTCATTTATGGTTTCAGCCTGTATTTAGTGAAATTCAGTTAAGTCTTAGAAAACTCTCAAGTACTTTTAGGAGAACGAACTCCAATTCATTGAGCAGCTATAGGGTAATTTACACTAGGAGAGCTCAGCTCTTCACATTTACTGCCAGTCCTCCTCCCTGGAGCCATCCCAARCCCACTCCTGTCAGTAAGTTATTCTTCCCAGAATGGATAGATCCATCACATCATCTCTTATGGCCTCATTGAAGTTTGAGATCTATAGCTACCAGCCTAAATGGGTTCATGTAGAYTTTGGGATTTCCTGCAGTGCTTTACTGAAATTCCTTCCCATGGTCCTAGATATTGTTACAGAATGGTGCCTGGCAAATTAACTCCCTTTACATGACTTAAAAATACCCATCTCTTATTCCACGCTGGATCTTCAGGGCAAAGCTGGTACAAMACTTTTATCAGCTATGGGTGTACAAATCAGATTTTAAAGTTGAAGGGGATGGCCAAAATTTGACACTGGTTTTGTGAGAAATACATTTGCTTGGAGCATCTGAATGAAACTATAAAAACATATTAAAAAAATCTCCAGGGGAACAGAAGGCCAGAAATAGTCTGCTTTAGAAAACATTATCAAATTTCATACTGCATTATTTTCATATTCTTTCACAGTCCAAATAAGATGTCATAGTCTGAGTTACCAGAACAGCCAACATCCATTTTGGAACATTTCTCTGAAAGTTTGGGCAAATCTCTATTTCTGGAATTTTCATTAAAAAGTGCTAGGAACTCACAAAGAAACATATCTACTTTAAACCTGCTTCTTTCCAACCAACTGCAGTAATTAGATGCCTCAGGATCTAGGGAAGCACAGAGATGGATTTTTGAAGGCACATAATGGTCTGTGTTGCTATTTTGAAGATTCAAAGGTTGCTGTTGCTGCAGGTGGGGAAGCGTATAAATTCACAGCTGTGCTTCTTCCACACTGGTAATGAATACGAAGGAGCTCCTGCAACTCTCCATTTACAAATTCCGTAASAGAGCTTAACTTAAATGTCCTTAAAACTTCTGCAAGATAAGGGAAAGACTCTCTTGCTCCAGGAGAAAAACAGGCTGTATGACTCCATCTGAATAAACAGTGATTCTGCTAAAGCACACAGATTCAGAAATGCAGAAATGCTCTGTGCTGACATGGCTCAGTCTCTCCGTTATAAAAGCCATGACCCTCCAGACACYACACAGCAGTCAGCACTATTTTCATGGCTAAAATAAGCTATAAAGKCAGAATACATCTGCTTGTGTATTTTAATTCTGTATTAATCTGTGTTCATGCTGTACCCTCTCATCTCTSTGAGCTGTAACACTGAGGGCAGTAGGGGGAGCTCCCCTGTTATTTGTCAGRTTTGAGTACTTTTAAGCAGAATATCAAAAGAAAGAGACTACTGGAAAGACAATAGAAATTTAAAATACAAGGAACAGGTCAGACTCAATTAGAGCCTGCTAAACATACCGAGAGCCTGCTCCTGCAAACATATYTGACTGTGGAACGCAGCAGCCTACAGAGCACAGGGAATTAACAGCTCCACTCAAGCCTTGAAGTATTACAAGTGGCAGAAAATATTTACTGGATCAGTACAATATAAATTCAGAACAGCAAAAACAGCCATTGGCTGTGCTGAGCAAACAGTAATGGTTCTCATGCTGACCCTGCTGAAATTAATGGGAATTCAGCCTTTGAGTGATGTTCTGGCTGCTCTTGGTGTCTCTGAGCAGAGCCACAGAGCAGTTGGGTAAGAGGCTACAGGTTTTATTTCATGGCAATTACAGGCAGACAGAGTTATTAAAGCCCTGCAGTGAGCAGATAGAGAGGGCAGTATGAGTAAAACCTTCATACTCTGGCATTCCAATGAAATTGCTGCAAAGYTTTAAATTTGATGGCAAGCCTATCCCTGGCTCTGGCAGAGCCTAATTGCTTGGGGAAAGCAGCCTAGACAGCAGGGGCTCAGCACAGATGCTGAGGAAAAGTCCTTTAATCCACAAAAGACCAGCAAAAAGAAGCAAAGCTTTCCATAAATAGCAAACACCATGCCTGTCCAGTATTCCACCCCAGAGACACAGTGGGAATGAGCTCCTCCAATACATTTCTGCCCTCTAGCACATTTACCTCCACTTGAACAACTCCTTTCCACCACTTTCCAGAATCCTACTGTCAGTGGGATTGCTCAGCAGGAGCTTGTGCCTCAAAYCTCATGATTTAAATAAATTCAAGGCATCAAACCACCAAAAACCCCTTGACACTGTGTCACCTCTGTGCAGCAAACAATTTCTTCACTGCACTATAAAGGCAAGCACCTGTGAGAATTAATTTGAAGTCTCATAAATAAGAAATACAGTAAGGCATYAGGATTGTAAAGCTTGAATTTAAACATTTGGCTTCCAGTGCTAAGAATAACACAACTTCATACTCTATTACTGAAAACCCCACTGGATTTATAGTAGCATCTCATTTTGCTCTATTAATCTGACTGCCCCAAGCAACTGTAATAGGCTGAGATGTCAAAGAATCATATTTATAATCTGTTGCTGCCAAGACAAATTGCCTTTGTTTGATAACGAGCCTGCTACTCCCCTTGGGATGTGGCTGCACTGAAACAACAGGGTGGAGGCTTTCCATTCTGAAAGGCAGACATGCCCTTTCTGAACTTTAACATAACCAATTCAATTTTTAAGGAAAATATGGCAGGTGGCCAAAGATGAATAAAATTTCCATGCTGTGAGGTGAGCAATAGAAGCAGCTTTTCTAAAGAGATGCTGTGAAAACATGCAGCAGAGTGTCTTATCAGAAATAGATACAGCTGCTGCTGCTGCGATGATAAACACTTAGCACTGACTCTGTGTAAGTGTTGAAATGCTAATGAGGTGCTAAGGGAGCTCTAGGTGATGCTGCAGAATTGGGTGATTTCTCTGCTTCTGTTCACAGATATATCCTAACAACCAGACACATCCTAACAACCATCACACAAACGATTTGGACCCTATGTGCTCCACAGCTGGGCTTTAAGCTATTCATAAACCTGGAGTACAAGGTACTCCAGACATTTGGTGATCTGGTCACATCTTTGCAGGATTAAACCTTCGGATATGAACACAAGAATCAGTTGCCACAAGGTGAGCAAGGATGAAAACCCCCAGGGACCATAACTAATAATTGTCAATATTCTCACATCCCATTATCACAGTAAGGGAGATGCAGTTGTGATTCTGTCACTGAGGGTACACGGACAAGGGCACAGTTACTGCAGAAGAGATGCTCTGGGTCACTTGGGTCACTTCTACCCCTTCCTGACCACATTTTGTGCATTTGTGCACATCTTTAGWCTGTGATTTACAGAGGACAGCAGATGATTTAGAGAGCTTGTGTCTCACTTAGAACTCAGTTTGCTACAGCATTCCCTGCTCAAGGAGAACCTCCAGCATAGACCTTAGGGTCTGTGCACAAATGCAATAACTTCCCTTCTGGGCTTTCTTTTGCTTTTTCTTCAAACACATCAGTGTCACCTTGGATGGTGTCTCCAAGAACATTGATGAAGCAGCATCTCACTGTAATTTTACCTAATTATATGCTGTCTTTGGCTGYCATAAACTTTAATTAAAAGTGCTGTGGTTTTATGTTTTTGCAGCATTATGGCTTCATAATAATCTCATCATAGCAGACTCTCCAGAGGCTTCTCTTGGAACCACACCAKGATCACTGTGACATTCAACCTGCCYCTGAAACCTCTGGGCTGTGCCATCACCCCAACAYTTCACAAAGGACACACCACGTGTCTGCAAAAGGACAGGATGGATTATTTTGCTATGGGAAATAAGGAAACTGATCAGCAGCAAATCAGCAGAAGTAGCTCCTCACTGGTTTTTTTTTGTCCTTAGGCTAAAAATGTCTGTGTCTTCTGTCAGACTATTTCCTTGGAAAGGAGGTAGTTGGATCCACCTGGTCTCAATCTTCAAGGCTTTCATGGCCAATCTGTAATTTATCCTCTTCCAATACATGACCYCACATGTTCTGAAAACATGAATTAACTATACCTTGGAGATACCTCAAGAAGAATATAATAATCTTGAATTTCCTAATAGAGAAACTAAAACTCAAATATCACATATGGGCCCTGTGTGTTAACCACAAAGCTACTCATTCTTCTACCATATTTGTCTTTAAACTACATCACATTTATTCTGTCACAAATTAACATRAACYGATGCCCAAGCACCTGTGGATGCARGAGCTCTAGCATTGCTCACCATTAATACATGAGATGCACAAAAAGGGAAAATATCCTGGCTCTGTTCCCAGAGCTGCTCCACTGTCACTACAAATAACCACAGYTAAAAGAGAGGATGTCTTTGATCATTACATTTTCTGCAACCAGAGAAACATTAGTGGAACTGAAGAGGATTATTTTTAAGGAATATGCACATACCTTTGATAGCAAAAACTCCGTGACAGAAGTCCTTAAAATTGATTCTTCCCAAATCATTCGGGTCCAAATACTTTGCCAGTCTTTCCACCTAAAAGGAAAGATGATAAAATATGTGTTGAGCCTGGTGTATCATCTGTTGCTCTGATACAGTCTGTATCTTCTACAGAAGGCTCCAAGTGGAAGAATACCCACACTGTTCACTTGAACCAGCCAATAATTGGTTCTGCAAGGAAAAATCACAYTTTATAGTCAGATTATCTGGTGCTGTGTAAAGTACATGTTCTAACCAAAACTTCTTCRGCCGGGCCACATCAATACTCTCCTATGGGAATCACAAGAGTTAAATAAGGGGTGAATCTGAGGCTTAACCTCTCAGAGCAGGGTGCTAAGAGAATCTCCTTCCCTGGGAGCTCTTRCCATGCATGCAGCTCACAGGAACTTAAAACCTTAGTGATTCTCCACCCCTCTTAYCACAAGTTCTCAGGGAAGGAGAAAGGACAGTCAAAGATGTGCACAGCCCATAGCAGTCCCATTCTCTGAAGAAYCCAGATTATAGGAGAGAAAATGCATTGAATGTGTTTGGGTACTTGGAATGAAACCATGGCAGAGAATATAATTTTTGTATAGGAAAATTAACAGTACAACAATGTATTAATGTGATGAGACAGAGAATGGTTGCATTCAGGACATTGTGCAAACAAGCAATGTACTTATTCCTACACAACAACCAAATTAGCATTTGCCCCATAAATGATCTGGCAGATTTTTCAGGATGGTTTTGGGATAAAGAAAAGCAGCCTAGACTGGAAAGACTGTTGTGCTGTCTAGGAAAAGAGGAATGGAGGAACGAGTAGCTGAAGAAGAATAAGGGGAGAGGCAGAACAGCCCAGGGAGGGGAGCACACACTGGACATGCAGCTGGCTCCTCTTCCTGTGACAACCATGCTGCAGAGCTTGTGTACAACCCCTTGGAGGCCTCTTTGCCTGTAGCACCTTGCATGGATCCTCAGTGAGGCAGAGGCAGCCTCTTGGGCTCAATAGAGCTCACAGCCAGCTCCACACAACCCTGCCCTTGGCCTGGGCCCTCCAGACACCCAGGAGGATGAAGAAGCTGAGTGCAGGGACAGCAGGCGTGGAGGATGCTGCAGGATYGTGGTGCAGCACAATGTGTGTGAGCTCAGATATGTCAGCCTGAGCAGCAACAAAAGCCCAGCTGGAAAGACGCAGCAAATGAATCCAGATGACCCAGTTTCTCAATTTTCTGGTGGTTTTTTTTTCCACATGCTAGCAAAACCCCAGCAGTTTCCCAAAGCCCTGCAGATAATGCACTAATGTGTGCGCATGACACTTCTTCCTTCAGATTCTCTCCGTGACTATAAATTCCCTCTGTACCAATAAATACCAAGGCAAGCCAAAGGGCTCATTTAAAACATGCAAATCTGGATGAGAAAATAACAAAATTTTTACTCATATGCAAAATTCTATGTTGAATGGGAAAGGCACAATTTGATCCGCACATTGAATGCTTTCCCCTCTCCTTTTTTTTAAGGAAAATTAAAAATCAGCTTTTGTAGGCAGGGCAAATAAGGAGCTATACAATGAGYTCAGAGCCCATGACAGGTTAGACATCTTAAAATTTTGATATTGCAGAAGGCTTCCACAGCTCCAGTCCTGCCAGCTGGGCAGCAGAGCCCAGATGTCAACTGTGCTGTGACTCATGATCAAATTCCTACCCTGGCATCACAAGGAATTACTGTAGCCCCACTAATTTAGAGCAGCAAAAAACGTATCTGATTTTCAAAAAAAAAAAAAAAAAAGCCACTTCACCAGCAACCAGTTAATGCACACCAGACTAGCTGGAAATCCTGACTGAAACAAATTGGAAATCCTGACTGAAACAAATTAAATAGACACGCTTGATAAGGAAAAGCCAGGTCAGTGTTTTCCCTGTCACCTTCACAAATGACAATTGTGTTGTAGGTTTTAATGTACAGATTCCTGCAGCCAGCTGGGAAGCCTCTGCACTGTTTAATTTTGTGCTATAAAACAGTAGTGTCCCACTATTGGGTGTTCCCAGTGAATCTGGCACATAAAGTTTATTTCTCTAAGCTGATCCAATGATTTTAGTCTACCAGTTGCTCAGACATATAAAATTACACTTTGAAAATCAAATTAAATGAGAYGTTATGTGCCTGGGAGTGTGTATTATGGAGGAACAGAGGATATGTTCACATTTAGGTCTAAACAATGTCTAAACAGCAAATGAAATTATCACCTGAGCAAAGTGCTTCAGTGTCCAGTTTCCCCTAAATCTAATTTGCAGGTTTTCAATTAAATTCTACAATGCAAATAACTGACATCAGTGCAGGAGATGATGAAGAATTTACAGAACAGCCTGATGGAATTAATGCCAGTAGTGCTCACATCTTCAGCCAGGGATAATCAACAGCACAGGTCAGGGGCTAAAAGGATTTCGATCAACTGGGCCTACATTTGGGTGGATACTTAGACAGGGTTTGTGCATTAATATACATACAGATATGGTACATGAATCCCTGCATATTTGCACACTGTTTTCAAGAGCCTGCAGTGCATTGGTCATGCATTTTTACCAGTAGCTTTCTGGAATAAGGCAAGAGGCTCTTCATGTGCTTCAGTGTTCAACTGCAGAATCCACCCCAATGAGTAGGGACAGTGTTCTGGGCTGGGGACAGACACTCTTCTCTGCACAGAGCAGCCCCCATCACATGGGACAGACAGCCCAAAACTAGTTCTTCACTACAGGAAGCAAACAAAGACAGAAAAAAAAATGAGCTGCAGGCTCAATAATCCAGCTGCTTCTTTTGGCACCTGCAAGGATGTCTCTAATGAACCCTTCAGTAGGCGTCCAATAGTAAGAGAGAAGCCATAAATCTCCGAGAGAAGAAATAAATCATTTTTCTTTGGGAAACAATTGGAGAAAACCAAACCTCTGTTRCTATTGTTGAACTTGCCTGGATGAATGGGTGATTACCCTTTCAATGCAAACATGTTTCTCCATTGTAATAACTGCTCACTTCAGCCAAACATTTGCCTCTCCTCCCTTGGGTTTCCCAGCCATCCTGACTGCCCTGCAAAGGGGTGTTTGCCCTGTGCTGCTTTCTGACACACAAGAGAAGGCTGGGAACACTTCAAAGAGAAGAAGTGAAAGGATATTTGTAGCAGAGGGAGTGGAGAAACATGAGAGAAGAGGACAAATCACTGACAGATTTCTGAGGAAATTTATTGAAACTGTTCTTTTCTTGCAAGTGAGTTCAATATAGGGGCACCTCCACTGAATTGCTGAGGAATACTCTCCAGATCCCTGGCCAGCTCTTGTACTGAAGCTGCCAAAACAGCATCAGTATTTTTTCCAGCGAAGATTTTCTGACTGGAATTGAATCCTGCTTTCAATTCCAGGCATGAAGAAACTCGGACCTCTATTGACCTCACTTGTTTTTCTTCAAAAAAGATGAGATTTTGTTAACACAAAGAATATTTGTAAGATTTAGAAGTAATTGAGTTCAGAGGGACCMCAAACCGGCTCTAGCCACTGAAATCTTACAGCAGGATCCAAATCACAGCCAGAAGTTGCCATTTGAAATAAACAACTCATCTCAGCAGTTTGCCTTCATATTGCAGGAGTCTGTGAGCACGTCTCRCCCTGAAGTGTGAGCAGAGAACACCTGGGAGCTCTGACAAAGGCAAGACAAGCACTTGCAGGAAAAGGTCAGGCTGTGCTGCGGCAGCGACATTTGGGCAGCATCTCCTGAGGCAGGAGCATTTGTGAGAAACCTCAAAAAAATAGCAAAAGGAGATTAAACATGTAAATGCTGCAGGGTGGAATTAGAGAGCTTCCCACATGATTTATACRAGGAGCAGCAGAACTGCACTTGCCCTGGTTTTAACAGACTGGCCTTTCCCACATTTGGAAGGGGTGTAAGCTTACACCTCAAATGCTGCTCCAGCTGCAGGGCTGGGCAATGAGGCCTCCGTGTGTGCTGAGACCCACTTGTGCCTTTTCAACCAGTCCCTGGGTTCAGGTGTTCTTGGCACCAATGTCGGCCTGGAGGTTGAAGCTCTTCAGCCAGAAGGGCTCTCTTCTGATGAGCTGGGATTTATAGACAGAGGGGAAAGGRATAAGATTTCTCTGTGATACTGTGGCATTTCAGAGAAGCAGCATGAGATGAGGGAAATTATTTAACACACAGTTGTGGTACCCACTGTCATATGAGATGCTGGAAACACAGGCTGCAGAGAACTGACATACAATTAAATACAATTAAAACATCTTATGCAGCCAAACAGAGCTTTTTTCTGTTTAATTTGGCAAAAGGGAGATCAAGTGGTGATTTGTTACTAGGTACAAACTTCTGCAAGCAGGTTCTAAAGGAACCTGTCTCACAGAGGAAAGACATAAAGAACCATTATCTGCAAAATAAGACTGAACAAACTCCAATTAAAAGCAAAGCACAATTGTTTTATCAGCATGAATTTTTACCCACCAGAACTGTAAAACATGAGGTGTCTGGAACTATAAAAAGCAAATGGAGTCCCTCATCTGAGGCCTTTTGAGAAGGTGAGACACACCTGGAAGATTTGCCTAGCCTAGAGGAAGTGGGTTAAGATCTGAGCTGTCACCATTCCAGGATGTCACAGGAGATGACCTGATGCTCTCCCTGAACCTGACCCTAGAGCACACATAGGACTGTGTTCCCAGTCACACACATAAAGAGTGACAGGTCAGCAGAGCCATGAGCCATGAGCCCAACAAACTGCCTGTCCATTCAGTCCTGGCAGACTGTGCATTGTAAATAATTCATACCACTGCAAACAGCGTCATGAATTTCCATCAGCTGCTGTCTGATCCCAAAGCATGCAGGGACATACATCATTGCTGGAAACAATGGCTTTGCATTTACTCTGAATTTTGATTTCCAGCATCAGTCATTGCCCCTTTATCTGCAGGCTTCAAGCCTGAAAGTTGGCTTCTCTGTGAGCTCTCTGTAAACAGAAAGGGTTGTTTCAGTTTCTCCTTTAACTATGTACACTCAATTTACCAGCTATAAGGCAGATTTTGGGATTGTGTCCTAAATGACATAAGCAAATTTGTTGAGTAATGWTGGCCTCAACTTTGAGCAAATTCCTAAATCTGTCAAATCCTAATTTACTAATGACTGCAATGCAAAAATTCTRATCAAACTCAAGGTCCATTCACTTGTTCTTCCTGGCTTTACCACCAACACATCTTCTTCCAAATATGAAGGTCCATGGGGTCTTGTCCAAGGGGAGAAAAATATCCACCAGTTACCCAGATGGAGAAAACATCACCATGTGGAGTGTGTGAAATGTGTCAGTGAATCATAAAGAAAGAAAGAGGTGGCTCCAGAGGCATTGCAGGTGGCTGAGAGCATTCAGAGGAAAAAGAGAAGCTTCTAGTGTTGCTGTGTTATTAATGCTCTGCACAAACATCACCTGGGCTCAGGTGGGCGACAGATGGTGAGCGCAGTGGAACTGCTGAAGCGGGAATGGCAGAGCACTGCGGAGCTGCAGCACACACGGCAGAGCAGCTGCTGCCCTTCCCAAAGGCAGGGACACAGAGTCTGCTGAGCTGCTCCTGACCAGGCTGGGGAGCACTGGACAGAGGGACCAGAGAAGAGGCTGCTGCCTCAGCTCCTAGGAGGGRTGAGGGCAGGAGCTGTAGGATTCACATCACAGCCCCTGGGGTAGGAGGGTTTATCTAGACTGGGAGATGCAGGCTGCTCGGGAAAGATGTGGTATGCAGTGGTCATGGGGCTGTGGCACGGGGGCAGAGCTGCATATTTTCCAGCAGCACGCTTTTACCAGCAAATGATTTTATCTGCCTTGGCATCTCCTTTTTTAAAATGGTGATGGCAATACTGACATCACACTCAGAGGGCACCATAAAGACAGTGATACCACAGACAACAATGAAACCTGCATGGAGCTGGTCCATGCTGTGGATTGTGCAGTTTCTTACCCTGTCTCACTTGCTCACTATAGTCTGATTTCTGATTTCTCWACACTATGGGCTGGTGCTGGTAATTTCTGAATAAATCTGCTCGACTGGACATGGAACACCAGGCCCGCTGATGATCTGACACAACACACAGGTATTTCTAGACTGCTCTGTTGCAGTGAAATCTGCCCCACTGGGCAGACCCTTATCATCTTGTTTTCAGCATTTTGTTATGTTAACAGCATTTTTTTAATCTTTTGATGGTAAAAGACTAAGCCACACAGTACTGCTGAGAGAATACATTAGGGATGGATTTGTTCAAAACACTCRAATATGCAAATGAGCTATTAAGAGAACATAATACTCCATGAACCTCAATGAATGTTCGTGCATAACAGAAATCCAGGCAGTGCTAGGAAAACYGATGCTATGATTTCTGTTCCATATTAAGAAATCACTTGTAATCTTTAATGCACATGATGACACAAACCAAATTTGGGATAATAACAAATAGAATCATAAGACCAACCTCTCTCTACAGCCTCCCCCACAATCTATGATTCTCTACGTGAGAACCTTTCATTTAGTTACTTAAACAGAGCTGATTTAAACAGGATTCCGCTTCCCTCCTTCCTTCTGATGCTGTGTTGCAAAACAAGACATTTGGCTGGGCCCACCAATCTTACAACAGTCTATGGGGAATCCCACACAGTCTGGAATACCATGGGAACATAGAGCAAGGCTAAAAATATGCCSAGCCATCTGTTCACTCTACAGTGATTTTTTTGTGTTGTTCTGGAAACAAAGAGTTAATGTGTTGAACTGTTTTCTTAAAACCACTGATTCACTCACTTGCTAAAATAAGCAGGCCTGCATTAACACCTTCCCCTCCACAGCTACCAGAACCAAAGCCAAGGCTGCCTGAGAAAACAAGGCTGTTAGCAAAAGCTGTGACAAGCTGAAATGAGGCACAGCCCATTATCGTCCCCATTAGCATAAGTCAAATATAGATGAAAATAGTCAGATCACAAGAGACACATGAGGCAATTGGTCATGTGGGTGCAGCATGTTTTCCTTCAAACAAGGAGCAGGAAAATGTTTGCATAACATCAGGCTTGGCCAAAGTGCTGCAGTATGGATTGATTTCAGTAAAAATCTTCTTCCTCTCTGCAGCCTGTGATGTGTGTGAGCGTTCTCATCAGTACATAAAGAGAACTTACACAGAATAATGCTTCTCATGGCTTTCAGTTGTGAGACATAAGCCAGCCGAACAGGATCTACTCTGGGAATAATTATCATTTCTTGTAGTAAAACTGGGGAGAAAAATGGGGTCCACAGWGCCAGAAAACACTTTCTTGGTGCCTTCCTTGTTGGCACATCTGCATTTTAATTGAGGTGTCATAATCTTCAAAGAACAAACGGAATACCAAAGGCCAGCAAAAAGGAGATGGGGAGGGGGGGAGAGCAGAGCGAGTCAGGTAGAGAGGTCATAGCGGGCAGCTCAGACATTAGGGGTCTCCAGGGATACACCAGTGCAAACACATTGCTCAGAGCCACAAAGAAGCTTCAGAAAATWCACCAAACCAGAGCCTAAAGCCAGTGCTGGAATCCAGGCAGTGGCTCCAGACTGCACGGCTGACACAAAATCAGAACACGCCACTTTTCTGCCAGTCGTATGATGGCACTTCATTTGTTCCTCTCTGATTCACAGGTCAAAACCACAGCTAAGTGCAACAGCAGACTCGCAAGATATTGTGTCACCCAGTTTTGTCAGCAAATCCTCTCAGGCTGGGTTTCTAGCCTCAAAGTTACAGGGCAAGTGTTACACTTCAGACAGCCACTTCTCCCGACTATGTGCTTTATTGTTATATTCTCCCCTTAATGCATAAAGCTAACCCAGCAATATGCAACCAGCACACAGCGCTGTGCTTCACACACATCTACTTTCAGAAAAAATTTARATTTTGGTCTGAGAGCCAGCCAGAGGCCTGCCCCAGGACAACATAATTTGGGCATCCGCAGCTCTTTCAGCCTGGTCTCCTGAAATGAGTTTTGAACCCAGCTGTTAAAAGGCGATGTGGTTGGCTTTCGGCATGCTCTCAGATGTAGAGCRTGAAATGTAGGTCTTGAGATCTGATCTCAAATGAAAAAGCCTGAGCAGCAGTCCCGAAATTAAACTCAATGAAGGAAATTTCACGGCAAATTAATGCTTTGACACAAATCCTGGGAGGAATGAGCATGGGATGAATCCAACTCAGGGAGACACACATTAGTTAAGATGACAAACATCAGGCAGAAAGGTATGATTAAAGGAACAATATTCCACTTAGCTGAAGGGAAAGATCTTAACCTTTCGAAAAGTGTGGCTAGGAGATAACGTCCTTCCCCAGAGACCGGAGAAGGAAATGAGCAGTAAGTACCACTCATTATGGTGGAATAATTACCAAGTCTGGAATGAGGGTGACAGGTTTGAAGAGCAGCTGACTCCTCTGACGTCAAGGCAAGGCAAGCAGGGATAAGCAGCCTGTGCCAGCAGCAGATGAGCACTGAGCTGAGTTCTGAGAGGGGGTAGCAAGGAACCCCCCAACCAACAGCAAAGCTGCCAGGGGCTGAGGGAAGGAGGGAGCCCTTGCTGTATCGGCTCATGCAAGCAGCCAGATTCCCGACAGAGCATTCACACAGTGTCATCTTTTCTAATTCCCCCCGTGCCTTGCTGCAGCTGCCAGCTCCAGGCAATGCAATAGCCTAGAAGCCCCCTCAGACCTCACGTTCCCATGTCATGAGCAATTCCCCCATAGAGAAATGTGTCATTTAAACTGCAACGGAGGAAACTYTGAATAAAATCACACGTAGAAATCCACATTGCTCTTTGATCTCCACCGTAGAAAGACATTAGAAGGAATGATAATCAGCCAGCATTTTCGTGTAGAAAGGGACAGAAATACAAAGCCTGCATGTATAGAAAATGAATGCTTTTTCCAGCCTTAGAAGCTGTACAAGGGTGCTTCATGTTACAGGGCTGCCTGCACTGTGCATCCTTATTAGCCACCACAGCCTGGTCGACATTAGTACTTCTAAATGGTTACAAGGCTGAATGGAAAAAAGATCCAAAATGCAATACAAAAAAACTGAATGGAAATAAAGGCGCACAGCTATGCCAGCATTGTACTTTCGTGTTTAGAACTGTGCCAAATTAATCTGCTATCAGTTGGTATTGTAAGAATCTCAGTGAGGGACTGGGCCCAGCATTCTCAGCTCACTGTACACGCTATTGGAAAGATAATATCTGACACAAAGGTAATTTTCTCAACTGATATGTGATTTCACTTTCTCTCCTTATCCAGAAACAGATGGACTGCAAARTGTGCTGGGCCTGGGGACTAAGTAGGAAAAGGCAGATTTTGAAAAAGAGATTTGGGTAATGATGTGCTGACTTCCATCAGCTGGAAAATCACATCTCTCAGGCTCAGGTAAGCAGGTCACTGTTGCCAGTCCAGCTGTCACTCAGGATAATAGTCACTGAAGAGGCATTTCTGTCCACCTGTGTGTGGGACTGGACTGTTCATGCCTGTGTGGGCACACAAAAGTCCACAGGGCTGTTCCCATTCTGTGAAATTGTTTCCTTCTCAAGCCGTTTAAGAAGTTAYTCTTTTGATATTGCTCATTTCTACAGCTGCCTTTTCCAACTGCCTTTTAGTAGGGATGTAGCTTGCCTTTTCTGTCAACATATATATATTTATCATCTCTCAGTGGTACACACTGATTTATTTTTGATATCTGTTGATGCTCTGYGTATCAGTATGTGAATTCATTTTTYGCCACATTAAAATCAAACCAAAMAGCCTGACCAAAARAATTGTCATTTTGATTTTTGCAGCTAATGTAAGTTCCCTGTAGTTATTATGACAACATGTCACCACAGGGTCACAGACGTGAACATGAATTGCTTGGAAAGCAAAACCAACCAAGCCTTTCACTGTAAAAACAAACTGGCACTGTTTAAGGGAATCAGGAGAACGTCTCCTAGATTTACCTAGAAATGAGGTAAGAAATAGTCAAACTCAGATTATTATCTCTGGTGTAGAACACCCTCTACAAATGTCAATCAGAATATGTGCAGTTCTGCTTTGGAGTATGTAGTATACAAGAGKTGAGTGGACTGGTTTATCCTTTTCATTGTACCTCACCCCAGTTCCAGGTATAATACATACAGTAAAACATTATTTCTAAACTAGTTGAGTCCCTTTAAAAATCAGAGTAGGAACTTTGACTCCATCTTTTCCTTTCAGTCCACAGGCTCTTCTTTGTTCCAGTCACCAGTTTAAACACCCTTGACAATTTGTTGATCCCTCCGGGCTGCAGCTCAGTCAATGTATAGAGGGAAATGCTGAAGGAAAAATGAGCTGGTGCCCAAAGGCAGTGCTGGTGCCTCAGCAACAGGGAGATGTTCCCACCCCACTGCAAACCTCGCCCTCAGAGCACTGGCTGAAGAGCCAGCAGTTCCTATATCTCTTAATCGTCCTGGTTTGGACAGGATCCATGCACTTCCTGTAAGATTAGGAATAACAACCTCRTGGGCAAGGTGTACAGCTATTACAGAGATGGGCAGCCCTCCAACACGGCCTCTGGGATGGACCGAGACAAACACAATGTCCTGGATGGATGGYRTCGTGTCCCCCCTTGRCTGGACAGCTCTCTGCAGATCTCTRTGTGACTGCAGTGGGCTGGAGCTGCACAGAAGGTGAAAATGGTCCTGGAGATATTTCACAATCTAGATGAATGTGACCTRGGACAGAGCAATTGCCATTCAGGTACACACACCTAAGCTGAGTCACAAAGAAATGTTACACCTGATGACAGCTCGTCCTTGCTGCTCCTTCCAGGTGTGAGCTCACATTTCTCACAAATAAAGGTTGAAGCATTTTTATTAAAYGACCAAGTGCTGCCCAGGCAGAGAAGCAGTGAGGAGGATATAGAGGTAGTGGGGCAGYCACAGAACCATCACATACATCATCAAGAGCTCACAGGACAGGGTTAACAAGGGAAGGGAAGTAGACAGGAGGGGGAAACAACTCTCCTAGCACCATTCTAAACCTGTCTAAACTTGACCTTGAACAAAGCCAGAAGCAATGGACCTGATGCAAGAACTGCTTGTACTGTATTAGACAACAAAARTCATGCTAGAAGAACTTAATGACCATAAAACCTATAAATCATCAAAACYACAGGGAGGTTTTTAACTCTGAAAAGTGCTTTTGCAATAAATTTCTAAACCTTGGCAAACAACACTTAGCCCTTTATTTGAGAGATGCTGGAAGGCATCATTATAATGTGGGACTTAAATCAAACTCATCTCAGACCAGGACTTTGACCTTCTCCAGACAGATGCTGCACTTTCCAGSAGCCACCATCACTCAGATGTGGTTGAGCAGTCAGGACTCCCCAGACCACAGGACATCCTCCACCTCCATTGGTCCAGAACAAATCTYTTTACAGCCAGGTCTGCCAAAGCCTCATTAGGCAGGACCAGTGCAAATGTGAAGTGTTGAGGATTACAAATAGAAAATGTTTTGAACCTTCATACCTGCTGGTCTCAGCAGCTGTGGGGTTTTGTCCAGTGTACTCTTGGATTTGCATTGTATCATCCTCAAGTTCAGAAGTGCTGGTACAGACCCCTGTCCCATATCTGCATACAAAGGGGAACCTTTGAGATTTTTCCTGTGTGGAATTCATCACAGGAATTCCTCACTTCCATTGCTTTGCAGGCTTAGATGGGGTAAAGAGCCACAAAACAGAATACATCTTATTCAGAGTTTACAAAATGGTTTTTCTCTTCATTGTAATAGGAAAACTCGTAAAAGGCACCACCAGGAAAGCCTTGCAAATGCCTCTCAAAACACTTCAACCAAACCAGAACCTGCCCAATCCAACTCTGTRCAGATATCCTTGGTCTCTTATTGAATCCTCCCTGCATACACCTCGAGGGAGGCTCCGTGTCTCTTTGAACAGCATCAGCACAGCTTTTTCATGTAGTTTGCATCAAGCAGTGAAATCAGGGAAAGCACCAAGGCTCCACAAAAAGGAATATTTTGTCAGTGAAAAAAAAAAAGAAAAAGGGCACCATGTATCTGGCCAACTGTCAGGGCCATGAGCTGGCAAAAAAGGCAATTTCCCTGCTCCAGGGTGCTTTGGATCTTGATGATAAACTCTTGTGGCTAAATTGCTTCTGGCTCCCACCATGTGTCTCTCTGCTCCCCGTTTATTTACGCTGCTGCACTGGTGAGAATTATGGARAGGTCCAATAACTGAATTACTGCTGCACTTGCAGATAACAATGTCAAGGCCTTATAAAGGCTGCRCATGCTTTGTCTGGGATGGAAATGAAGAAATAATAATAAACAAAAGAAGAATCTAAGAGCATATTTTCCATTGAATTGTGCACCATGGAACGGCAGCAGCAGCAGCCAGAGGTCAGTCTGCCAAGGAAACAGAAGGCWACACTCACACAAAGGGAAGAAATATTAGGAGGTGATGTTTGTGTCCTTGTTACTATCAATTTTATGGAATGTGGGTGAACAAAGGACTTGGGAAGATGAATGGCAAGTGCTGAGCTCAGGGGAAGCTGCAGAGTTTTATTGTGACAGCCTTCCACCTCAGCCTTAGGCTGCACAAGAGCTCACTGGGGAGGCTGACAAGGGTTGGAACAAAGCAAGTGCTGCCCAACTCACCAGAGCTTTGGTGCCAAGTGGCCAAATCTGTGGGCTGAGATCCCCACCAAGCCCTGTCTGCCCTGTTGAGGAGCTCTCCAGTAGAAAGGGCATGTTGCAGGGACAGCCCTGAGTCCTGAGACACCACGAGAAGCCACCAGCCAGGACAGATTCCACATGCTGGCCCATGAGCAGATGGCTGTGGTGTGGGGCCAAAGCTCAGAGAAAGTGCACAGGATCCTTTCCACTGACCCGRACACTTCCTGGGCAGGGTGCAGAACTGGCAGTGAGGAGAAGACAATTACCAGCAAGTCCTTTTCATCCTTGGTCAAACTTCTTACCAAGAACAGCACTCAGCAGGAGAAGTGAGACTTACCACAGGATTTGACAGAGATCAGCAGCTTTATGGAGCTCTGTCAGAAGTGTATCAGGGAGAAGCTGCAGACTGCAAGTGTCAGACTCCTTGAAAATTGTTTCTCTGTTCATGATCTTCTGCTGTTTCTCTTGGCAGTGGAAAAAACATTCCCTATAACTTGGGATACTCTGTTTCTAGGACATTTCCTTCCTSCATTGCATCTCTAAGTGAGTTTTTCATTCTTGACCTTTCAAAGTAAACTCTAGCCTTTTTCATCTGGTTCTGAAGCATTTTCYWGTGCTTGCATTCTAGGATCAATTCYTTGGCTGATTCAAACAGGAAAGCCTCCACTTGCTCCAAAAGACATTTGCTATGTGGGCTATTAATATCCTGCTGGACACGTAATAAAGATATCAATTCAGTGCTAATACAGTGTGTTGAATTAAAGCCTTGCAGACCAAAGCCTTAAGAGAACCGTGAATCAGGTGCAGGCAACAGCTTTTCAAGGTTTCTCACCCTGGCCATTCAGACAGCACCTCTGAGCTGTGGTCTGATGGCTCATTTTATGCTTGGATACACTGTATATTGACAGCAAAGGGAATCTGTGGCAACCACAGCTAAATCCGAGTTGCAGGCTAGTGCCTCAGACAGACGAGTCAATCTGTCACTCCTTGAATAAATTATCTGCTCAAAGAATAGATTATGACGCTATTCTCAAAAAAATCAGTCTTTTCCTGCTGTCCTTCCATGGTAGTTTAAGCTGCATCCACTGACTGCTCATCTGTGGAAGTTTGCAAAYACAGCTGAGGCATTTACTGCCCCAAGGTCTTCTTTCTTTATCATTCAAACTCCATCAACTTCTCACAGAAGAGACAAGAAGCATCACTCAAGTCCATAATGCCACAAAGCTGCCTCTRGAGGGAAGGTGAGACTCTGAAGCTTTAAGAGCAAATGGATGGGAAATAAATGTGGGAAGAGGAGAGGGATTTCTTGTTCTAAAAGACACATCAACAAAAAGTGCAGTCAGATCTCATCTGTACTCACTCTGCATCAAGCAAGTACCCCCACAGCAGAGTACTCCAAGATTCTTCAGTCTGTTACACTGGAAAAATATCTCTAGAGAATAGAGTTTTCTATACAATTCCTGACATGTTTTTCTCTAGTCCTTGCTGAACTTCCAACAAATCTCTKTCTTTTATAGAAACAGAATTTTAATATTTTTCCTGGATTCCGCTGTTGTCTTCACTGAAAGCAAAACTTTCCAARTGCTTTTAAAATGGCAAGTGTGGAAAAAAAATCTGTGCCTTGTCTGAAAGGCCATAGTTTAGCCTGGGCAGGAGMTGCTGGCCCTGCTCCAGAGTGAGCATAACTGGTATAAAGGGAGCTCTGCTCGAATAAAGAGCTGAAGACTGAACTCCTTGGGAAAGCCATCTCAGACTGTTTGWGTATGTTAAAAGAGGTCAGATGTTAAGTAAATACTCAATTAAGGAAGGAGAGCAAGTAATTAGTAAGGCTAATTCTGTTCTGAAATGGTCTGGGTGGTATGCAAAATTCACCCCAGCACCTCCTTCCATTCAGAATAAGATTCAGTTCTTGAAAGAGCAGCTCAGCCTTGAGTAGACCTGGTTAAATTACCAACTCAGCCACTGACTCGGTGTTTTCAACATGGACAGGTCTTCAGTTTGTTTCTGTGTCCACTCCCAAACCCCCCAAACAAGGACAGTAAGTACATACTGAGACAGAGACACACAGCAATGACCCCAATCTGTGTGCATAYGAAGGTTTGTGTACATTAAAGCAGGTACTTGTGGCAGTTACAGCACTCCAAGAACTCTAAGAGGTCAAGCAAATGCTTCTCCATCCACAGATTTCTTCTTCAAACAAGTCCTGTGTGAACGGATCTCATTACTGAAAAATAAAACATCATTCCACTTCAGGCACTGGAACAATACTACAGTGGGTAGCTGGCATATATCATAGACATAGGRAAAAAAGCAAATGTCTTATGCTGTGTTATATAAAAACCATTAGMATGTGGTTGGTTTGAACCTATTTGGCCTCTGCTCGCATCTACTGCAACACAGCTCCACAACTGACATGCAGAGGTGGAGAGATTCTAAAAATAACCAGTGCAGGGAGAGGGACAGAAGCATGAGGAGGAAAACATTTCTTGGTCTGGTTGAGAGATTGGGCAGCAGCTCCCAGTGCCCAAGAACCCCTGGTTCCAGTCCTGCYCTGTTAGCAGCCCTGCACTCCCTAACAGCCTGGTGGCAGACCATTTCTGGARACTTAGCATGGCCTAAATACATATATAAGACATGCAAGAAGGGATTTTTTAAAATCAGAGGACAAGCCAGAAATTCTTAAATCAGCCAAAAAAGAGCTCTGACATATGACAAAATTTAGTTGTCAGTGAACTGATGTAGGACATCACCCTGACGCTAAGTCTAATACAGTAACAGGGATCTAGTGCCCATCCTGTTTAGCTGGAGCTCTCTGATATGAACTGTAAAATTGGAGTAATTATAAAAAACCAAAAAATCCTCTGGATCCCCAGAACAGACCACTCTGGAGAAGCCCATCCAAAATCATGCTTTTTTATGCATGCTTTCCTCCTCTGCTGGACTGTTCCAGGGCTCAGGTTTGAGTCACATCCTATCACAAGTTTATAGCAAGTGGGAAGAAATACTGTTCTTCCCCACTTCCCAATSCCATTCTCATTTGACTACAGCATGTTCCAATTCTTGCACAACTGGTGCTGCATAAGTGACACATCCTGGGAAAAGTGGTGAAAGCAATGTAATTGTTTTAGCGGGTTAATGTGCTGGTACATACAGCCCATTTCACCCAAAGTTACAGAGCTAAGTTTATACAATACCTGGGAACAATATGCAAGCAGACATAACACCCAGATTTCATCTAACACTTTCAACAACCTTTATTTTATCACTGACATTGACTTCAGGTTACTGCTGAGAGATGGGCAGATATGGTGAGAGCAGGAGATTAGGCACGAGATGCCACTAAAGCTGGCGCGGGTGTGCTGCATCCCAAATTCTGCCCTTGCAAACTGAGAGTGTGTCCTGATAGAGCTARAACCAGAGAGAGAAGCCTGCCTAGATGTGCAGATCTTCCCCAGCCACCCACCAGAGTAAGACCTGAAACACAACAGCAACTCCTCCAACCCTGTGCAATTGTACCAGATGTAAGATTTAAGACTGGAGGGGATAAGAACAAGCAACAACAAATCTTACTTCCTTCCCTATAATCAAAGGTTTTCTCCCAATCCTTGTGTTGCTTTTCCCTAGTGAAAGCATTCAGAGCTATGCAGAAATAGAGGACAGACAGGCTGTAGTTCTCATATAATTATCAGTTGTCAACTCATCTGAAAGACACCCAGAAAGGTTCCTGCTGYGTCAGATGTACAATTAACTTGTTCTTCTCTAGCAAGGGCACTGCATGAGAGAGGGGGTTTGGAGGCTCTTCTTTCTCCCAGCAAACACATGACAAAACTGTGCTCCCAGTTCAAGCCTGGGAATGGCTCCAACTGTTTTTACCTCAGTCTGAGTCTCAGTCCTTCACTGCACTGTCATTGATTTGTACAGAAAATCTGCTGTTATCCTACAGTGGTCCTGCTCTGTGGATGGCATTTGCACACACTTCAGCCCAARCCTTGCAGGGTAAATTGCTTCTCCCATATCCAACATGTGGATGGTCCACTCAGACCCCCAGGTCTGCAATATTCCATTCACAAGAAGAACATGTTCAAGCACACAGAGAAGCTTTGAATCCTGAAGTCAGACATGCTGGCATTACATAATTTGGTTTAATCTCACCTCACCATGGCATAAAATGAACAGAATTTGGCTTCTTTGATATAACRAACATAATCTCTGCTGCTGCAGCTGATCAGATCTGTGCTGTCATTTCACAGGCTCCTGAAAAGTCCCCTTAGGCTTAGATGTCACTGAGTGCTCAGCAGTGGCTCTCCAGAGTATCACACTGTATGGCAGATTAATGCTTCATATTTATCCAAAACATTAAACCAGCATCCACAGGCAGTATCTGGACTGCCCAGTGCAAGCCCTCAATATGGGCTCAACACTGGTGTGGATTTTATCCTTTACAGCTTTTGGAATGAAGACAGGGAAGCAGAGGCACAGGATATTACAAACTCAYGGCCTGTTTAAAGCAAGTAATGAGGGGTGCAGTGTAAGAAAGCGAGGAGAATGAAATATTCAGATGGTCATGCGGCAGCAATAAACCATCACATTCTGCACTCCTATTGAACAGAACACTTTATACTCACAGTAAAGTGCAATACTGGCTCCACATGCCCACCCCAGAAATCAGCTTGTGTCACACACCAATTGCTGAGCAGAGAGGTATCTGTAGCTAGTGCCAAAACCACCATATATCAACTGCTCCTGGTCTTCAAAAGGACAAGATTTACACACTAGACAATGTCAAGATAAAGCACTAATTAAATAAAAGTGAAAGTCACTGAAAATTCTGCTTGGCATTTTTCACTTCACTTCATAAAAAGAATGGAATAAACTCAGGACCTGCCAAAAGGAGAAAGGAATTATGCCAAAGAAATCACCACCCAGCACTCAGCAYGCAGCCAGTGAGCTCAAATTCCAACAGCAGAAAAAAGGCAGCAGCAAATCCTCTGCAAATAACTCACCAATAAAGATTTGGAATGAGGGAAAACACTTTAAGCATGAGCTGCTGAAGTCAAGCACAAACAGGGATCAGTGACACTAAAATCACGGAACTAATCTAAAGTATTTACTCTCAGAAGTGTAAAAATATTCCAAATGGAGCTCTAAAAGTGCTGTATATTTCTAAAGCACTGGATTGCTGATGCAGTCTGAATACCGATGAGCAAGGGCAGACCACATCTGCCTGCCACTGGCCCTTATCCACATGTTTCTGCTCCTGCTCCTCCACCAGAAGAGCTGATCCCACCAGCATCACACTCCTCACTGCAGTGCTGAGAAGCATACCATGATATTTAAGTCCAGAAGCCTGGGGACAGCCAGGGAGCTGCAATGTGCATGGAAAAGGTCTATTAGAAGTGATGCTAGAATGGGAATTCATCAGCCTTCCACCCCTGGCATGGAGCCTGAACTCCATGGTTAGTAGCAGGCGGTGGAGAACACAAAAAAATTGCAGGAAGCAGWCTGAGCATACCTGGGAAGAAATTCCCTGGAGCTGCTATTTTTATGCATAGCCGGAAAAGCAAGAATGTGAGTGAAGTAAAGCTCCCAGTTAGGGAGGAGGCAGACCAGGATGTGACCAAAGCCACCAGGATCACAGCAGGTCTCCAASAKATGACTGAGCTTTCCCCTGTGCAGRYCTGTGGGGCTGGAGYCMGATGYTTAAGGACTCCTGCACAGCACAGCTGGGCTGCCATCCACCCCTCTGACTGCAGCCTGTGCACAAAAAGAGCGAAATTCCTGGTCAGGCAGAGAGATTGGGCAGTTTTTCCACAACAGCTGTTCATATCACGCCTCTAAGAAGCACCATAAAGAGACCTGTAAATATTTAAAACAACATTTATTAATCACTTCCTTGTTTCTTCTGTATAAATGCTACTTAACTGCTTTGGGAATAGGGCTCCTGAGTTTTAAGCATAAACTGGTACAGCTGCTTTTCCTGTAAGAGAACCATTACAGGTCTGATTCCATCAATCAGCATTTCATTAATGCTCAGTGACTCCAGTGCTAGAGTAATGCAGAACAGAGTTAGACCTTTGAAATGTCCTTCAATGTGAAGGAATAAAAATCCTAAACAGAATTCACTCATCTATTAACAGAAAAAGAGAAAATCTTATTTTTCCTAGGTGGCTTTCTATGAGGCCACTAAAGCCTCTGTTTTCTTTTGTTCGTGTTTCAGTGTTTTTCAAGAGTGACAGAAGACAGACAGGTTCTCCCTCTTGTTATCTCTTTCATGCCAATAGAAAACAGAGTGTGAGGCTTCTGGGATTTCCAGCAGTAAAGACCAAAGATAGTCAGTCTAAGATGAAACACCTTTGGTTTTGTTTGAAAAGATCAGTGCAATCTTACCACAAGGACAAAGACATGCAAAACATTTAAAGGAGTGTTCTGTTTGCATTTAAAACTCCTAATTCAGAAGTCCAGGTTTGGTTAAGCCCAGTTCAGGCAAAACTGTGAATCTTGCATACAATCAGACCCGTACCTTCCTTCACTGCCACAGAAACAACYCTGCCTGTAAAAATGCAGACTTGAGCTAAGAGTAAGTTTTTGTTCTTCCTGAACAAGAAATTAAATAAGGAACATGAAGATCTGTCTTCAAGCCGTCGGTAGAGGTTAYAGATCACAGCTGTCACAGTCAAGAAAAAGTGAACACTGCAGAAAGACATGTGCAGTAAGTGCAATGGTCACAGTGTTCAGCCACTGCTCATCAGTCTTTTGCATTTAGCAGTGCAGAGAAATCTGCTGATACCCTTTGAGACTATTGCCATCCTTCTCCCTTCTGCATTCACTACAGCTCATCCATTAACATTTCTGCTGAGTGCCCTTTACTTGATTTGAAAGTATCAGGACTGATTGTTTGCTGAGTCTGTCCCACAATTTTAAAATCCAAGTACAATTTAAACACACTGAACAGGCACCAGGAAAGGTATCTTATTCTGTTTCACTCTGTTCCAACGATTCTGACACTTATTAATTTTCCTTGCACCTATTTTTAGCTCTGTCCTCACCACCACAGTCCTTGGTTAAGGATGCTCTTCTAGGCTGATGGGTGATTCTCTTCCCTGCTCTTCAAGGTACTTAAGGTCTGCTCTGACCATCCTCTCTGGACACAGCAAACCCTCCTAAAGTCAGAGGAGCTCCACAAAGACTGTGGCAGACGGTCACAGCATCTTTCTCTAACTTTACAGGTTGGTTTCCAGGCCGTTGGTCAAGTTCTATTCATGAATACTCTGGTCGGAGTGAAAGGGAAAAGCAACTTATGTCCGTTTCAGCAGCGCACATTCAGTCTTTTTACAACAGGAGGAAGTGAGATGCCACTTTCCAGGCTGTTTCAGCTCCTGACAACACCCCATGTGTGATTTAGGAAGAAGATGGGATGAGGAAAATGCATATAAGAAAAAGCCATTTTAAAACAACCAGAGTCCTGAGAGTTATGAGTAATTTGGCCAATTTCCTGCCAGATACAGATATGACACTTTCACATGATGGGCTGCTGTGCTGACTAATGCACCACTACAACAAACTGTCACAACAGGTTGACAGACCTTCCCTGGTGATGAGGAACCCATTTATTTTATTGTTAATCCTCCTCCTGTAGATCAGCTGCATGGAATTGCATATTTCCTTTTGTTCCCAATGCACAGATTACCCAACATGCAGACTTTACTACATGGGTGGTGCACACAATCTGTACACCTGGAGAATTTTCTGCACATAATTTCCTGTTTCTCAGTTATTCTGACTARCCTGATTGCTCTTCACTGCAAAGAGCAGGGCTCTCTSGGTACCAGGAAGTGTATTTGAAACTCATCTTAGKTGTTATATATTCCAGCATGTTTTCTACACCTGGGTTATTTTAAAAGGTCAGATATAATTGCGAAGTGTAGATACAGGAGGGTACCTGTATCAAAAACCTTGTCTTGAGCATTTTATTTTGTGCCATGTGTATGTGAGCTTCCTCACTGCTGTCTGTYAGTCAGGTGGAGTTCAGAGAGCCTCAATAAAGCTATAGAGCAGTTTAATTTTCTAAATAAAAATATGATTCCTATAATTCAACTGAATTTATTTAAATATTTGAATGTTTTATGCCAAACAGGAGGAGTCAATGGCTTGAGTCACGGTGGCTAGCACTAGGCTGTTGGCAGCTAGAGCCCCCAGTTTAATCAGAAATCACTGCCAAGGAACAGACAGTGTTTGCTTCCAGACCAAATAGGTTGTCAAAATATTCTGTGTTATCACCTAGTCKGACAGCATTATCTCAAAGTGTTGACTCAGACCTGCCTTGAAGATGCACTTTGGAACATCTTGATCAGCAAGCTCATTTCCTTCCCAGCCCTATTCACTCTCACCTTGCAGGAATGCTGAGCAGCTTAGCCCCAATTCTGCACAACCACAGAGCTGAACTGCCAGCTCAGAATTCTGCAGGTTCAAACCCTCTGTCAACATAAGTTCCTAGTTTTCCATTTTCTGTTTCCCAGCCTTATGCCCTTAGAGCTGTCTCYTGGAGATGCAGAGCTTGCCGTATCAGGAATATTATGCTATAGCTTGGGAAGACTGATTCACTAATATCAAGGGATTCCCCTCAAATATCTTAAACATTTTACACTAAGTTCTCTGCAGCTTCTTCCACTGCTTAGCTCTCCTTACAGATACCAGAATCAACAATAAAGTAAATCCTGTATTGAAAAAACCTATCTCAGTGCTTGCTACTGCTGAGGCCTGTTTTTTCCTCTTCTTCATTGTCTTTACCAACGGTATAAATTCTGTCACACGTTTCAGACTATCCATCCTGGCTGCMCTCAGGCACAGGAGAAGCTGTGCAGGTTATACCAGACTTCCTTGCAACAATGCTGTTGTTAAGGAGATCTTCYCTGCCTGTTTTGTTTGTTTTTCTTTGAATTGATGGATTTTCAGCATGAGTAAGGAAGCTTATCAAGCTTGCCAGCATCACAAACTCTTGAACTGCATGCTGTAATATCAGTGGAACACCAGAAGGTCCTGGTTGCACGTGGATCATCAGCTCAGCTTTGATAACGAATGTGTTCCTCCTTCTTCCCCACTTTAGGAGGTGCTGACGATCCCCAGGGCTGCCCATACACAAAGCTGCCATGGCAGGTTAATACACACTACACCTAAACCAGACACATTCCAGTTCAGCCCTGTCACCTCTCCCACTTCATCATCAGCTGTGATTCAGTCTTGGCACATGCAAGGCAGTGAAAGGCTATGCCCAGGAGAAMTCTGCTGAGGTGCTCTATAGACCCTTTTTGATTAAAGGTTTTCACAGAACTGCCAAATCCTTTTTTCCTATCCAGCTATCTTAAACTTGGATTTTCAAACAAATTCCACAGAGAGCTCTGGCAAGAAACCTCTATCGCAAAGAAATCTCTATTGCAAGCAAAAATATGAAACCTAAAACACTTCATAGCCACATTGTAGGCTATTCTTAACTTGGCTAACTTTGCACCAGCATCTTTATTTTCCTTCTATGCTACTCTTGTGAATAGTATTAAAAAAACTAAGAAATTAGGAATTATTACAGGATGCTGAGTTGSTCAACAGGGCCCAGGAAAGTCATGCATTTCTTGTCTGTTCCTGCATGAGCATGGGCTTTACGGTGCAAATCAATGCCATGACTCTCACTGAAAGAGGTTTTTACCATCTCAAACCTTGTGTCTGTTCAGAAGAATCAAGCCACCTTCTTCAGCACAAACTTAGTTGAWAAGTGCTCCACTAAATCTTGATACTACACCTATTTGAGCCTTTTACCCTAAATTAAACTGGAGCCTGGTGCTGCCTCCCTGCCTACAGAACTGGGATGTGCAACTGCTCCCAGATTCCTCTGCAAGCTACTGGGAGGTTTCAAATCCCCGTGGTGGGATTTGTGGATTTCAAATCCACAAATGGTGATAAGAGCACAACAGGCTCTGAGCATTAACACAGCATGGTAAAACATGTCTTCTAAAGCCACCAGTTGCACAGGTGTATCACACTGTTGCATTCCTATTAGCGACGGCAAAGAGGAAAAAAAATAGGGATGAGAGCCGCACTGCTCTCTACCACTCCCAGACACTCCTTTGTAACAACACTTGCTGAGAGCCAGGGCTGTTGGAACCTAAGCCTTCATTTTAGATCTCCTACCATGTGGCAGACCCTGAATATTCATTACCTATTAAAAGCTTTGAAAGTGTAAATTCATCCCACAATCAAGTGAACAGATTTATTCACGCAGCTGAGTCACACTCATTTACAGTCTGTGACCTAAATCTATTAATCCAGCATCAAAAAAAAACCCAGTCTTATTTATTATTTTATTTTGGTAATATTAGTTGAGCAAAGATGAATATTTTAAAAATGTGTGGGGTGTTTCTTTCCAGCAGTGCTGACACACAGCCTGTACTAAGCCTGCCTTCCTTGCTGGTCCCAAGAAGTGGTGCAGGCATTGCTCATGTTATCTGCCATGGAGTGACCCATTTAACAGAGACTGCACAAAATCTTCATGGGAATCACATCAGCTCTTTAGTAAGAGTCTCTGAAGTGCCAAGCAGCAGATATCACAGAAACCTCTCCTAAAGAGAACTATAACTCCCTCATTAATAACAGAAAGCACAAGCCAGTTCTGACAGAGGGGGAAATTGCTCTGTGGAGAGCAATGTGTTATTGTGTCTAGCACCTCCTGAGTCTTTTCCTAGGGCCAAAGTAAAATCTTACTAAGTCTCTGCTGTACTTGGGGAAATAAAGTCACATTTTCAAAAATGACGAGCATTTTAGAGCCACTGACTTTTAGCAGAACTAGAGAATCATTAGATACAGTGTAGGGGGTAACATTTAAAATGCCATCAAAATTTAATCTTTAGACAGCCTCTCCTTTCCTCCCCATCTGATTGCTGTGATATTCTGAGTCCATTGCTGATATCATAAATAGCCCCATGAGCTCCTGAAGAAAGATTGAGTTTTTAAAAGGTTAAAGTTCAGTCCTGTGCTGAAATTGCAATCACAATCTAATTACAGTGTGCACTGAGCACACGCTTTGGGTCTTAAAATCCATTTCCATTCCAGGCTGGCAGTTTATTCCTAGAAATCAATTCTTGCATGCGGGTATTAAGACATCCACAGGTACTCAGTCAAACACTGACACTGTTGCACAGAGTGCACTTCACCAGTATTTCCTTTGTACCTATTCACTGCTGTCCATCTGTTTGCCACCCTTTTGAAGAGAACATCCTTCTTCCCCCTTCCCATCAGGATCCATCTGCCTAATTGATTTGGAAAAACCACAGGTTGGAGCTGATGGTGGCCCACAGTGCTACTGACAGCAGGTTGACCAAAGTTAAGCAGGAGTAATGCCTAACAGACTGTAAAATGGGTAAGGTTTTAGCAGCAGCAAGAGTGGGAGAGAAAACACAAGGGAAAAAGAAGAGAAATTAAAGTTGAAATAATATGTGGTTAATTAAAGAAATACCTTCTGTGACTGGCACACCCATTATTTAGTGAATGACAGAACCTTCTAAGGCACTGTGAGCTGTAAAGCAGTTACACAGTGTGAAAAGGGAAGGGAGGTACCAGCTCAGTGAGGTTCCATCTCACAGGCACCTTCAAAGGGCTCTGAGAACACCSTTCTTTATACAAAATCATCCCCCAGAAAGGCCCATTCTGCATCTTTGCTCTGCAGAGAGTGCTCAGCCCTTGTGGGCTCAGAAAACAWCTCTGCAAGCTAACAACAGTAAATGCTATAAATACATAATAAATACAATAAACAGTAAATGGTCTCTTCAGCCATCCTGTGCCATCCAGGAGTCTGGCAGATGAACCTGATGCTCATGGCTCATCAAAGAACAGAGTGGATAGGGGCAGGGTGTTTCACAAYTGTTATCCATGGCAACCCTTCCCCCTGTAAAAAAGGTATTTGGAATGTGTCTCCTCACACTTCTTCCCCAAAACAGAGACATTGGCAATTTCTGGCTCTGAGAGGAATCTACCGTCCTACTCTCTTCACCTTGTACCATAAATCCAGAGAAGCAGCTCTACAGAACAGTGTAACATCTACAAAAYGCAAGCAGTGTCAGGCACTGAATTAGGAGTAGTGCCACCAAACAGAACATATTGCTAAAGACCYGCTGCAGCAGCCAACTGCAATAAACCCAAAGGTAATTTATAGCCACATTATTCCACCAACTCAATCAAGCAAGCTTTTCACCTGAAATGTTGTATAAATCATTTGTGTTTACAACCACTTAGACCAATCTCTCCAAAGCTCTCTTCCCTTCCAAACAGGTGCTATTTGCTGTAACATGACCAGAGCTAAACAACCACCCTGACCTAAACAGGAGCCACCCACCAAAAAGAACAAGCCACAGCAAATCCAGAACTGAAGCCGTCCTTGAAGATGGAAGGAATAAATCCACAGAATAACACAGTGAAGCCACAACATCATTCATTACTTCGAAAAGTCTCCAGCAAAAATAGTGCCCAGGCAGAGCTGTGATGCTGTGGAGTGACAGTGGGGATTACAGTCCGTTTATGCTGCCTCCCTTGAGGCACCATTGATTGTCCTGCATTAAATGTCCCTGCTGCCTGGTGCCCTCCTCCTCAAACCATTCTCTGGCCCCAGGCAGCAGACTGAGAGCAGCAATTTGGCTCTGCATGTGCCAGTGCACCAAATATTCAGTGCCCACCCCAAAGAACAGCTGATAGAGGGCATCACCAAYCTCCACCACCCACTCAGGGAGCACCAAGAGGATGCTTGCACACATCAGGGTTGTCAGGCTTTTGAAAATGCATTTAGAATGCCACAGGAGAAGGAAAATTATTTCTGGGAAAAGAAATGCAGTTYGCAGTCATCAGACCAGGCTTACAAGAAAAATATAGCAACAGAAATCACATGATTTCTACGCACACAGAAAAAGCAATCTGTGCCATGACTTTTGGCAAAATGCAAGTAATTTGTGAATATCTGACCTTTTCCAGAGGTTATCTGGATGACTATCTAAATCAAGAAACAAATGATCTGCATGTGCCAGCATCTGCACCAGGACAGTAACTTGAGATGTGCCAAATTCTCTGTACACAGCAAATTATCTTTTCACCCATTGGAAAGACATCGTGAGCTTGGTTAGAGCCAAAGCTTCCAATCTGGCTGACAGATGTCCAGAAATTCTCCAAGCAGCAGCGGAGTCATCAGTCAAGGTGACTACAGGACACAAGAGAGGTGGTAGCTTATTGATAAAGATCCTCATCTGCCAYCCACCAAGTCACATCGGCAGTTAAAGATGCACTGACCTTCAAATTTAGACCTTCCCAAATGACAGCTGTCAACAGCAAACTGTTCAAACCAATTTCATTCTCTAAACAAGCCACACTGCTCTGTCTGATCGGAAGCAAATATCACAGCACTTTCCAGTAAAATGCACCCAACCGTGCAGAGGAGTTTGTGTTTGGCAAAGGGCACTCAATTCCCAGGTGAGGAGGCAAGATGCAGTTTTCCTCAGTGGAAACTTCCATGCCTTGTAATTGCTCAGCAGGAAAAGCAAAACTGACATTATCAAAGCTCCTTTGAAGATGTGTCCCAAAGCACTCCTCAATTCTTTATTTTCAAGCAATCCCAAAGAGAACTGAGGAATGAAACACACAATCCACTCTTCACACTGGAGGCTAAAATTCACAAGTTTCCTCCATGTCTGGCTGCAGTAAATGCATCATAGCCAAACAAACATTCATGGACCATAATCCTTAATTCTCCCGTACCACATTTTAAAGCTGTTCCAGCTTCCTGCACAAACTCACTGATTTTCTTTTCCTGCAGATTACATTGTGTCTCTTACATGGCATGRCATTATTCATGGTTTTCCTTTACCTATTGCTTTATTTTCCCCACAGCTCTGGACAACTGCAACCTGAACATAATTCCAATAGGGCAGAGAACTGAACAACATATTTTCCCTTTGTCCTACATGCACAAAATCTCTGCACTCGTTCAATACGTAACTTGGTAAAAAATTGATTTTTCAGCTTCCTCACCAAGTAAAGGAAATCAAAACCATATTTTCTTTTTCATGTTTCTCAGAAGAAAACAGAAAAATGCTTTGTATTGAGCAATATCCTATGTTTTGGAGCATTTTCACTTGTTTGCCAAATATTTCACTTTAAATTTTGTCAGTGAAAAGCTAGCTTCAAATGAAATCCATCAAGRTATCATACTTATGGAAAACCCCAAAAGGGGAAGTTAATTACATTCCTACCTCTTTAAGGCAAACAAAATGTGCCAGACTCATAAAGGAATTGTTAAGGAGGCTGCATAAAGCATGCAACAAAATTCTCCTACAGCTTTCTCCTGTTCCCAATAGGTAACGACACTGGGAAAAGTGGCCTTAGCACCATATCCCAACACACACATCATATATATTAGGTTTAAAATTGCTCATACAGTCACTTCCTACRAAACCAGYGAAATCACCAATATTTTAGGACAGYGKTGCAAATCTATTAATACCATGCAAACACATGGACAAAGCTGTTTGCATCTGCACATTTGTTTGGATATTTTATCATARCAACAGAAGTGCCACTGGAAAGAAATATATACCATGTTCCAGAAGCCATCTGGATCCCACTGGGGAAGGTCAGTTCATCTGGAAGTGATGAAACACCACCAGAATGTCCCCCAAAGAGGAAAAAAAACAAGTTTGACAATGCAGATGTGTGATGTTATGGAACTCTTGAAAAAACACATATGTGAGCACTGACGTGYAGATAATTCTAAAACTGACAGCCCYCATTTCACCAGGCCAACAGCCTCTGCACATCAGAACAGACCATTCCAATACTCCTCATTCTAATTTTAGGAATCCTAACAGTGAAAAGTCTCACCTGTTTCTAAGCTTTTCATTTGATCCTCGAAAACCATAATGCTTCATCCAAATTAACCTGTCAAGAAGCTTTAACATCCAAGGAGCACACTGCAATTTTTCCAGTGCCCTGTGCAATTTGTGCCCTGTGCATCRACCCTGCCTCACCTGCAATGCTTTCACCCCAAAGTTCACTCCTGTCACTCAYTCTGGGGCTGAGCATCCTTCAGAACTGAAATGGATTCAAGGCTTAGGAAGCAGCCCTGCTATTTTTGGCTTCAACTGCACACAAAATGTGAAACCAGCACTCATAACTCTATAGAAACACTCGCATTCTCTCCAAGTGAGGCCCTTCAATTGTATCTTGAGTAAAAGGGAACTGAGAGGTATCATACAGTGCTTTGTTTACACTCACAYTGCTGTTGTAAAACCATTTGTTGGAGTAGTAGTGATTGTCTGATGCTCTCTTTTATCATTCATGTGCTTAATCAYACCCTGCACTGAGTTAACCACGTTCAGGGATGGGTGTTTCCTCAGCAGCCTATGCCACAATCTAGGTCTGAGATCACGTGTGCTCCAAAATACTGAATATTTTAAGAACTATTAGAACTCCTGAGCCAACAGGCTGATGCAAAAATCAGATCAGGGATTTCAAAATGTTTGTGAATATCAGCGGTAAAATCAGATAAAATTAATAGGAAACTATATKGTCAACTGCACAGAGAATAAAAACATTAACCATTATAAGGCAATTAATTTGTTTCCACTTTGTTGCTACAAAAGCACTGCTGCTGAGTATGAGTCAATTGTGCTAAATTGGAGGTAACAGTGCAATTTAGAAGACAAAAAGAATTCTGTATTGGGGAACATCCCCACAAATACTAGATGGCATTGGCTTGTTCTCCCTCCAAGACTTACCCTCCCTTCCAGCAATTTTTTAAAGTTGCTTTTCAGAGCTTAATCATATTAGAAGAATAAAATCAATACGTGTGAGAAATCTGAAATCCTCCAYAGGATTTGCAAGAGCAAATTTCTGAAGAGCATGCAGGCATGCCACAGACAAAGAACACCAATTTTACAACTTAAAACCATGGACTGAATCAGGCATGAAGGGAAAAAAATTTACATAGAAAATATCTGGTCTTGCCTGGCAGCTGAATGTTTTAACTTCACTGGTTACATATGTTCCCTTCCGTACTGTACTGTCTTCTATGCTTCATTCATTTTTTTTTAATTTACTTTTGCATTTAATGATAAGCCAACACAGTATCACTGTACCTGTGCTAAATGCAAACAACGAGGTTGCCATAAAACACAGTCATTTAAATATCAAGAATTGCTATCAAAATTGATTGTCTTTCCTTCAGGCATTAAGAATTTACTGTTTCATATCACTGACTTGTATTGCAAAACGCAGCAACAATCAATTCTTAGCTGCACATGCAACCCCCTCAGAGCTCTTACCTTTGAAATGCAAACATTACATAACGAATTAAACTCATGAGTGCACAGCAAACCTACAGCTCCTCTCTCCACCACAGTGATTTGGCAAACGTTTCATTAACACTGAGCATCAAGCTTCCTTTATGTCAGCTGTTTAGAAATACATGGYTAGTTTCAGGATATAGCAAAAGGCTATTTTGAACATATTCACTGCTGGTTTGTATTGAATTAGGGAGGCTACAGTGGCTGTACCTTGACTAATCCATAAACTGAGTACCCCACTGTGCCACTTTAGAACTGTATTTTTTTCCAGTAACTGTAAATTATATGAAATATCTGGGTCATTAGCAAATACAGTTTTAAGGAATCTGAATGTGTGGCAACCTTGCTGCTACCCAGAAAACACTATAACATCTTTGCATCCTTGTTAAYGTCTAGGCAAATATTTTATTTTTCCTTTCAGTAATTACTTTCAGGAAAAGCAAAGAAGTATGCTCTTATTACAATGACAGTATCACTTGAAAACACCCTTTTCTTTCAATGTTTCAGTGCCAAAGTCTCTCTTACGGTTGCAGACTGCAAGCTACCAAGAAGGTATGAGTTAATCTCTATCATCGTGCACACTGATGGAATTTTGTTTCCATTAATCTCTGGGTGCAACTCTGAACTGCAACACTACAGCCAGGAGCCTGAAAATCATCCAGACTCTCCAGAAAGACTCCAGGTTGTCAGGAAGTGGAATTAGAGTCCTGAAATTACAGRAGAAGCTACTTCTGGAGTGGTTACATCACAAGGGCTGTTTGGAGTATGACAACATTAACTCCTGGGAGACATCTGACAGCAAGCCAAAATGGAGCACCAGGACTGTCACTAAACTCAGTCACAGCCACAATCTACTGCCTGGGCAGCACTTGATGTTGATGCCTTTAACTTCAGCCCTGAATGGGGATGAATGGAAGCCATTAAAATTAGCAATAAACATCTCCCTATTTCAACAATTTCTTTTCTCATCTGTTCATGAGAAGTATGCGAACCTGTTTTTAGCTATTTCTGTTCTACACACTAATAAACCACTAATTGGCTTTAAGTGAATTACTGTCCACTTACATGAATAATTGATATTGGCCTATACATTTTATTAGCTGCTCAAGCTCCCCTTCAGTTGTGACACTGCTTCTGTGAGCAGATCTCACCTTGACAAAGACTACTGTGTTAGCACCTGCATGGTTTGCACACCTCCAAAAGSTGATTACATATCTCAGAAAGAAGTTGTACACTTATTTCACTTGTTGCTGAAAATTGCGCGAGGAGTTTAAGTAGAATCTGGCATAATGAAACGTCAACTGGCACTACCCTGAAATACACATTCACACAATCCGCTGCCAGAACTGRGGCTTGCTGAACATGTCACTCACAATGCTCCCAGACTCTTGGCTGCTACTGCAACTCTCTTCCCAGTGAAAGGGAACCAGATGGCGAGCGACTCTTGGCATTTCTCAGTGTTATGTGAAGTGTTTCTTTAGCTAGTGAGCACATGCCATCCAGTCAAGTCGCTTTGGAAACAGCCCCTCGTGTCTTTCTTCAGATTTCGACACAAACGGCAAACACCCCATTCACKAGCAAAGCCAGACCCAAGCACTGAACCAAAAGTCTCAGCAGGAGTTTCTGTTGTCCTGGAGACAAAGAAGCAACTCTGAAGGATTTATTTCATCCTTTGGTCTTGTTATGGTCTYTGATTGTTCAATTGCTCATCAATGTCCACAAAGAAAGATTGATGTAGACAACTCAGTTAAATGCCCACAGTCAGATGRGATGAAGAGAGGCCACAATGCCCAACTGCCTTAAAGTACAAGTTCCACAACTGTTTGTAGATGCAAGCAGTGCTTGACAGCCAGTCCGGTCTGCTCTAAATTCAGGAATTTAGAGACCTGATTCTGTTCTGGGCTCTGCCAAATCAACACAACTTCCTTTAGTTGAACCACATGTTTTGCAGAGCAAAGCAAAAGCTTGCAAGCAAACTTGTTAGAACCTATTAGAAGCAGAGGTTTCAAAAGCCCATTAAAAATAAAATAGCAAAAAAAAGTTAACCAGATATGTTAAAGTTTATTATTTTGACTGTGCAGGTAAAATCTGCTTTGCAAGGGAAAGCTGCTGCCTTGCTGCAATGTTTTTGCCTTGGGGCAGTTTTCAGAGAGTTGTTATCTATCAGGTATAATAAAATTCAGCATGTTGACTACACACCACACACATATAAAGAAGAAAGAAAGAGGAAACAGAAAGAAAAAGAAAAAAACCAGAAAAGGCTAAATGCCTTACAAATGCCTCCGAGTCACAGACCCTACTGAAATAAGTATTAAGAATCACTCCAAACTTTGGATGCTGGTGGCTGTGAGGAGGTAGAGAAGAGGTGGAAAGCTGTGTGTACCCTTCAGGCACAACTGAAGGGACAGGTACACTCTCATTTAATAAACAGGACCAGGTACTGTTGGTAAGAGTCAGAATTACTCAGTCCACAGTGCTAGAAAACAGGACCTTGCCTGTGGCCAGTTCAACTCCATAGACAGAATCATAAATAACTTACACACAAGGGCAAATCAATCTTTCACTGATACCAACAGAAAGATTTCTTTTGAATGTAAAGGGAGGCGATATGGATCAGGCCCAAGAGGTGTAGCAAAATCAAAAATATAATTAATGTTCATTGACAGTAAGTATGTAATAATGTGTTAAAGTGAACTGCTCCCTACCAGTGTCTYCTCAGTTTAACTTCATGAGATGCATTTCCACACAGAACTCTGTAGGCTCCTGCAGATGCAARGTTGAAAGCATGGTGCTACACGGGAGAACAGATTCTCACCATCTCCAAACATCAACCGTGATTCATCACACAAAAAGTTCACTTTTAACAAGCCTCAAAACCAGAGTAGTTCATCTACAATGGTTGTTCTAGAGTAAATCTGCACTTGGGAAATTGATTCTGTATTTCACCAGCAAACCTCYTTGGGTGATTTACAAATCCCATTTACTCAGCTGCTCCTTTGAAGTCAAGGGACTTCCAACCCCGACTACACCAGACACAGGGAAGTAAACCAGAACAAGTTATATTATAACCTTGATAGATAAAGCGATAAGATATACAGATAAGCTTTCTCTGTCCCAGTTTTACAAATATCTTATCAAGCATTGCCAGTTACAACTGAAGGAAACACAAAGGATGCATTTCTCATCACTGCCACTGCCTCCTTTGCCTGCCTACCAAGGCAGCCCATCCTGAAACTACCGCTGACAACTGGTACTTTTCTAGTGCTGCCTTTACTGGGATTTCTGGTTTTCGCTTTCTCTCAATTTAAGTATTTTTCAACTAATATACTCAAATTCACTCAAAGCTTATGAGATCATCACCCGGATCCTCCTTTGCATCTTACAGAACCTGCTCCACTCTCACAACCTGAAATATTTCTAAAACCAAAAAGGATTGTTATGATCATCAGTGTCATCCTGCTGCAAAACAGTCAGTGAAATTTTGTCAGTTTTCCTCAGTGCTGCACAAGAAAGCCACTGATCGGCCTCCAAACAAACAGCAGTGCAAAAACCAATTTGGATGCTGTGCATCTGGCAGTAAGGGTTTAAAAATACTTCTATTGGTTTATATAAAATTATACGAGAAAAGACAAATAAAATCTAAAATCAATAAAACTTGTGACTATTACTCGTTTTGCCTTATTTTCCTTGTTAAAACCAGAAACTGCATCTTCTCATTAAAAAAATGTTTAAGACCTGTGACTATCTGTTAGCAATAAGCCTTCTGTCTCCTGATTTGCTGATTTAATTCACAAGCTGTGTTTCATTAAGAGTGGTAAGCCAGAAATAAGCAATTTGCTCCAACAATTACTGTGAATTCACTCTGGTTTTGCTGCCTSTTTGGCATCCCTCTATAAACTACTGTTTTATTAGCTCCTCACATTAATGTATTTTATCRTAGTTTAAAAGGTTATTTGACACTGGTTTTATGAAACCCATCCTRGACCCAACTCCACTCCTCCTCCCTGGCACCCAAAGTTGCTGGGGCGYATTGTGAAGCACTGAACAGTAAAGCGCAATATCCCAAGAGTTCTCCTAGGAAAGCTTTTCTTGCCGGTTCATTTCTCAGGAGCTGCAGCCCTTGATTGAATCACTGAAGGGACCTGTTTCCAACCAGCGCATGTCGTTCCCCTCGTCGCCTCTGGCCCGAATCCCACTCCCATCTACACTGATGTCACGATTTACACTGGTCCCACTGACGCAGACCGGTGGCGCGACTCCAGATTTACGCTGTGTCACTGAAGGGCTGGAGGGAGGCAGGGATGGAAGGATGGATGGAGCCCTCGCTTCCAAACCATCACCCGGCGGTTTTGGGGTGCCTGGACAGTGCTTTTYTGACTGTCCAGACACTGCCGGCACCGCGCTGGCTCCGCTCCCCGTGCCCCACGGAGCCCAGCACCCCGGTGAGGGCTCAGCTCAGCCAGGACGCACAAAATCCAGAATAAATACACCCCCCGAAAGGCAGCGCGACCCCCGAACACTCTGTACCCCAGAGGAACCGGACCGGGTCAGCGCGGGGGTCTGGACTGCTCCGGGACCCCTGGGGAAGGAGGGAGCCGGGATTCTTTGGGGAGGACTCCGGGGGAAAGGGGAAAGGCGGATGATGGCCCTGAGGGAAGGGGGCTCCAGGCCGCCATGGGAACAACTCTGGGACCCCCCGAGGAACGGAGGGAGCCCGAACCGCCCCGAAAGGACCAGGACCGGACTGCCCTGAGGGATAACTGCCGAARGGACGGGGCTGCGGTGAGGGCAGGTGGGTGACGGGGCGGCCCGGGCGGCGTCTGGCCGGGCACAGCAGGTGAAAGTTGCGCGGGGGCCGGGGGTCCCCTCACTCACCTCATCCCCTTGGCCGAACTGCAGCCCCAGGGCGACGAAGTGCTCCACCCGGATGAACCCGTCCGCATCCTCATCGCACACGTCGAAAACCTCCTTGAGCTTCCSCAGGAACGGCAGCAGGCTGGCCGGCTCCATCGCGGGCATTAGCTGGAGGCCGGCGGCACGGCCGCGGCCGCAGCAGCCATGATCGCCCGCGCCTTCAGCGGGTGCGTGACATCAGCTCCGGGGAGCGGGGCGGGAGCGGCGGCGAGAAGGAGGAGGAAGGGATGGAGGGAGGGATGGAGGAGAGCGGAGGGAGGACGCGAGCCCCGGCGGAGGGAGGGAGGGAGCGAGGGACGGGAGAACAATAGGGCAGAGCTGGAGGATGGAGCTGAGGGAGGGAGGGAAGGAGGCGCGGCCGCCGCCAGGGGGCGCCGCGGGCAGCGGAGAGGCCCCACAGAGGCCGGGCGGGAACGGGGCGGGA